>NW_021620941.1:1694349-1783745 GCF_004785775.1 Grammomys surdaster
AGAGAGCGAGGGAGGGAGGGAGGGAGGGAGGGAGGGAGGGAGGGAGAAGAGTAGGTGAATGAACTGGGCACTGTGGCATGAGCCTGTAATCCCAGCACCGTGGAGGCAGAGACAGGTAGATCCCCACGGGGCACTCGCCAGTCTAGAGCCACTTAATTCCAGGCAGTGAGAGAAGCAGGCTAAACCAATCAATCATCAGTCAATCAATTAATGTGGACAACGCCTGATAAACAAAACCCAAGGCTGAACCTCCACACATCCACCCCACACACAAACAGCTATAGAGGCCTGAGTGTCTAAAAGACACTCTACGGCAGACTGGATAGTGTCCACTCAGGACACCCTGTCCCTGTCCCCCTGGCCATTCTTGGGGAGTGGAGAGCTCACACCGCCAGGAGTTTTGTTGCCTTCGTTTTGGTTTGGTGTTGGTCCTGGGGATTGAACTTAGCACTCGTCCTTGCTTCACACCGACTGAGCTAAAGTCCCGAGGTCAGCCCAGCCAAGATGTTTTCATTCCTCCATCAAATCCTCACAGCACAGCTGGGCACTGGAAACCATGTGCTCTCTGACAGCCACCCTTTGAATCCTTGGCACAGACCAACATAGGCAGAGATGGGGACATGGCAAGTCTCCAGCAAGCCAGGGCTTCTGAGCATGGCCCTAGGGCCACCAAACTAAGAATCAAAATTGTAGCGCCAATAACTATACAGGATGGCTTTCGAGAGCGGGTCACTGTGAACCGTGACACATGGGGCCTCTGCTATTAGGGTCAAAGTTATGAATGTCCCTGCACCACAGTAGGTGGAGCAGATATGGAGAGGTGGACACCATGGACAGGAGTAATGGCTGTCTTGTCACTCTCGGTGTCCCTGTCTCATGACTCCTGGGGTCATATAATAACCTTGACCTATGCTGCCACACAGCGACAGACTTACTGCGGGAAATAAGCCATGTTTGTTGAGCATATGGTATGGAGACATAGAAGTCTAAAGACTTCTTGTCTTCCCAGGTTATCCCCAGTGGGCACTCCCCCTTCTTCATTCCTAGCATGTAGTTGGGGGGTACCCAGGCAATACCTGCTTAGTGCAAGCCCTATCCTCTTAGACCTTGAGTGCTGAGAGATGACAACTGGCAGAGTCACACAGCTGGTGAGCAGCGATGCTAAGCTTAGAGTCCAGGCTGGCTGCCACCAGCTCTGCTCTCTAGAGCTGTTTCCCTGTTGGCTCCCTAAGCAACCCTTGGCTGACTCACCTTCCCGTCTGGTACACTGCTGTAGCCACTGAAGTGCAGGGGCCCTGGCACAGTGGATCTGGGGGCTGCAGGGAGGTGGCGGTCCAGGCAGGCTGCCAGGCAGAGGGGCAGGCAGGCCCAGCAGCACAGGAAGACAAAGACAGCAGACAGCGTCAAGGTGCACAATGTGAGGAACAGAAGGCGGCCCTGAAGGAGACAGTGGTCACGTGCCTGCGGGGTACTTGCGGCCTCCCCGTGTAGAACCTCTATAGCTCCACTGGCTAGACTTTCTTCAGGGATGTCTAGCTCTTGGACCTCGAATCTAGAGACAAGCCCCCCAAATCCCCTCTTCCAGGTCAGGACACTCAGTTGAGATGAGTCACTCAGAGCCACACAGCAAGGGTACAAATTCCACATTGCAGAACCCAAATTCTCACCTACAACCAGTAGATACACTATACAGTCTGGGGTTTCAATGGCCTTCACCTCAGGCCACTGCTACCCCCTCCCCCATGGCCCTACCTCCATCTCCCAACCCTCAACTGACCCAGTGTGTCCCCTTGGTTGGCTGGCCAGTCCAGGAGGTGGAAGGGGACTTGAAAGCATCACTTAAGAAATGCCTTCAGGGCCAGGCGGTGGTGGTGCACACCTTTAATCCCAGCATTTGGGAGGCAGAGGCAGGTGGATTTCTGAGTTCGAGGCCAGCCTGGTCTACAGAGTGAGTTCCAGGACAGCCAAGGCTACATAGAGAACCCTGTCTTGAAAAACCAAAAAAAAAAAAAAAAAAAAAAAAAGCCTTCAGGGGCTGGAGAGATGGCTCAGAGGTTAAAAGCACTGACTGCTCTTCCAGAGATCCTGAATTCAATTCCCAGCCACCACATGGTGGCTCACAACCGTCTGTAATGGATCAGATGCCCTCTTCTGGTGTGTCTGAAGACAGTGACAGTGTAGTACAGTGTACTCACATACATAAAATAAATAAATAAATCTTTTTTAAGAATGCCTTCAAGGACCAACTTGGTGGTAGTGGTGAGCTTTCTTTGCTTGCAAAGGAGCCAGGCTCCAGGAACCCAGGTAGGCTGACTCACAACCACTCACTATTTAGACAGGTACACAAAATATATTAGACAGATATGTCTATCTAATCTAATAATAATCTAAATATCAAATTTAATAATAAATATGGTAACTCATCCCTTGCCTGAGGCAGAACTGTTACAAGTTTGAGGACAACCTGGGCTACAATTTACACAGTGAGTTCCAGGCTAACCTGGGCTACAGACTGAGATACTGTTTTAAAAACTAACACGAATAAATAGCAAATGCTTTCAATAGTTGGGAAGCTTCAGCTCAGCCACTCCCACTTCTAGAAAAGATACACCAAAAGCCACTGAAGAAGTCACCTGGGGGTGGCCTCCTGCACACTCACTGAAAGCACCCAGCAAGGTGTCTGCCACTGTGTGCTGGGCCATCTCAGAACTCCAGTTTTCTAGGTCCAAGGCCATTTCAAAGAAAACACTAGGAGCTGGTCAGTATGCCCAGAAAGCTAGAGGTGCAGAACAGCCCCCAGCATATCCTGCCAGGGGCCCACCCTTCCTTTTCTGTCCATAAGCCACATCAGTTTCTAAAAATAAGTCTTCTCTGTGTGGCCAGCTGTCCAGGAGACGGGGTTCACAGCTCCTAAGGCCTCCGGCTCTGCACAACAACTGGTCTGCTGCACACAAGGGACCAGAGACCCTCAATCAGGCAGTGGTAATTAATCTCCCCATCCCAGCATTCAGGGAGCTCAGAGTAAAGACCGGAGTAGCTGACCTGAGCCTTCAGACTCAGTCTCACACCCTCCTCTCAACTGGGTGACACTTGGGTGACTTCCATTTCTAGGTGAGAAGAACAAACCGAAACCAAAAGGGGGAATACACTGGCCTGGGGTCACACAGCCTAGGGCACAGGAGCAAGGGCTGTGGGAGGGGCTCCGTGCGAGGGCATGTGTTTAGCATATGCACGGCTCTAAGCTTCATACCCCCAACACCAAAAGGGGTTGGGGGGGTCACTGTAACTCTGGGCGTAGGAAGGCGGCTGCAAAGCTCTGTCCAGGTTGCCCCCAAATCCCCAGGCAACTTTCGTTCTTCCCTGTCACTTACCGGGGCCTTCATGCTGTCTCTGCCCTCAGCAGTCTGGAGGCTGCTGTCTCCAGAGCTTGGGACGAGAAAGGCTGGAAGTTGATCCCAGGATATGAGGGAAACTGAGGCGAGGGAAGAGACAAATCCAAGTCAAGGAAAATGGGCCCAGGAACCAAAAGCCTTAAAGTCTCCAAGCATGTGACAACGTGCCCCATCATAAAGCCAGTGGGTTCAGAGACCTTGCTAAACCAGTCCCCATTGTGCAGATGGGGAAGGAGAGGCAAAGAGGAGGCGCTCTCGGCTCAAGGTCATCCATTCGGTCGGAGGCAGGCAAAGAAAGCCGGGAGCCAGAAGAACATCGTCCCCATCCATCCCAACTCTCTACCGCGGGGTGATGGAGAGGCCTGGGGCGGACAGGATGTGGGGTTTTCACCCTGCTAGTTTCCTCCATCCCTCCCCAAGCCGCTAACCGAACGAGTACGTTGATGCGCTGCTCGGAGCTCCATGTCCAGTGGGCCCGGCCAGAGGGGCTGGAACCCGGCCCTGGGTAGGAGGCGGTGCTGCGGCCGCAGCTTCGGAAGCCTGGAAGCTGGAGCAGCGCAGCCGGGGGCGTGGGAGGGGCCTCCGGGAGGGGCGGAGGCTTTGCGCTCAGGGGGCGGGGCCTGCGCAGCGCTGGCGGGCCGTGCGTGGCTGTCTCTGAGACCTCCGGGCTGGGGGCGAGGTCTCGACGTCGAGGGCGGGGCCTGTCTAGTTTGGCTTCCCACTCTAGTCCTCGTGTGGTTGGAAGGAAGACTACAAGAGATGTCCAGAAAGTCTGAGCCACCCGAGTAATGGCTACTGGCCGTGGACACTTGGGGTTCTCCGTTTCTGAAATTGCCCGGGAAGTAACAGGGGACAGGAAATGAAGCAAGGGCTTTGAATTAAGCGGCCCTGGGTTTCAGGCTGGTTGGGTTGTCCGCTCAAATGAAGTGCAGGATGTGAACTTGAGTATGAATTTCAAATAGGCAATGAGGAGACCTGTTTTTGAGACAGGACCACGTATTTCAGACAGGCTTCAAACTCACCGAGATCCAGCTACCTCTGCTAGAGGATCAAGAGCTGGGATTAATGGCTCAGGTTGTTTTGTTGTTGGTTTGGTTTGGTTTTGGTTTCTCAAGACAGGGTTTCTCTGTGTAGCCCTGGCTGGCCTGGAACTTGCTCTGTAGACCAGCCTGGCCTTGAGTTCACAGATATCAGCCTGCCTCTGCCTCCCAAGTACTGGATTTCAAGGTGTACACCACCACTGCCTGGCAGGCTGTTAAAATACAGCCATTTTGTGTCAATTATGTCAGTGAGGCCTATGCCTGAGGCAGGCCACCCTCCCCCCCCTTCTTCTCTGTTAAGTGGAAAAAATAACCCTGTCCCAGTGAGGAAGGGCGCAGAGACGGCTCAGGGCACTACCAGAAAATTGTACTTCCTCCTCTTGGTTCTTGTGGTGTTCCCACTGCCTGTGATCCTCTGAGGAGTCAAATGGCATCCCTCTCTTGTGGCTACCTTCTGACCTATGACATCAAAGTCATTCCTACCCCAGGACTTTCCACTGGCTGCATTCTCCAGTCATGTTCCTAGTGGGGCTTCTTCTCTCTCAGGCAAACCTCAACCCCTCAAAGACCTTTGCCAAGGAACAGAAGTTATTATTTCAGACAGGAGCTATGTAGCCGTCCCCGTTTGCTTTCCGTTTCCGTGACAGACTCCATGGCCAAATGCAACATGAGGGAAAGATTTTATTTTGGCTTCCAGTCGTCACTGAGGTAAGTCAGGGCAGGAGCCTAGAGACAGGAACTAGAGCAGAGGCCATGGGGGAGGGGGCCGTGGCAGAATGCTGTTACTGGCTTATTTCTCAGCCTTACATTCAACTACCTATCTTATCACCACCTAGATCACACTGCCCACAGAAGGCTGCACTCTCCCACGTCATTGATAGAAAAGAAAAGAGAAGGAAAGTGCTCCAAAGACACACTTTAGGTTAATGATACAGTCATCTCTTCAACTGAAGCTTCCTCGACTCGTATGACCCTATGCCAGGGTTACAGGCATTGGCCACACCCTCGGAGCACTGTGAAATCACTCTGAGTCACTTCCCTGGTCCTCATGCCCACGTGTCTATTAGACTCATCTCCATCTGGTGACAGCTAAGTCGCCTAAAGAATCCACATGGAACCAGATGGACAAAATGAAATGAGGGAGAGCCCGGGATCTCAGGTGACTTCCCTCACAGCCCCAGGCCCTACCAAGGTCCTGGTAGCAGGGAGAGTTGTCACCTTCGTGGGCACCTCAGGGCTCTGAGTTCAGGACCAGTCCTGTGAGAACAAGACCCCAGAAGATATGACAGCAGATCCCAGTTCCTACTCTGTCACCCTGCTACCTTCCTACGTCCCTGGCTGGACACCTCTGGGTGACATCAGAAGATGAACACCATTTTGCCAACCAAGGAGAAATTCCTGCAAGCTGCAATTACTCTGTAGTAATTGCCCAAGAATACCCAGAACAGGCTGTATGTCTCTGGAAAATACCAGTTCCTGGGCAGCCTCTTCTGCACCCCCTCCCCTGCCCTCACCCCATCCCCCCCAAGTCCACATCCTACTGGCCACTTTTCAAAGTCTGGCCACATCTGGTGGGTCAGTAGAATAGAGTTCCTAAGATGCTTTTCCAGGATCCTGGCTGACCACTCTTGGGGGATATCCCTCACCCCTCCTAGCCCCACAATATTACTTCTTGCTAAGATATTCCCTTTCTCCAAATTGAACGTCCTTCATTGTGCCCTTGGCCTGGGACCCAACAAAAACATGAATGACCCTTCTGGTCTCAGAAAGTCAGGCGCCTTCCCTCCTGCCGTGACTGGCTGGTGAGATGCTTTGGTGATGGTGGGAATGACTCCTTTTGCCAGGACTTGACAGGATCAGCTGTGTCATCTCAGCTGATAGCCTGCTACAGGGAATCTGCTCCGTCAGCATCTACTGTGTCCCTGAGGCCTGTCGCCTTCCCATTTTACACATTACATCGAGGAGAGAGGGGCGGTGGTAGCACCATGCCCTGGAAACATAGCCAGGCTCTATAACACTTTGAAAGAAAAGGTCATCAAGCACAGTTAGATCACACTGGAGACAGAGGCCATACTGGTTTCCCAGAGGAAGGAAAAGAGATGGGCAGGAATGCTAGAGGCTAGCCAGAACCCTTGGGTTGGCCACTGAGGCTTCCTCATTTGACTGAGAGGTAACTCAAGATGAGTCAACAGTGAGCCTTGAGGATACCCCTGTAGACCAACCCCAGGAAACCTGCTTCTGCCTCATCTTTACTCACTTGTCTCTCAGAGGGGCATGGTGAAGCCATTCCAGAGCTAGGAATTGGAAGGCCTAGTATCTGGGGCTGGTCTTGCTCTTAACCTGAACCTTAAAACCTCTGGGTTTGTTTCCCCATTGGAACAAGGGGTCAGGGCCTTCTCCCCCTCTCCCTTCTTCAGAATGTGAGGTAGCACTATAGGAACTGGGTGACCAAAACTCTTAAGTTCCCAAGCCCAAGTCATGGTGTAGGCTGGTTCCAGCATTTATTGCTGAGTGGTCGTGCTTCATCTCGTGAACCTCCATTTTGTGGTCTGTAAAAAGAGAATATCAACATTTTTTAATAGTAATCGAGTTAAGGGTAGGGATTGGGGTCGGGGTACTTGCTCTAGGCAGGGTACAGCACCGTCACCGAATGGGGGGGGGGTGAGTCTTCACAGCATTAGTTATGAGGGTGCTGCCCTCTTGTGGCTGATAGGATGAACTGCAGGCTAGCTCCCTGGGTACAGCTGGAAACTTGTTGCGAGCGCTTTGTCCAGATGGGAAGAAGGCAGAGAGGTGAGAGTCACTCAGTGTGCGCCTCCGCCCACCGACAGAGGCGGCGGGCGTAGTGAGCCGGGCTGACAGTGGAGATGCTCTGGCCTGGATAGCGCATCATCTTCCACAGATGTTCCAGCCGTTTTCGAAATCCATAGACGGTAGTCAGATCCACCAAGCCCAAAAAATAGCGTTGGTCTGGCCCGTCCAAGATATGGAGGGCATTGGGGAGGTTGGGCAGCATCCGGCGGTTTTGGCCTTCCGTTTCCGGCGCACCTTTTAAGGACCTAGGTATGGGAATAGGATAAAGTACAAGTGAGCTAGGTATGCTAGGGGGCTGAGGAGTAAGGAAGCTGATGGTCTCGAGCTGCGGCGCCCTTTCACAGACACTGGCCACAAGTGGCCGCTGAGCCCTGGAAATATAGTCAGTGTTACGGGAAATAGCAGGCTCCAATAGAAACTGAATTCAAAGTCAGTACAGAGAGGCTGAAGAGATAGATTGCTCCGCCATCTTCTAGCTCTTGTAGAGGACCAGAGTTGGCTCCCAGCAGAGAGACCTCAAAACTGCATGTAACTCAGCGCCATCTTTGGTCTTGAGTGCAGGCAGTGTCCTCATGTGCATGCACATGTAATTTAAAAATAAAATCTTTTAAAAGGGTGGTATTGAAGATAAAGCAAACAATCTCATCAACTGCTAGGTTGGTAAGATAAAATAATCAAATGTATTGACTCAAGATTATTTTCGCCGGGCAGTGGTGGCGCATGCCTTTAATCCCAGCACGTGGGAGGCAGAGGCAGGCGGATTTCTGAGTTCGAGGCCAGCCTGGTCTACACAGTGAGTTCCAGGACAGCCAGGGCTACACAGAAATACCCTGTCTCGAAAAACCAAAAAAAAAAAAAAATTATTTTCATCATTATTATTATTAATTTGCTTTTGTTGTCGTTGGTTTGGTTTGGTTTTTTGAGACATTGTTTTTCTGGGTAACAACAGTCTTGGCTATTCTGAAACTTACTTTGTAGACCAGGCTGGCTTCGAACTCACAGAGCTCTGCTTCTGCCTCCCAAGTGCTGAGATTAAAGATGTGAGCCACCTTCCTGGCTATTGTTTGCTTTTGAGACAAGGTTTCAATACAAGTAGCTCACACTGGTCCCTTTTTTTTTTTTTTTTTTTAATAGTTCAAGGATTACAGGTATGGCACACCCAGGGCAATTTATGTAGTTCCATAGAACCCAGGCCATGATGCATGCTGGGTAAGCACGCTAACAACTGATCTACAACTCCAGCCCTCTTTTTTTTTTTTTTTTAACCTTTGTAAAGGAGGGTATGGGGTGGCAGGGGTAGTAATTTTATATTTCAAAGACTCAGCAGCCACTTGTGGCCAATGCCTGTGAATGGGACACAGAACTCTGGATATTCTGAATTGAGTTTTATTTCTGTTGGGGAGGGCCGATCTAGAGCATTTGGGTCATGCGGACCTGGCCTCAGTTAGGTTTGTGAGACAGTCTCATCCTAGAAGCCTGACCACAGAGCTGAAGAACTGAGGATGAGAAGTCTAACAATCCCAGTTTGTAGAGCTGTGATTTCCCTCAAATGTATTCTTGGGGGCAGGTTCCTGACCACCAAATCCTAGCAGAAGCAGGTTGAATTTCCCTACCTTGTCCTGCAGGGGGCAGCTACAGTTCTTCCTGTTGTCGTAACCCCCAACCATAGAATTGTTTCCCAGCTACTTCATAACTGTGATTTTGCTACTGTTCTGAGTATGTAAATATTTGCGTGTATATACAACCCCCCCCCAAGGGATCGGGAGCCACAGGTTGAGAACTACTGCTATAAGGCTTTCTTTATGTCTATCATGGGAGGGGTGGTCTCTGGAGGGGGGGGAAATAAGTCAGCCAGTGAGAGACAATCCCTGCCACAGTCCCGACTAATCAAAACCGTGGCAGAAGAGCCTGGGAAGAATTAACCTGGAAGCTTAATTCTTCCAGAGGAAGTGTGGGGCAGCCAGTGATGAAGAGCCTGTTGGGAAATATTTCAACATAATGATGATCCTATGCAAACTGGAAATTACCGGATCAGTGAGAGCAGTGCTCTGCACTGTGTCAGCAGCAGGAAAGAGCTGAGGTTCAGCAGCCCTGTACCATGACAGACACTTAATCATCTGATCCAGACATAGTTGGGCTGTGACTGTGTGGAGAGACATATTCTGTATCCTACTCAATCTCCTCCACGCCAAGGACCTCTTCCATAGACGGGGCAGGAGTACAAGCTGCATGAGAACCGAGGCCACCTTCATCCTTTGCTTCCCCTGTCCTACAGGAGACCAATGGGCTTGAGCTTTGATTTGGTGTTGTTTGAGCAGGGCCTCACTATATGTAGCTCTGGCTGACCTTGAACTTAAGAGATCTACCTGCCTTTGTCTCCTGGGTACTGGGATTATAGGTGTGCTTTAAAGGGCACTTCTGGCAGGCTTGAAGTCTCAAATGAGCTTACTGGTCAACCCTAGGGGTGAGCCTTGGAGGACTACAGTTAGAGCAGAGTCCTTTGGCATCCCTTCCCTTTGCTGAGCCTTCATGGTCAGGAATCAGTGCATGATCTCAGTGAGGGCCAACATAGAGGGAGTGACAGTTACTTCTACATAACAGAGTCCACCATGGTGGTGGTGCTGGTGATGACATCAGGGGTCAGAGGGCATAAAACTAAATGGGTTTTGTCTCTGCACAGAAACCTCTGGTGGCCCCATATGTCCTGCCAGAGAATAGGCAGAGGGTTCAATCCATCATTAAAAGGCCTTGTCCGGTTAGACTCCTTCAGTTCTGTGGTCTCCTGACTCCTCTGGGTCCCTTACCTCTAGCAGCCATGCTTGGATTTGTGTACACACACACACACACACACACACACACACACACACGAGAGAGAGAGAGAGAGAGAGAGAGAGAGAGAGAGAGAGAGAGAGAGCTCTTCTCAGCCTTTAAGCATGGGCCATGCCACAAGAGGGAAGGTGGTCTCACACCTCATGCCTACCTCACCCCCATCATCCTTGCCATTACATCTGAGGCAAAGCTCACCTGAATGTGCTGAAGATGCAGTTGTAATTGTCCGTCTCCTCTTTGTGGAGAAACTGGATGGCCACCAGGAGGCTGTAATCCAGCACGTTTAGTTCCCGAAGGAAGGCGGTGTCTAGCTCCATCTGTCGGAGGAACCAGCTCCGCTGGGCTCCTGTGGGGGGGCACCAGAACCCACCTGAGTCCTCACTACGTGCCTGTGCTTGCCCCAGAAGTGTGAATGCCATGACCACCCCCATTCTATAATCTGCCTTGCATCCCCAGTTTCATAAGTCTAGAGGCAGGATTTGAGTCCTGGGCTGCTAAGAATTTGGGCAGAGGGGACCCTTCTTCCAAACCTCACCCTGAATGGACAAATAGACAGTGACCGTGTGACTCACCCAGTCTTATGGTTCTTTCTTGAAAGTTGAGGTCCTTTAGCACCAAGACAAGGGGGCTGCCCTCAGGGGCTGGATCCACCCAGCGGCTTACCTCGCAGCCTTTGATGTCGTACCTGGGAGGTAGGGTACACACAGTCATCATCGGATTCAAGGGCTTCCCGGATGTGATTGTTCCTGTATGGGCTAAATCACTATGGATTTACATCCAACCTCAGCACCCTTCTAGACTGTGTCCTTGTGTTAGAGATGGAGAAACAGGCTCAAGCACTAACTTGTCTGTGTCCCAGGGTATGCAAAGAACAAAGCAAGGATCCAAACTCAGGCCTTCGAAAACCCAACCCGGGGGTCAGCCCTGCTTGCCTGTCTCTCAGTATCTTGTCTGCCAGGAGAGGATCCCACCAGCAGGTTGGGTTTGTTCTCCGATTTTAGCTATATTTATTTATTTCTGTGTGAGAGCACTATTCCTGTAGATGACTTGAAAGAGCTGGTTCTTTTGATTCATCATGTAGGTCCTGGGGACTGAACTTGGGTCCTCGGGCTTGGCTGCAAGCACCTTTTCTGACTGAACCATCCCACCTGCCCCGTTAGCCTTCCTCAGTTTCTCAACTATGAAATGAGGGTGGCTAGTCCAGTGTGATGACCCATAACTGGGGAGGTAAGACACCAGGATGCAGTCTAATCAATCTGCACTACGGGGACTATTTCAAACTAAAATAAAATAAAGACCTGGAGGGAGATATAGCTCAGTGGCGAGCCTAGCCTGTACAAAAGCACTGGTTCTATCCCAAGTACCAGTCGGCCCCTTAAAAGAAAAGATCAGTTCTTCTTGGGTCTGTTTGTTGGCAATCTAGTGGATAAATATCGCTGTCTCAGACAGCACCTATCCTGTGAAATTGGAACCCTGTACGCACTCCAGATGGACTCACCTCTCAGAGATGCGGCTGGTAGGGTAGAAGATGCACTGCATGATGATGAAGTACTTCTGGGGACAGGGGTCGGGAGTGAGGGAAGCCCGAGCTCACCCTCCAGCAGCCCCCGCTGCTGAGCCTCCTCACCTCCGCTACACTCACCTTTTTCCCCCGAGCCACCCGCAGACTGTATACTCCTGAAAGAGGAGAAGGTACCTCTAACTCCACAATCCCGGATCCATATGACTGGAGTTCCCTGCTCCAAGTCTTGCATCTTTCTCAAGACCCACCGCATACCTGAGCCTGTCACTCCAGGGCCCACCCCCAGACTCCCTTATCAATCTGTGTGCACCGCAGGCCTCGCCGAGGTGAAGTCCCAGCCCAGCCTGAAACAGGGCCAGAGACGATCCAATAACTCGGTCCCTTTGGGCCCCGCCCCAGGACCCGCCCTCCTCAGGCACTTTGCAGTTTAGGACCTGCCCCCAAGGCGCCTACCCAGCAACCGTGCCAGCAGGGAGTGTGGGTGCTTCTGCAGGTGCTGCACGTAGCGTGGCAGGTGGGCGAGCAGCACTTGCACTTCCTGCCGCCGTTGGGTCTTCACAAAGAAGCGCTGGTCGTGGCTGCAGGCGGGAACAGAGAGCTCGATGCCCAGGCTTGGCCGGAGTGGTTCCACTCCAGCTTTTGCACAGGATGAGTGTGTCTGGCCACCCTCCCTTGCTTCATCCCACCTTCCTCTGGCCCTGACCCTCTCTGTCCAAGGCCTATCTGGCCAATCTGGAACCGAGCCCCAATCCCACCCCACCCCTTCTGCAAGCTCACGTCAGGAAGAAGCTGGCCTTGCTCTTGGAGGTGCTGAAGAATTGAAGGTAGGGGTCCCCAGGGCCAAGAGTAGCCTGGTAGTCCTCTTCAGTCAGGCCAATGGATTGCCTCAGCCGTGCAAAAGCTGGGCCAGCCAGAGTGCCCAGCTCGAAGCCCTATGGGGAGAAAGCGGCCCAAGCGAGTCCACCCTTGTGGTTCTAGGGTCCAGGTTTATGCAGCTGGGTCTGGTTAAGGGAGTGTCAACCCAACAAGGTCCTGGGAACTGGACATCATTCCCACTCACAGCTGAGGAGGGAGGAGCTAAAGACAAGACTCTCCGCCTCTTATGGACTTCCTACCTCTTGGTGAACTTGGGTCATGACTTCCAGGAAATCCTTCTGAGTAGGAGGTCCCTGCAGGGGTTGGTAGAGGGTTTCAGAGAAAGTCTGGGTCTGCTATGGCCTATCTAGATTGTGAGTTCAGCCTTGGGGCTTGCCTTTCCCTTAGCAAACAGGGACCTGACAAGTCTTGTTAGTCTGAATTGGGCAGTTGAGCTTCTGGTTCACCCAGGGCTGGAGGAAGGATGGGAATGACCTAAGGCAGGGCCTCATGGGTATTATCCACATCTGGATCTTCAGGACCAGGCTCCAAGTTCAAGCCTGGTGCATGCTTTCAAGAACTCATGTTTGTGTACAGCCAGATTGCATCTCCCTAAAAGGAACTGGCCCTGTAGCCAAGTGATTCCTGGGGAGAGCCTGGAAGGAGAGTCTGACTGGAGAAGAATTCCTGGGGCAGGTGACCTCTGAACAGAAATCTGAAGGGGTGTGGAGAGAGGAAATGGGGTACAGGGAACAGCCCTGGCAGCCAGAGGCAGGCTACCATAGCCAGCCCTGCAGGCAGCAGTATCTTCAGTCTGTGTTCAGTACTGAGGAACCATAGATTTCCTGCAGGTGATGAGGGTCAGGCTGTGTTTTAGAGAATCTCCTCCAGATCTTGTGTTTGAACTGTGCATATGTGCACACACACAAACAACATACAGGCTCACCAGCCTACTGGGTTGCTGAGTTGGCAGCTGAGTGATGTTTTCTGCTGAGCCAGCTTGGCCCCAGTCTGACAGGCTCCAGGGAGGATGGACTGGATTGGGTTGGGTGGGGGTGGGTCCTTTTTTAACCATTCAAGGTGATAGGGCCTAGGGGCCTCAGAAGCAAGGCGTATTAACCCCTCCACCCATTATACAGATAGGGGTACTTGAGGCCCAGAGAGACAGAGGCCATACTTCCACCAATTTAAGCACGGTGTCCCTCATACAAGCTTCTCAACCCAGAATTTCTGCTTCCTGACACAAATCCCTGCCTCCCTCTTTTTGGTGGGCCCCTCTGATTCCCAGTGTCAAAGTATTAGCAAGATAGACTACTAGCTAGGTTTCAGGTGTATGAGGCAGGATGGGCCATTCACCTTGGGTGGGTTGTTCCTGGAGACTTGAGTGGCAGCCCACAGCCCTTCCTGCATCATCCGTGTCATTCTATGCAGTTCATGTCCTGGACCGATCTCAAACAAGCCAACTCTAGACTGCCTGGGTCGGAGGTGCCAAAGAAGACCACGGCGGCTCACTGAGGAAATGGACTTGTGTCCAGTCTCCAGGGAGTGGGCCAGGATCTGACAAAGGGAAAAGGGACAAGAAACAAAGAGCATGTGGTGGTATCTCAGAAGGGACGTGCACAGGTTCAAATCCTAAGATCTTCCCCTTATCTTTCTCTGCTTCGTTTTCCTTGGCCATAAAACACAGGGATAACTCTATAGCATGTTCCCAGTGATTGAGGGGCCAAAAAGCACCTGGCATGTGGTATGCAAATAGAATGGAGACATCCTTCTGCAGTCAATTCCAGGCTCATCTGATGGCTCCCATCGGGTGCATAACCTTAGGTCAGACCCAGCCTTATTTTCTCCTCTGTATGGTCTGTTACATGTTTTGGTCTGCTACTGTTGCGTCTGAGCTGCCTTCACAAGAAGTCTTGTTAGCAGATGCTAGGATGCTGGGAGATTCAGAGACCTCCTTGTTTCCTCTGTGCTGTGTTCCTCTGTGCCAGCAAGAAGGGTCAAATGGATGCTGAAGTCATACCAGCTCACCCATTCCTAGTGGAGACCCATCTCGTGTACAAAGCTGAGCTTGAGGTCCTTACGGAGTTATCTCATCATCCCAATTTTCCTGATGAGGAAACCTAGGAAGACCTCCGGGGGACACCCACCAGATCGCTACCCCCTTTCATACCTGCGCCCATGTGGGGCGTGTCCTGATCTTCCCAGAGCAGAGTCCCTCCCTAGCAGAGACGGTGGGGGGGGGTGGCCGTGTTCGCGCCTCTGGCCAAGATGAAGGCCGGACTTTCACTCACTCTTCCCTCTTGTCCCATTTCTGGTCCGCACCTACCTCGTGGGACCCAAGGCTTGATGTAGCCATCGCCCCCAGGTGCAGCTTCTCTCGCTTTGGTGGTGTCTCTGAGGCCCAGTTGCAGGAATCAGGCTCCGCCTCTGCATTGCGGACGACCAATCGCGATGCTCCTGTCACCATTGTGCCCAATCTTCTAGAGGGGCGCTTGCCTTTGCCTGCAGATCCCACCTCCAAGGATGCGGCATCCTCTGAACTCTGGTCCTGGTCCTTCAGGGCTGCCTGGCGTTGGCTGAGGTGTCGGGGGAAAGGCCTTCTTGTCACGGCTGCACTCAATCCAAGAGGGAAACGCGGGCCTTTGCCTGCGGGTGGCACCTCCGAGGATGCAGGATCCTCTGAATCCTGGTCCTGGACAGACTGAGCCTCCCGGCGTTGGCTGAGGTTCCGGAGAAAAGGCCTTCTTGTCACGGTTGCACGCTTTGCACTCAGTCCGCGAGGGGAACGCTGGCCTTTGTCCTTGGGTCCCACCACCGAGGATGCAGCATCCTCTGAATCCTGGTTCTGGCTGGGCTGGGTCGCTGGGCTTTGGTTGGGGTGCTGGAGAAGTGATTTTCTCAATTTCCTTCCGAACCGAGGACGTACGTCTTCAGGACTAGCTGTGGAGTCAGGTAGCTTAAATCGTGTTTTCCGGGTCTTTTTAGACATGAAATTCCCATTGACTGTCTCTCAGGTAAAGAAACTAAAAGCAGAGAAAGAAGTGACCATCTCCAGGTCCTACAGATGTCAGAACATCCTTCTGTGTGATTGAAGCGCCCCCTGGAGGCCATAGCGGGGCCAGACACTGGACATTTTTGTGGTGAGCTAGCTAGGACACTTCTAGCGTCATCTTTTAAAAGCATAGATGGGATGATGTCACCCTCGTACTTTAAGTATCCCGTGCCTACCCTTGGCAGTGGAACAGAATTCAAACTCCTCACCATGGCATGGGCCATCTGCCCCACCCTAGACTTGACTCCAAACACCCTCCTTGCCCTCAACCCAAGCTACAAGCTTCCACCCCCAGGGTTTCCCCGTTCCTGGGCTCCCAGGTATTAGTCCCGTCTGAAGTTTTACTTGCCTTGATCCTTCGTACCACCTTTCAGGACTCTATGCACTTCCTCCACACACTGGATCACATGACCTTTATTCCCATCACCCTTGGCATGAGCAGAGATTGTCTTGCTGATGTATTGGTTTATTACATCAAACCCCCTGAATTGGGAGTGCCACCAGGGCAGGAACTACATGGACCTCATTTCCTGCCTCAGTGCCCCAGCACAAACTTGGGAACTGTATAGACTGGAGTGATGTGGGGGGGCAGAGTCCCAAGTAAGAGACCACAGTGGTTGTAGTCATTAGAGATAGTCCTTAGCATGCAGGACCTTGGGACAGTGACAACCCAGAGGAGAACTAGAAACGAACATGAGAAAGATGCTCAGATATGCTGCCTTAAGAAAGGCTATTCGTCTTTAAAATGATGCATATATGTGTCTGGGAACGTATGTGTGACATCCAGAAGAGAGTGTCAGGTCCTCTGGTGCCAGAGTTATGGGTAGTGGTCACTTAATGTGACCTCTGACTGGACTCTGGCCCTCAGGAATATCTGTTGAGACATCCTTCCAGGCCCATGTCTTTTTTTCTTTTCTTTGTGTGTGTGCATGTTCCTCTAGGTAGATCTGGTTGTCCTGGTACTCCTTCTATAGATCAGGGTGGCCTTGAACTCACAGTAATCCCCCTACCTCCACCTTCTGAATGCTGGGATTAAAGGCGTGCACTAATCCAGACAGCCCGACATGTATTTTTGGGAAGCCATCAGGATGAAGGAACCCAGAGTGGAAGGGGATAGTCAGCGAGAAGAGAAGGTGGGTGGCTTTCTATCTGAGAAGGGGCTGGAGAGGGTCTGAGAATTGATACAATTTCAGGTTGTGTATATTCGAGATGGGGGAAGACAGCCAGGGTGAGGGACAAGAGCTTAAGTTTCTAGAGGGGCATCCCAGGGGAGAAGGGAATCCCAGGGGCCCCTTAAATACTAATCGAGAGGCTGGGGATGTCTCGGGAAGAGTACTTGCCTTACAAGCACGAAGCCCTCCTCACATGTGGTATCCCAACCTTAGGGAAACGGAGTAAAAAAAAAAAATCACAGTTCAAGGTCATCCTCAGCTACATAGTTTAATGTCAGACTGGGCTACACTAGACCTTAGCAGATGTGCCAGGCTTCTGACTGCCTGGCTGTGACGTTTACCACGTAAGAACATCTCTGTCCTAGTTCCCGCTTTACCTTGTCTGATGTAGAGACATTGCAAAGGTACCCTCACTGCACAACTAGGCAAAGTCTGAGACTCCTCTAGCCAGTCTCCCCAGAGCAAGGATGACAGAGAGACAAACACCAACATGATTAACATTTATTTGTAAGTTTTCCCAAACAGGCCAGCTGGGGTCCAGTGTGGCTGCCTGGATGTATCCCTGTGGTCCTGGGGTTTGTCAGTCTTCTTTCCCCAGGGCTTTCTGGGTCCAGAAGTCCTCATGGAGCCTGGAAGTGTCAGATTCAGAAGAGCTGCCTTGTGAAGGGACAGGTTTGTACAGGAAGGTGGGAAGGCTGTACACATCCTAGAAGCTGCTCAGTCCATCACACAGCAGGAGGGGCAGAGGTGAGAGAATAGAACTCTCTAGAAGGGACAGGGAGCTTTGACTGTGAGGTGGACAGGACCCCGGAGCCCAAAGGAAATGAGGGAGAGGGTTCCCAATCCACCTTCCTCTTGGCTTCTAAAAGGATGACCAAGAGAAAGAGGGCTACAGTTTGTTGGAAGCAGCCCCATGTCCCAAAGAGGGCTTCAGTGCAGTCAGCTTTATTGTCTTGTAGGCTGTGACCCTTGGTCCCTTCCCTAGGGGAGATACGGAGAAGAGTCCTGCAGTCTCATCCCCACTGGACCTTCACTGAGCCTTCTTGGTCAACTTCTGGCTCTTCAGCATCACATAGGTGATGAACAATCCTGAAATAGACAGAACAGGAAGGACTGGGAGGACCCAAGTGAAAGCTAGGTGGCCAGGCACAATGACCCACATGCAAGGTCAGGCTCCCAACCAACCACCCTGAGGGCCTATCTTCCCAGTCATTCATCAGGCCACACAGCCACTCAGGGTCAGTCAACCAAGGGAATGGTGCAAGACACTCTGTTGGGACCTCCAGACTCACAGGAACTGACCTGCCCTTCTATCGACCCCTGTGTGAACATCCAGCCGTGGAGTTACCCAGTCACCCTAAGCATTCTTCCAGGCTCCTGGGCTACATCTTAGAACACCGTAACAACAAAGACACAGTCCCCAACCCACAGAGCTGTAAGAGATGCCAGGGTGACGTGAGGCATGGACAGTGAAGATGAAGATAAGGCTGGAACAGGAAAGGGGAGACATATTCTCTTTGCCCCAAGAACCTGAAGCACTGGGAACACCACCACAGGGGCTTCTGCCTGTGGTCTTTAAGGAGGAACAGGAAAGCCCCAGGAAGAGGTGGAGACAAGGACTCTAAGCAGATGTACGGCAAGTGTCAAAGTGTGGAAGCATGCTCCAAGTGAAGGTGCCACCCCTCCCGACACCCTGCCTCAGATCAGGAGACCTTTGGAGAACAGAAGACTTACCCACAAACAGGAGCAGCAGGAGGCCTGCGGCCAATGGGAGGAGGACAGCGTAGGCGCGGGGCAGGAAGTACTTATGGATGACATGCTGGCTGTCTATGAATGGCTGGCACCAAGGGCAAGAGCTCTGGTGAGTACTGCTTATCCAGCTCCAAGGCAAAACCATCCTGCCTCCCTCTGTTCAAAGGGCTTGAGCTCATTGACAGCACTGGGTTCTGAGGACCCACCTTGATAAAATCTCCAAGAGGTTCCCAGGCTGGGCTCCTCTGGGTGTGGATATGTATCATAACAAGAGACCCAAGCCTTGAATACTGCCTGAGCCTTTTGAGTGCTGGAAACCATTCTTTTTGTTTTCTTTTTCTTTTTTTGTTTTTTTTTTTGAGACAGGGTTTCTCTGTGTAGTCCTGGCTGTCCTGGAACTCACTGTGTAGAACAGGCTGACCTCGAACTCAGATCCGCCTGCCTCTGCCACTCAAGTGCTGGGATCAAAGGCGTGTGCCACCACCACCCGGCTTTTTGTTTTCTGAGGCAGGGTCTCACACATAGCCCTGGCTGACTTCACAGAGCCTCACCTTCCTCTGCCTTCTGAATGCAAGAACTCTAGGCATTTTTTGACTATGCATATGTGCATGTGAGTGTAGCTGTACCTTCATTCAAGCCCTGGATCTCCAATCTAACTAACACAATTTAAGCAGCATTGGTGTGCCAGGCACTTTTGCTGGGTCTCCTGGAGCTAGAGCTAGAGCTAGTTGTAGCTGGTCATGTGAGTGCTGGGACTTAAACCCAGTCCTCTGGAGGTGCAGCCAGTGCTCTTAACCACTGAGCCATCTCTTCATCCCACCTAACTTTTCTCTCTAAAGGATATCAAGTACTGCAAGATTTCCTTTTCCAAGCTCAATGTACGTTTAAGCAATAACTAACAAAATTTCCTGGGTGGGGGGTGGGGTCCTGACTCAATAAAATCCACTGGCGATTGCTAAACCCAGGAACCTGCTGGCTAACCAGGACAAACCCAAAACAGCCTTCCTGTGCAGTAGTTCAGAGGCTGAGAAATATCCTTCTCCCTGAGTCTTAGCTTCCTCATTTATAAAATGTAGACACCATCAGCAATCATCTTTTCCATCAAATCCATCATAGATGTCGTGAAATTAGAGCAAGCTAAGCATCCAGCACAGTGCCTGGCACACAAGCGCTGCTCAAGTCCTGTTAGTTATTGGCTTGGAGATTCAGGGCAGAATGAAGGTGAGCGGGGTCGGGGTGGGACACACATACCAAAAGAATCACCCAAGTGGTGTAGTAGGTGAAGATGATCAAGCTAACGGCGACGAGGCCAAATCCTACCGCTTGGTCTGTCCCGGTGGCCTGGAGAAAAATAATGGTTCAGCAGGCAAGATGGCTCGTGTAAATGCACTAACAGAGGGTCGGAACAACTGGTTTACACTCCAAGCCTCTCATTCACTCAGCATCACGGGGGGGGCTAAAAGTGGCTCTCGGGTTTAGAAAACCACGTCAGGCCTCGTGTCACCTGTCCGCAAGCTGTGGGGAGAGCGATCCAGGTTTGGAAAGCCCAACCCTATCTCCCAAGAAGACTCTTACTCATGGCCCCGACCCCTGGTACCCTCAAATAACACAGGTACTGCACCCCAGGCTCACCATCTCTCCAGCGTTTTTGCCGGAGCAACAAAATACATCCGGTTCCTAGTTCAGGCCTTTCCGGCTTGTAAGTCACGTGACACTCCGAGCTCCGAGGACTAGGCACGTTTCCCCGCCCTCCATTGCATGTCGGGAAATGTAGTTTCTGAAGGGAACTGTGGGGCTGGAAACTCAGCGTTCTGGGTCTTTTTTTTCCCCCCTGGGGGGGGGGGGTGGTGGTTGTTAGACCCTTCCCAACCAATAATCCTTTAAACATTATCATACAGTCCCAAGCCAGAGATGCACCCCAGAGTTGGAAGTCCCAGAGTGGGACAGATCATAATCTGAGTCAGTGGTGAAGCAGACATCAGAATTCAAAGGCTCGACTTCCTGGCCTTGAAACTGTTAATGGAAGAGGCTGTGTAGACTGGCCACCACTGGCCTGGGATATGAGGATTTCCATTGGCTGGCTTCCTAGGGAACTTTCCTTTATTGTTCACTGCCAAAAGTTTCAGAATGGCCCTCTTAGAACCAAGGGGTGTTGGCCCAAATTATCTTTCATGCTTTTCTTCTGTTTCCCACCTGGAACACTCTTCCCATGGCATATGGCTGCTCCAGATGCTACATCATCCAGGGTACAGATTTCTTCAACCAAAGGCAGCAGCTCTCTCTTTGTGACCTGACAACCCCAGGTATTTCTAATCAGTTTCCTCGATGATTAGCACCACATGCAGAGTGGCTAAATCCCTAGCACCAAGAGTGGAGCTCTATCCCAAAGCAGGGGCTTTGACTGAACCAACCAGCTTTAAGATCCCCTAATTCATGCTGGGCATGGTGGTGCATGTTTGTAGTCCCAACGCTCTGGAGGCATGTGTAGCAGGTCTTAAACCACATGGCTAAAAGAAACCTTGTAAATACCAAAATAAAAACATTTTATTCTTTTCCCCAGAGTGAGGCACGATCTCAAACAAAAAGATATGCAGGGGTGGCAGATGTTCTCTGACCTTTGTCAAGGGCCCATTCATATTCATACAAATGCATGTGGACACATGTAATATGTGTGTATGTATGTATGAGGTAGACTGGAGAACCCTGACCTCCCCTTCGCCAGCATGTCATCTTACACATACATGACTAGTTTCTGTTGTTAGCAGCCCCCAAGTCAACATGATAATGATATTAAAAGAAACACCAACAAAAAGCAGTAACAAAAACATCAACATTTAATTCCCCCCCAAACCAAACATCAACACTAGGCTGATTTCCCCCGTATGACATAATTTTCTATTATAAGCTGAGACAGAGATACAAACAGGCCATGGAATGGGGAGTAGTGGTCACCTGATTAGAAAGGAATAACACAAAAGCCAACATTCCTCCCCATAGAGGAAGACAGGCCTGCTCATCCTGCCAGACCATGAAGTGTGGGTAACCAGAAAAGAACCCTAAAAATATTGCAGATCTTTATATCTCTCAAATAGAAACATTAAACTCTTTCAGGTCCCAAACAGGCATTGCATAGACCAATTCCTTTCCAAAAATATCTCTAATATAGCCTATCTTTGTATACAGAATTTGAAGTCCAGGTGCTCTGAGCACCTGTGGGAATCACTGAGCACACGAGGAAAGGCTCTTAGCCTCTAGCTCCCACCAGTGTTCATTTGGTTGTGGCCATGTTATCCTGGCCCAGTGTCTGGAAGTGGAGGATGTGGCAGCTCTTGTCTACTTCTGGAGTGACCATCCAGTCCAGACCCTGGCTTCGGTTAGGCAGGGACTCTTGGTTTGGAGCAGACTTCCTGACAGTGTACCAACTGCTTTGTGTTTGGAGCATTGGAATTTAGAACTAGACCAAATTAATGCCCTGTCAGGGAAAGGTCATAGACAAGCACAAATAGTGCTCTCTTCATCTTCTGGGGGTTGGGGGGGGGGTGTCACCTCACCTAGGAACAGAGCTGCCAGAGTCCCTTAAACTGCCTGGACAGGAAGGAATCTGAGCTGCCAGAGCCTTCTCTAGCCATGCTCTGCCTTGGCAGCATCTTCTAACATTCATCTGCTGATTACAAAAACAGCAACAGAATCCACAGAAATGAACTGGTCCCGACACCAGGCAGCTCCAAGATGATAGTCCCAACTTTTGCCAGCCGAGAAAGACACAAACTAGGCAAGGAAGCTCCCAACCTGGGGAGTCCAGCCATCCCCACCCACAGAAACAATGTCACATACCCACCTATCCCCAGCCCTGCTGGGATGCAGGTGGAGTGGGGAACAGAGGCACCCATCTCCCCTTGTTGGGGTGGAAGGAATACAAGAACTGTGAACTCAGGAGGAAAAGAAAAACACTGTCGGGGCCAAGGAAACGCCAGCCTGCTGGGTTGATACAAAGTGAATGAAACTTACAGGGGGTGGGAGTTTATCCAGGGCTGAGCTGGCAGCCAGTACCCTCCTTTAGGCAAATTACAGGACAGACAGAAAGTGCTGGGGGTTGGGGAGGTACTAAGAGGGTGGGTAGTAAGGGGAGCCTAGGCAGGGCACAGGCCAGACTCCCAAGGGGAAGCGTGCCCCTTGGCCAGGAGGGCCGAGGCTTGTCTGGCAGTAAGCCAGCTCCAGCCCACTCAGTCACAGCCCACCTGGCTGACTCTAGCCTGGAACCCAGCCCAGGTCTGCTGACATGAGAGCAGAGGAAAAGGCCTTTGCTTACCCAGCACAGCTGGGCCTCACCCTTCCTTTCCTGCAGGAAGGCCAGCTGCTCAGGACCCAGCCCTGGGCAGATGGCACCATGATGCTCAGGCCTTTCTAGGCTCTGGTCTTGGGTCTGAGCTGAGGATAGAGGGAAGGGGTAGTGCCACGTTCCAGCCGGGCTACTGTACCCTAGGTCTGGTTGCACAGCAGACAGCACCCAGGAGTCCTGGAGGAGGGCAAGGGCCAGTGGCTGTGCTGGGGACAAGCATGTGCAAAGTGCAGGCTGCAGGGCAGCAGAACATTTAAGGAGGTGGGGGTCTCAACCCAGAGTGTGGGGTGTGAGGTCTTGGCTCCCAGGAGAAAGCTGCCCGCAGGTCTCCTCAGGCCACAGAGAAAAGACAGTGAAGCAGTAAGCAGAGGGTCACAGGTGGCAGGAATCTGGGGTGGCCCAGCTCCTGAAGGGCAAGGACAAAGGAGCAAGGGCCCTGTCAGCCTAGCTCAGGCTGCTGCTCCTGAAGTGGGTCATGGGGGATAGAGGGATGGGGCAAGCCACAAGCACCCCGACATGGAATGGCTGTGTGTCCTTTGCTGGGCCCAGGTCCTCTCCATCAGGGCAGTCCTGGCCAGCTCCATCTTGCCCTATTTCTAGTGGTTCAGAGGACAATATTCACAGTGGTTCCAGGGTGGATGGGAGGACGACGGAATGATGCTTTGGGGGCTGGTGTGGCTAGAGTAAGAGGAGGCGCAGGCGCAATGCAGAGCAGACCCGGAGGGCAGGTTCTGGCTCCTCCAAAATGCCACTGGGCCGGGTGCCAGAGACGCCAGGACCCATCTTCAGCTGGACACCTGGGTCCCTCAGTGGCTCTCAATCACGACTGGCTCGTAGACTCCTGAGGAGACTCTGCAGGATGGAGAAAGGTGAGCTGTAGTTACTGAGCAACCCGCTGGCCAGCCCTTATGGGTACTTCACATGCAATTACTCTGCCAATCTCTTACATACTGGCAAAAACTGAGGTGTTCAGTCATTTGGTCAGGGTAACAGAAATAACATTAGAGTCCCTGGGGTCCACAGCTGTGCCTGGTCCCCTCTGGACACCTGCTATGCACAGTCCTCTCACAGTAACCCTGGCAGGGAGAAACTGTTCCCTGTGTCATTTGACAAATGAAAACTGGTTTGGAGGACTGTTAAGATTTGTTAAGAAGGCATGAGAAAGGGGAGGAGCCACACCTACTCTTCTCACTGCTTAGCTCTTGCAGAAACCAGGTTAGTTTCCCTCCTGCAGTCTCTGAGTTGGCTTCTCATTTTGCAAATGGTCTAAGGAGGGTCTTTATCACCTTTGTAAGGAGGTCCCCCTGGTTTCTTGCTCTTCCACCCACTGCAGCCCAGGAATGCTGGGAGAGGGTGCGTGTAATTTCTAGCCTCAGCCAACAGGGGTCAGCAGAGCACCACAAGACACACCCTTCCTAAAGTTTTTGGGCTCTGGATCCAGAAGTTCCAAAGACATGTTCCCAGCTCCCAGGACACCCCTGCCTATTGGAGCTCAGCAAGGCCTAGGATCCCATGGCTGCCTTACCACACCTCCCTGTCCCTAGCCCCTACCTGTTGGCCAGCTGAATGCCGCTCAGTGTGGTGGAGCCATCACGGCTCACGAACAGCCGAAGGTTACTGTCTGTGGGGACATAAGGGAGGACAGCGGCTGAGAGGGACAGGGACAGGTCTGGAGGCCACCATCGCCCCGGCTGGCTGGGCGCGGGCAGCTCACCCTCGGTATTGCTGCCCTCGGTGAAGTCCTGGCTCTGCATTATCTTCTCCACGATGTCGTCGGCGTCAATGCGAGTGTCATCCACCCAGGTTGGGTGGCTCTCCACTGAGTCCTTCTTTCTCCTTGGGGGAGAGGAACAAAATTATGACAGCACAGTGACAGCTTCAGCAACAAGACAAGGATAAAACTCCAACACCTACAGCTCTAGAACGTTCTATGCACACCCCATTATGCACTTCACTTAGCCATCCCATCCACCCTCAGGGCAGGTGCTGACAGACAACTGACTAGGACTAAGAGGCTAAGGAGCCTGCCACAAGCCTAACGACACGTGTGCAGTAGATCTACGGCTCAAACAAGGTCTGTCAGTTCTACAGACTAATACACAAAACCACAAACGGCAGCACTGTCTAAGCAAGGGTACACACGCCTAGCCCAGGGCTGCGCTTTTACATTTAGCAGTTGGTTAAATCACCACTCAGCACTCTGAGATGGCGAATCTATTCTAACTCTGTATGGTCAGATGCAAAGAAGAACTAGAGGGAGCACTGGAAGGATTCTGTTTACCAGGGAGCCCCAAACAATGGGACTCACCGAAAAGAGCGGTCTGACAGATGCAAGGGACGTGGGGGGCGTGGTGGCTTCTCAGGAGGCCGAGGTGGCTTTTCAGAGGGCCGATGCTCCCTCTCGATGCCCTCAGGACCCTCTACAGCCATGCTGAGACCACCAGAGGCGCTGCTGCTAGTGGACGTATTTCTGCGGTGTGTCAAGTCAGACAGGCTAGAGGAACGAGAGTGCTCGGTGCTGTAGCCTGGGAGGGGTGTAGACAATATTGGGAAGGTGATTACAAGGGCCCAGGGCTGTGGGAGGTCCCAAGTGTAAGTCCTGACCACTCACCAGATAGCTTGGACTGCTGGCTGGCATAGCTGGAGTTGCGGGAGTGGCCAGAATGGAACACTTCCTCAGGACTGGACAGACTCTGGTCTGGCTCCTCTGGTAGTCCTGGGGAGAGGATCAAAGCTACAGTAAGGAGCCACCTCATTTGCAACTCTCAACAAGCCTTCCACGGGGCACTGTGACTCCATTCTGCATACTGACAACCAAGGGCTAGAGGAACAACAATTTTCGGCAAGCCACATGCTACCCTCGGTACCCAGGTTACCCATTCTACAAACAGCTGTTGGGAACATCTGTCAAAGACCTCTGAGGACAAAATCTTAGCTGGTTATCCACAACCATGGTGAGTGGTGTGAAGCAAAGGCAGCATACATGCAGGGAGGGCCTGGTCAGTCTGTGGATCAGGGAAGGCTCTTCCCAGATCACCTAATGCCATTTTAGGACATCAAGGAGGGGAGACAGAGAAGGCAGCAAGCACAGGGCCTTCCAGACACAGGGATGGCATATAAAGGCCTGAAACTGGCATGAACTTGGGCTCATGGACAAATCTAGGAAATCCGGTGGAGGATGCTCCAGGTCACTTCAAAGCAAACCTCCCTAGCACTCGAAACACAGAGAACTAGGTGGGCCTGGGGGGCGGGGGGGGACCTAGGATACATACATCCCAGTCCTGCCAACCAACACAGGAGGGAAGAACTGGACTCACCCTTTCCTCCTCCACTCCAGAGATGAGCATATATAACCAGGCTACTGGCTGAACTCAGATCTGCCCAGACCCCCACCAAGGCCAGGCAGGCAGGGTTTTGTTTGTTTGTTTGAGATAGGGTCTCAATAGGCAAATGGCCTAAATTCATTATAAAGAGCAAGCTGCCTGTAACTCAAAAGATCTACCCGCCTCTGACTTTGGGGATGAAAGACGTGGATTACCATGCCCGTTTTTTATTTTAAGATACACTCCTACGCAGTCCCGGACAGCTTTGAATTTACTATGTAGATGCAAAATCAACTTCGGATTCTCTTGCCTCCACCTTTTCACTCTGGGATGACATGCACATGCCAACCGGTTCAGGTTCTCAACATGTTTTGTGCATGTGGCAGGGGAACCAGCTGCTAACACACATTGGTCTTCAAGTACCACTCTGCCTGAAGAGAACTGCTCCTTTTAGTCCCCTCAAGGGCAACATTGTGCTGAGATAACCTTGTCTAGATGGCTGTCTCCTCTGCTCACCAGCCTCCATAAGCTAGAGACCACAGTGGTCCCGGGAAGCCCCTATTCCTGTACAGACCAAGTCAAGGCAGGCGAGAACAGCAGCTTTCTGCTCTGGACCTCACCTGGTTTGCTGGGTCTACAAGAAAGCTAGACATAGGGAAGAGCCGTAAGGAAAAGCCAAGCCCTGGTACTTAAGTCCATCCTAGGTCTCAGGTCTGGAGGCCATATGTGCTAGCTGCTCACTAATCATCTTGGGGCTTCTCTGCCTCCCAGTGCTGAGTACCTCTGGGAGGGAATGTGGGGTTGAGGCTATCACGGTACTCACACATGAGCAATGGCGGCACTAGCAGAAGCATGCTGCTTCTTCACTGCCCCATCACCCTCTTTTTTGAGACAATGTCTCACTGATAGCCCAGGCTAGCCTGGAACTCACAGATCCTTTTGCCTCTATCTTCTGAGTGAAAGAATTAAAGCTGTGAGCTACCATGCCTGCACCCACCTCTTGATAAGCATCTTCCCGGGACAGGATGTTCAGGGGAGAAGCTGAGGTCACAGGCAGGGGAGAGATAGGCAGATGAGGATTGGTACCTGAGCCCAGGATAGTGGGCCGGGCCTTGGGGGGCCGGGACCCAGTTAGGGAATTGGTGCTGCTGCTGCCACCACTGCTGGTCCCACCACCTTTACACGTCAGCTGCAGGGAGGAATCCTGACCCGGGATGGAGATGGACTTGGCAGTGGATGGTGGCCTTGGGAAGACAGAGGGGTATGTGACTGGGGTGCCCGAATCTCAGGATCAAATAGAGACAGAGGTACCCCAGAACCTGGAGAAAGGAAGAATCTATCTCATGACCCCTGTCCCCACCTATAGCCAGGATGACACTCACGTCTTGAAACAGGGGTCTCCAGAGAGCAGGAACATGCCAATGGTGACCTATGGATAGAAGGTAGAAATTATCACTAGCTACTAACACCCAGCTCAGGGCAGCCTCTGAGTTCTAATCCCAACTCTGTCCTTTCCCATGTCACTTGCTGTGATGATTTGTATATGCTTGGCCCAGGGAATGGCACTATTAGGAGGTGTGGCCTTGTAAGAGTAGGTGTGTCACTGTGGGCATGGGCTTAAGACCCTCATCCTAGCTGCAGGGAAGTCAGTCATCCACTAGCAGCCCTCAGATGAAAATGTAGAACTCTCAGACTCTCCTGCACCAAGCTTGCCTAGATGCTACCATGTCCCTGCCTTGATGATAATGGACTGAACCTCTGAACCTATAAGCCAACCCCAATTAAATGTTGTCCTTATAAGACTTGACTTGGACATGGTGTGTGTTCTCAGCAGTGAAACCCTAAGACACCTGTCCACAGTGAAGCCTGTATCTTGTGTGGAGGACAGAACGGGGAGCCCAGTGGAAGAAGCTGGGAGTGTGGCCCATGTCTTGAATCCTAGCACTCTGGAGGTAGAGGCAGGTGGATCTCTGTGAATTCAAGGCCAGTGTGATCTATAAAATGAGCTACAAGACAGCTAGGACTACACAGAGAAACTCTGCTTTGAAAAACATAGATAGACAGACAGACAGACAGACAGACCGCTGACAGACAAGGGTCACTTGCCGGACATCTTGCACCTGAGGGGAGCAAGTTGGCTCCTGCAATTATAAATTACAACTGGACTGTGAGCTTCAGGGACCACATTCCCTCACATTTGCTTTGCCCACGTGTGTGAGAACAGAACCTTGAGTTGGGGAACAGGACTCAAGGAGCCCCACAGGGCCCATCATGGCAAGCAGGGGCTGGGGAAAAGGTTTTTTCCTTTTTTAGGTTTTTAGAGACAAGGTTTCTCTGTGTAGCCCTGGCTGTCCTGGTACTCACTCTATAGACCAGGCTGGCCTTAAACTCAGAGATCTGCCTGCCTCTGCCTCCCAGGTGCTGGGATTAAAGGTGTGCGCCACCATCACCAGGCAAAAGTTTTTGGAAAATGAAGTAAAATATGCTGCTGGTATGGAACTTAACACCCACCTGCAACGACTCTGCCAATGGTCTAAACATGGTCAAGTATGAGTCCCCAAATACGGCTCAGATGGAGTGGAGGCAGAGAATAGCAAGATGGAAAGGAGAGTTCAGATCCCAGACCACCTAGGACCTCAGTGTGAGCATCACCACAGCCTCAGGGCTTGGTCTTTTTTATAGATCACTCAGCCATGACAGCAGCCTACAAAGTAGCTGACACCCCAGTTGCAAGTTCAGGGTACCAAGAAAGACTAAGAGGACAACTGACTTCCCAAAACTCAGCAGACAGGATATAGGGGAGCAAGTCTTGAACCTGAGGCCACCTGGCCCCAGGCCTCTTCAACTGTCCTGAGTGCACAGGCCTACTGGGGAAGACTTTCCACCAACCAGTCTGGACCTTCCAATTCATTTCCTCCTTCCTTCCTTCCCTTCCCTCTCTCCCTCCTTCCTCCTTCCTTCCTTCCCTCCCTCCCTCTCCCCCACCCCTCCATGGACTTGTGTAGTTCTAACTGCCCTAGAACTCATGTAGATCCACCTGCCTCTGACTCCTGAGTACAGGCATTAAGGGCATGTATCAGCATTTTTTTTAAAGACAGATGTATATGGCTCTTGCTGTATATAGTTCAGGCTGGCTCAACTCATGATCGCCTCAAATTCTGGGATTACACAGCATGCCACATTACCAGCCTAAATCTATTTGGACGTTTCTCAGGTCCTGTTGATTACATCATGGCCAGCTCTGTGCCAGGCACAGCTGGCACTCCTAGGTCAGCTCAGACATGGTGTTTAGGCAACCCTGTTTTCTTGGTCAGCCTGTAAGAGGTTGTGGAAAGGGATGAAGAGGTGTGCTAGTACAGATAGCTGAATATTTCCTTTCCTAAGAAGACAAATTGGCAGCTGCCTGAGGGAAGAAGCTACCTGGGCTCCTGGAGACCTTGCAGCCCTTAAGAGTGCTCTCCCTACATGGTGTGCACAGGTCCAGAACATGAGTTCTGCTCACTGATACCTCACCAGGAGCCAGGAGGTCTCAGATCATGATGGGCAACAATTAGAACCTAGGCTATGTGGTTAAATGACTGGTGGGTTAATGCCAGCTCTGCTTATGACCTAGGGCAAATGATGGAATTTATGCTGTCACCACTCCCTGTATTCAAACTTGGATGTAATAACAGACACTACATGCATAGGCTGTGCTTGCTGTTAGGGTCATGAGATAAAAAAGGACTGACAAAGGTGCTAATCAAGCCCCTTACGGAAGGTTGGGGTCACACCCAACCATGCATGAGAAAACTGAGGCCATGACTCATAGCCAGCATCCTCACAGAGAACTTGTGTTTCTGATGAGGAGATATGTTTGCCCCTACCCCTTGTTAAGGCAGAAGAGTTGGTAGAGCCCTGGTACCTTGAGGATGGAGTTGTCCTGCCGGGTATTCTTGGTGTCGTATCCTTCCAACAGGCAGCAGCGCACAGTAGAGCCTGAGCCTGCAAACTCGGCCAGGTTCAAGTCAGTGAAGCCCAGCTGAGAGGAGAAAAAGAGAGAGAGAGAGAGAGAGAAAAAAAAAGTGGAAGGCTGCAGGGAGGACGGCTGCTGGGCAACAGATGCAACAGAAGGGTTAACTTGGGGAGGGCAGGGGAGAGCAGGCTCACACCACAGCCCCACTGACTGTTGTATAACCAGGACTCAAGGACAGGATCCTGGGTCAGCAGCACCAATGTGGCAAAGCAAGAAGCTCACATGTGGCACAAAGCACCCTTTGTGTGCAGTCCCAGGGTGCACTACGGCCAGTATGCCTGAGATGAAAGGACATTGTTGTCTGTGACACAGACACATTGTTCCCAGGGAAACAAGGCCATCCTGTAGGGAGCTGACAGAAGAGCAGGCATAGGAGAAGGAAGGCCCGTGGGAACTTGGTGTCACGGTAGGGGGATGAGATACTACAGAGCGGGCAGAATCACCATGAAGTCCCAGTGGAGGGAAGAGTGAAGGGCTAGAGTAAGGACATGAACCCAGGAGCTGAGCTGCTCCTCCTAGGATGTGTGTACGTGAGACAGAGAAAGGGCAAGAGCAGCAGCACTGGAGAGTCAGACAGACTCCACATCTACCTGAATAGAAAGAGGAATAGAGGGAGTGCCAGGCTTGGGGAGCACCAGGGTAGCAAACTAACTGGATATTTATTGTGCGCCAGTTACATCCAAGTCTTGATTTCAGGGGCACAAGCTTCAGGGTAAGAAAAGTAGGTTTTGACTCAAGCCCTTGTAATGACTCAGATGGACCCCATTTTACAGTTTAGTCCTTCTGAGTGTATTGGTTTCCTTGTCTGCATAATGGGATAAATTCCATGGTGAGATTCTGCTATGGAACAGCAGGGAAAGGTCTGGCAGCATCTGATGTGGGCTGGAGGCTCATTGGCTATACACTGGCGGTCCTTACTCACGAGTAAACAGGAGACACTTACCCTCTGACAGGCCCCTCTAATTCTGAGCCAGGGCATGAAGAGCTATGGGCTTCTGGAGCCCTAGCAGTGGGGATATCTGAGCCCATACTCCCCTTATCTCAGGTATCTCCCACAGGGTGAAGGTACATCCCATTTGAGCTGGGCTGACCAGGAGTACTCCAGAGAACAGAGATGGAGGACAGAACAGGCTCACTTAAAGCCAGGTCATCTTCTCCCACTTGTTCCCATAGAGAAGCTTTTAATCATAGGGGCTGAAGCCAGGGGAGGAGGTGGCTGTGGAAGACAGGCACTAATGAAGACCTGGGATCAACAGCTCTACAATAGCAGTGAACGGCTGACTATCACCAGCACACAGAGAGATGCTGCTGCCATTAGAAAGAATAGAGGCCTGAGGTGACCTGAAAAGATGCCCAGGATGCACTGGGTAAGTAAAGAGCTCAAGCTGCAGAATGTGTACATCAATCTGAACAACTGCCACTTTTAAACACACATGTACACATAGCACCCTATTTCCATTTCTCTAAGTCATATGCATACTACATTCAGTTTTGTATGCATGTTTCTTTTTTCCTTAGAAAATCAGAGGCAGTGGTAGAAAACTTGCCTAGCATGTGTGAGGCCCTGGGTTCAATCTCCAGCAAAACGCACAAAGTATAGAAGCTGGGTGTTGTTTGTTGCACACCCTTTTAACCTTTCGGAGGCAGAGGCTGGGAGATCTTATTAAGTCCTTACTCAATCCCTAGCCTAACTAGTGAAATCCTAGGAAAAGGAAGAAGGGAGTGGTATGAAATAAGGCTCCCGCACGGCCCTCTTACCTTGGAATAGGCCTTCCCACCTTTCAGCTCCTGTAGAAAGACAGAGACACATAGAGTATGACTAAGGAACCCTAGGCTCTCACAAATCTCCCAAAAGCACCATGAGAAAAGAACACAAAAACAACCCACAATTCTCCTTGAAGCGGACATGGTAGGAAAGGGGGCTAAAACCACAGGTCATCAGGCCCCCATGCACCCTCCGCTCTGAGCTCACAGTCCCTAGGCTCAGTGACATGAACCCACCTCACCTTGCGCACAGACACTCGAAAGATGCAGGGGTCCAGCAGGCCTGTGGCTGGGTTGGCACTCATTTTACACACAAAGGTGAACCTCTTCCGCCACCGCACACAGTTCTCCTGCACCTCCTCCCTGCAGAGACACGACAGGTGAACATGGGACAGGTGAGCGTGCGGTTAATGTGGACCCCCCCACTCCAGTCCTGTCACAGACAGAGCACAGGCCCAACTGCCAGTGTTCCCGTAAGACCACACTAGCATGATCGTCAACGCGCAAAAAGGATGAAATGAGAAATGAAACATCAAAAAGCAGCTCCCAGGCGAGGAAAGGCTAAGGCAGCTAGCCTTTCAGGAGCACTGGTGTGCTGAGCCTCTACTCCTCGCTCCTTGACCTTGGCTGTTCCTATACTCCCAAGTTCCTGCTGCCCATTTTATGTGACTCCCACTTCAGTCTTCCCAGGATGGACTCACTCAACTCACTGTACAGGTAAGAGGCCAGGGCTAGGTCAGCTCCCCAGATCTCCCACCAGTCTACTGGGCCCACAGCTGGGTTCAGCCAGACTCCTCTAACGACAATAACCACAACAGCTAATGCTACATGTTGCTTCCCAAGTGCCAGGCACCATTCAAAGAACTGCAGAGTTAGTAGTCACCACAGCCTGTTCAGAGTGCTGGCAAAAGCCTGACAGCCACTGTCTATGGGAAAATGAAGGTTCTTTGGTACCAGGTAAGATTCCAACCTTCCTGCCCTGGAATGAGACCACATCAACGACCCAGCACTTGTAAACAAGGTGGCCATTATGGGATGTGAACTCTGATAGCAGCTCATTCAATCTTCATCCAGTTGCTGTGGGGGGGCTCAGCAAGATGTGGGGTGACAGCAGTGCACAGTCCCTGCTCACTCCCACCCTGGCAAAACTGGTGCTCAGGAAGGGCCAGGCACGGGAAGAAGGAGGTGTGTGACAGCATCTCCATCCAGTGCACCCCACTACCTGGATGGACAGTCATGCAGAGAGCCAAGACAGGACCTTCCCATACCCTGAGGGACCCAAGAAACATGGGATACCTGCCAGATTCCTCCTTTGGGGTGAGGGTCAAAGAGGACTATAGTCAGGCATTGCCTGCTTCACACCTCAGTGGTTGTGAATCTGTGCCACCCTTTTTTAAAGTTGGTGACACTGGGCCTCCAACAGGATTCAGAGCCCAGGACATACAAAGCAGGCTGCAATCCAGGCTGCCTAGCTGAGAGACAGCCCCAGGCTGCCACATTGGCTCAGGGGCTCAAAAGGCAGGAAAACCTGGCAGTTGAAGTCTTATTGGGCTTGTGAGCCCAGCAGTTCCACATTACCATGTGACCCAGTAATTCTACTCTCAGGTCCACACCCAACAAAAACAGAATCTACATGGATACCAAAACCTGCATATAAATGTGCCAAGGAGCACTGTTCACAATAGTTAAAAAGCAAAAGCAACCCAAACACCCCAGTGGTGAAGATAAACACGTGTGGTCTGCTCCTGAGGTGTAGTGCCCTTTGGTAATAAAAGGAAGGAGGCATTCACTACTAACCTTGAGTTAGTAACCCAAGAGTGCTACTAACCTTGAACACATTACTGCTAAATTCAGCCAGGGATACAAGAGAGTCTAGTGTAGATTTTATTTGTAAGAAATGCCCAGAAAGACAGAAAGTAGTCTGGTGGCTACCAGGGGTCAGGGGTTAGGAAAATAGTGACAGCTAATGTGTGTGTGTGTGGGGGGGGGTTTCTTGGTGCAGTAATGAAAACGGTCTGCAGATAACTGTAGCAAGGAGAATACAGCCTTGTGAAACTGAAGACCCACTGTCTGTGGGAAAGAACACTTGCCAATCATATGCAAGGCCCTAGGCTCCATACCAAGCACCAAAACACAAAAATAAAAAACAAAACCCAAACTCTGAACTATACATCTCAAGTAAATTGATTACATGGTAAATTTGTCAGTAGAACAGAAAACGTACAGAACATCTGATAAATAGAAACAGGAAAGGCAGGGCAGGGAAGGTGAGAGTTGGGAGAGAGATAAGGCAGAGCTGCTACTTGAGGTAGGTGTCTAGAATTTATAGCAGTGATACCTCAGCAAAACTCAGAGTGGAATGAGCTAAGGGTGACCAGCAAAGGCCCCAGCATGAGAATATGCTTGGTAAACAGAAACATCAATGAGGACTGGCAGTGGGGAGAGGAGGGTATGACATCAGTGAAGGGCAGGGAGTCAGATGTCTGTGTCTGCTCATGGCTGCCTTGCCCCCATGGATGTGCCATAGATGGAAGCAGAGAGCAGACACATAGGCAGGGAGTAGAAGGGCAAAGAAGAGTCACTCTTGAGCAACTGAGGCCTGAGCCTAAAAGAGGACAGGACTGGGAACCACTCTATGCAAACCCTCAGCTTCCCCCCCCCCCAACACACACACCTAGGAGTAGGAGCAGCTGCTTGAGACCTGCAGAAGCAGGAAGGCTAGGACACTTGAAACACCTGGAGGAATTAGGGTTAGAGTCTGGGAACAAAGGCTGACAGCAAACTGCCTGCCCTCCTTTGAGTCTGTCTTGGGAATACCAGCTAGGAAGCCTGAGGCTCAAATGTGGTTCTGGTCAGCCCTGCTGTGCCAGGGAGAGTAAATCACGTGAAGCCTTCTTTCCCAGGCTCTCAGGTGACAGGCCTGTTCCCTCCTTCTACAGGAAGTTGAGCAGGGTAGAGTTTCTGGGATCAGCCCTGGGCCTCCCTCCTGTTGCCTAAAGGCTCTGAACAATCAGCATTACATGTCCCCACTTCTGAAGAAAAGCAGCAGCAGGCAGCCTTATCAGGTCTGACCCCAGGGAGTCAGAGTGAGGGTGTACTAAACATTACAGAAGAGATCACTTCTGAGTACCTGTCATATCCTCACCCCACAGTGTTCAACACAAAGTGGCTGTTTCCATGTCTCCTTTTCACATGAAGAAAAAGAAAATGCTGCAAAGCTTACCCAAGTTCTAAAGATGTACTGTTAACTCCAGGCCAAGGCCTGGGCCATGCAGGATGATAGAGACTAGGTGTTCCACCAGACCCAGGCCCTATCAAGGAACAAGGTTCCAGACAGAGCAGAGATGAGACAGACAAGAACTCAGACCCAGAGGCAGGACTAAGGCTGTCAAAAAGGTAGCCATGAGCCCTGGTGCAAGAGCTGGCCAGGTTGGGTTTAGGATTATCAGACTGGATTCACTTCAAATCCTCAGTATGCTATGCACTTGTACAACTTCTGGGTGGAGAAATAAATCCCTGCTTTTGAGGGGACGCTACTTTGGCATTAAGCCTAGGCAATGTATGTCCTAGGTGGTAGAAAGGAAATGAGAGGAGGTGGGCAGGGGCTAGTGAAGGGGCTAGTCACATTCCCCAGATGTGAGGGAAAAGTGGCCAGGGAAGGTCTTAGCAAGAAAGAAACATCAAGCCAAAGCACTGAAGCAGTGAGTGAGCCACACGGACCCAGATGAAGACATTAGGAGTAGCAACCTGAGCTGTGGGGACATGTGCTAGGAATGTGGCCAATGTGTGTGCGGAGAAACAAAGGGGGCAGAGTGGTAGGGAGAGAGGGAGTCTTGGCCCCAAATTACAAAGGGACCACATGGGGGTGCTGAAATAGGGTGTGTAGCCAATGCCTTCATAGTTACACAAAAATAGAGACACCTCCATGTAACAGACTACTTAGGGACATCAAGTAGGAAACTGGTAGCAAGAGGAGAAAGAAAGCTGGGCGCAGTGGCACACACCTTTAATCCAGCACTTAGTAGGCAGGGGAAGGCAGATCGGATCTCTGGTTTTGAGGCCAGCCTGGTCTACAGAGCTAGTTTCAGGACAGCCAGGGCTACATAGAGGAGCCATGTCTGAGAGGGATGGAGGAGGTGGGAAAGGAAAAGGGAGTAGGGCTTGATAGTACAGGCCTGTAATCCCAGCACTCCTGAGGCAGAGGCAGATGGATCTCGGAGTTGAGACCAGCTAAGGTTACACAAGAGATTCTGTCTTTGAAACAAACAAACAAACAAACAAACAAATAAACCAAAACCAAAACCAAAACCAAAACAACAAAAAGTAAAGAAACAAAGAGAAGGGAAGGAAGGAGGGGTACTCTTGCTCATCAGCAAGCAGGGCAGCAGAAAAAGCCAGAAGGGCTTCTACAATATATCATCTTCGTTAGTTTCAAAAGAACACGTGCATGATGGTATGCACAGAAAATTCAAAGGTGCCCACGATATCAGACATGGACCACCACTGGCATGTGAGTGTCTGGAGATTGCAGATGAGGATGGGAAGAGAGAGATACTGTGTCATTGTTTCCCCTCTAGGGATGGACTCGGGAACTTATGAGTGTCAGACAAGCATTCTAGCACTGACACTCGCCTTCTTCCTTTTCTCACTCACTGCTGGTGGTCCTAGGGACTGACCCTAAGGCTTTGCACATGTTAAGCAAGCACAGACCATTGAATTAAATGCCCAGCTCCTTTTGTTTTCACTGAACTGTTAATATCAGTTGTAAATTTTCACAATGGCTGTGTAAAGCGAACTAAATCCTCTTCGAGTCTAGAAGTCTTAAGAGTATACAATATGGTCAGAGTTAGAAGTCTTTCTAACTCTGTGGTGCAGTGCAGCACATGCCTTTAATCCCAGTCACCAGAAGACAGAGGCAGGCAGATCTCTGTGAGTTTGAGGCTAGCCTAGTCTACAAAGTGATAGCCAGGGCTATTAAACAGAGAAACTGTCTTGAAACAAAACAAAACAGCCGCTCTAGGGAAGAGCAGAAGCCCCTCTGACACTGAAAGACCCCAGAGCATCTAGGATGCTGAGAGCTCAGCATCACCTTATACCATCTGTAACCTCAATGGGCTGGGAGGTGCTAGGAAGCAGAGACTGGGCCTGCAAGGGCACCACAGGCCCATGCATAGCAGTACCCAGTATCTCTCCCCATTCATCAGCACAGTGGGCCATAACCACAGAAAGCAGGAAAGTGTGAAAAGACAAATTATAGCTAAAATGTAAACAGCATGCAACCCACTCCCTTGATGTCAAGGCTCAGGATGAAGCTAGACAACAGCAAACATAAGATCACAAATCTTTAGCATTCTCAGCCCCAGATAACTCACTTAAAAAAAAAAAAAAAAAAAAACGGCAACAACCAAGCCTCAAAGAGATCATCCTAGCCCTAAGAAGACCAGAACTCTGAACTGCCAACCCCCTGGACACCTGGCCTATTCATACTGATACGAAGGGACAATAGCCAGAAGGAAGGGGATAGCTCCGGCAAGCCTGACAAACCTGCAGATGAGGGGTTGTTGGGGTACTTTGTTTTGTCTAAGAGTAGTTCTACTAATTAAAATTTTAACTTTAAAGGAAAGGGGAATTAGGATGGGTGGTTACAAGCAAAGGGATTTGAGCCGCAAGTATATGATTCAAGGTCATCGGGGTCCATGACTACTCCTGAGGCACTGCCAAGTGGGGACACACTGTGACATGGGCATTTGCTATCAGGGCTGGAAGGCTGGCAGTCAGCTCTCCCAGCTTGGGGTTTTAGGGTGTGCATCCCTGCTGCCACTGCCAGGGACAGGTAATTAAAGAGACAGGTTTTGCTTTTAGCTTTAAGACATATAATTAGACGTGCAAATCCCAGAGAAACAGGGCAAGCCCTTTACCCACTGTGGTCTCTGTGGCCAGCATGTAGTTATTTTTGAACTGTCCTAAAATAGAGTAAGTGCCCCACAAAACAATGGTCTCAGCTCTGGACTTTCTGGATCTTTTCTGGATCTGACAGGAACCTCACAGTATGTTTCCCTAACTGGCTCTACCTATCCCATGCAGCCATGTAGACTGGTTTAGCAAGACCCTTGGACCTATATCCAACTGTCAAGCAGACCTCTGTGAGGTACCCATGGAGAACTGCAGGCTGCAGGCACCAGCTCAGGCTACAGATGTGGAATGAGCCTCTTAAAGTGTCCTGGAACAGAGTGGGAAACGTGTTAGACAAGAACCAGCTGGCGGCTGCCAGTATCTCTGAAGAAGGGCTACAAGCGCACTCTACAGAGTAGGACAGAATCTAGGGACACTGATGCCACAGGCAGGGTTTCAAAGCTGAGGTCAGCTAGGTAAAGATGAAAGAAAAGCCTCTAGCAATAGGAGCAATACAAGGAAAGCCTGAAAGGCATGCCACTGCATGGTGCTGTCGTGGCGACTCCTTCCTCACTGCCAGCTCAAGTGGAATGTAGAGAAGACCATCAACCTAGTTCCTGCAGAGCCGCATGCTAATGGGCACCACATCTGTCTGTTACCATGGCTTCTCTCCCTAAAAGCCTAGGACAGAGCTGGCAGAGTGGGGTCTCTACTCTGTTCTCTGGCCCTTCTAGTGCATTACATCACCCATACCTTGAGCTAATTCTATGGGGTTTATGGTTCAAACTGAAAGAAGCCTCCTCTGTCCTGAAGCCTGTATAAATGCCATCCCTGTTCTCATGTAAAGAAACTGATGTCCAGGAGGGTGGAACAAAGTCCCAGAACACCAGGTCTCCCTGCAGCAGCCTGCCGTGAGATGCACTAGTTCACTATCATTTCAGTTTCCTGATAAATGAGGAAGGTAAACAGATACTGAAGAGGAAGGAAAGGCTACTCTACTGCCTCTCTTGGTTTACAATAAACAAGATGAAAGAGGCTCCCAGAGGGTGAGGAGGGTTGCAGTTCAGGCTGATATGAGCTACTTCCAACAGTTTCTCTGACAGAAATGCAACGGTCCCATCAGGAGTCCCCCAGAGTCAGGCTTCATAGTCCCCAGGAATAAGCACACTGCAACAGTCTCTGTACCTAGCAGCATCACTGTTTACAAGGTGCAATAGGGTCCTAGAGTCTTGGTGGCCCTAGATCTCCACCACAGAGGTGACAAGCTGCTATGTGAGCTCCCTCCCAGCCATAGGTTGCTAGGAACCAAGAAGCCCAAGGAGACTTTTCCCTAGAGTTGCTGCTAAGGTTCAAGCAGGACTGGCAGTTACTACAGGAGCAGAAAACAAGGAAAAGTGAGCCTCAGGGAATAATATGAGGTCAGTCCTGAGATAAGGCTCCAAGGTGACCTTGGGTCTCACTAGGGGGAAAAAAAAGGCTTACCAGGAAAAGGCACTTGGTACACAAGCCTAGCAACCTAAGTTCTATCCCTCCAATACATGTGATCACATGATGCAAACACACACACACACACACACACACAGAGAGAGAGAGAGAGAGAGAGAGAGAGAGAGAGAGAGAGAGAGAGAGAGAGAGAGGATGAATATATAAATGTCCATCAGTACATCACTGGCATACTCAGTAGGGGACATTAGACTGGCAGAGTTAGGTACTTAAATCTTCTGAGCAAAAAAGTGTGAGGCCCAGCATGACAGGCATTTCCAGACACAAGTGAGCATACAATGTCTACTAGCCCACCACCAATAAGATTGTCAGCAGGTCTACCAGGACCTGCTCTGTAGGACAGGGATTTTCTTTGTGAGAGTTGTCCTGTGCACTGTGGCACATTTAGCTGCACCCTGCAGAGTAGAATAACTCCAGATGTGACAAGCTGTTTTGGGACTTAACCAAATCAGCTCCAGTTGAGATGCTCTGTCAGGGGCCTTGAAAGCCACTCTTCATCCATCTTTCAGGTAACTCTGGTACAAGGAGACCCGAGAACCTCCCAGTCCTAGCTGTGCTCCTGGGTCCTGAGAGACCTAATCCTCAGATTCGGCCCACAGGCACCAGAACAAATTCCATGACTTGGTGCCCACTCCTGCCGTCCACCTGCCCCTCCCTGGCTTTGCCCAGCACAGCCTGAACCACAAGCTTTCCCTGACTCCTTGTACAAGCGGTCCTAGTGATGCAAGCTAGAATCTAGGTTGATGAGAGGCAGCCCTAGCCTGAATGAGGAAATAATATAAGGAAACAATTTAAATCGACAACATCTGCCAGTGCTTTCCCGAAGAGAACAGCACAGCTGCCTGGGGAGGGGCCCACCCCAGGGACCAGCCAAGGCATCCATCCAGGGGCTGCAGGCCAGGAGGGCCAACGTGGCAGCCCAACAGTGTTTGGCTCCTGCCAGGAGTTGAGGGCCACGTGCAGGGGAAGCATTCCCTACAGTTCTGGCTCGCCCCTCCTCCTGTGGTGAGGCAGCAAGAAGTTCCTAGAAGCCAAGCCACTTGGTGTTCAACTTGGAGAGTTTACAGAAGCTCCTTATGAGCCCCATGCTGCCTTCTCTGCTCCCTGCTGGTAAGAACCCTAAAAATGGCTCAGGGGTTGACAGAAAGGCTGGGAGTACAAGCTGACATTGGCAACTGACCCCATCAAGCACACTGTAAGCATACTGCAGCTTTAGAAACTGCACAACAGAGAAGGGTGAAATTATCAACGGGCACTCAAGCTGGCTGGTTTAGGAGCATCAGATTTAGACACACCTGAGTTTGAATCCTAGTGCTCTTCAGTCATGTAATCTGGAGACTGACCTTCAAAAAAACCCAAGACAGGTAGGTGTTGGCATCCTTTGTTTGCAGTCGCAGGCATGTAGCTGTCCTGTTCTACCTTCTGCTCCATGGCCAGGATATGCAAACAGCTCATGTTACCACCCAGGCAAATGTCTGTAAACCACAATCTGAAATGTGCTAGGAGTTGCTTGAACTCACGCCCCTCTCCCTCCTCTTGTGCTAGGGTTGAAACCAAGAGAGCTGTGTGCATGCTAGGTGAAAGTTCTAACACTGGGCTGTACCTTCAGGCCCTAGTTCCTGGATCTTGCTCTTAAGTGAAGGGATCTATAGTAAGCTGGTAGCTTTGAACCAAGCGCAGGTCCAGTTCCATGTACTAACTAAACAAAGGTGTCTTGTGGTTCCTGTCTCCTGGAGTCCTCCTGAGTGCCAAGTGCTTTCATATGTTCACTTCATACTTCACAGATCAGGACACTGATTCTCAGGGAGGGACTTGAGGCAGGTCTTACAGGAATTGAGGGGTAGTCTATAGTCCTAGATACAACTCTGCATTCCCAGGATCCCTGGGAAATCTGTCAACATAGGAGAACCCTTCTCAGGTCTCAATGACCGCATGGTTCTCTGTCATGGCAGAACCCTAGGCTCTGTGACCTCATCCTTTACCATGAATATTCCACACAAGGGAAGAAAGAGATGCTATTGCATCTGGGTTCATACCAAGGGAGAGATGGTCACAGAATCCATAGCCTAGGTCACAGGCTAGGAACACAAGGCACAAGAATTTACCTGCCCAAGGTCTGTGATTTGAACCCATTTTTCCATGTTAGTGCTGAAAAACAGAGGCCCTAGGAATTCTAAGGAAGAAGACACAATAGATGTTACACTGGGATGTGGTACCAATTTCAATTCCTAAGACCAAGACTATTAGCACACACAGAGCTGTTGAGCTGGATCTGCTCAGAGGACTTCCCTTCCTATATACCCAGCAGGCTCACTTGAGTGGCATAGGGAGGCAAAGATGGGTCCAAGCAAGCCTCTGTCACTCATGAATACTAGAGCTCATTGGGTCTCAGTCACTTTGTTGCTCATGGAATTGCTAGTGCTTGAATGAAACACAATAGGCACCTCTGCTGAACTACGGACATGGCCTAGCCCTTTAAAAGTACCTGCAGAGAGGGGCCTCAGAGGCAAGTGGTCCTGGAAGCATGCAAAAAAGCACTAACCCAGCCCTTTTCCTTGCCCTGGATATTGGATCTGGCTATTTCCCCAGTCCTGAATGAAACTCAGCTGTCATGTTCTGAGGTGTGGCAGGTGGCCAGGAATGTGTGACCAGTGACTCAGGCCTGGGTGGTATTTGAATCACCCAAAGAGGAAGGAGTGAGAGGAAGGAGAGATTCCCATCCCTGGGGCCTGGTTCCTAAAGTGACTGGACTCGGGTCATGGGGACACCTTCACCCAGGCCCATCCTAAGGGCACTCCCTATCTGTGCAGACAGAACTGGGTCTATAGGTGTGGTTGGAATCAAGCAAGGCCCTTGTCTCCCAGAGCCAAGTAGAGGCAGGGTGTCCATGTACGTTAACAATTGTCTCCTGTCCTCAAAGACGGTGCTGAGGATCTAACTGAATGAGAGGTCTCTGTAGTCTATTTCCATAAACTCAAGCTTTCTCATACTACTTCCAGGTAGGGGCTTCCCAGATGTGGCTGCACCTTGTTCTCTACAGTCTGTGGAGTCAGGGACCATCATCATTACTGCATCTGCTACCCAGGTGCTCCTGCTGCACATAGGATTCCCCATGGCCCTTTGAACTTCTTAAGGTGACAAGATAATCAGGAGTTGTTTAGCCAGAGTCACCTCTCTTCACAGCCTGGCAATGACTCAGATCTGTTTGCCTAGCTGTGCTCAGCAGCTACCCAAGATTCCAATCACAGGACAGAGGGCTCAGGGTCAGACACCACCATGAGGCCCTGACTCACAGGACTCCACCTCCTCCAAAGACACCTGAGACTGCAGACTCAAGACCAATCCTGGGCCAACCATTGCCACTGCCACTAACTTCACTCACATTTACTGAGCACTTACTAGGAGTCAGGCTGAGTGGGCACAGTCCAGACACAGGCCCCACACAACAAGGATAATCCCATCTCTTCTTGAACCACAATGCCTTTCATCTCTACTCAAATGCCATGGTGGATCTTGCCTTAGGCCTTTTTTGTTCAACAGTGGTCATGTGATAGGTCTGTAATAATGGCTGCTACAGAGGATGCCTTCTGCAACCCAAAGCCCCAAACAGAAAGGCTGTCTTGCCGACATCCAATACGGGCAGGGTCAGCTTCACAGCGCGGTTCAATTTTTCCCTGTTATCCTTTCAGCAAACCCAAACCCTGTAAGAACTGCTGAGCCTAGGCTGTCTCCTCTTGGGACTTAGTGGGGCCCACCAGTCAAAGGCTCGTCCCAAAGACAGGGTTTGGAGCCAAGTAGAGTAGTACACATCATTTACCCCAGCGCTTAAGAGATAGAGGCAGGGGCTGGAGGGTGGCTCAGCGGTTAAGAAAGAGCACTGACTGTTCTTCCAGAGGTCCTGAGTTCAGTTCCCAGCAACCACATGGTAGCTCACAACCCCATCCATAATGGGATCCAATGCCCTCTTCTGGTGTGTGTCTGAAGACACACTAGACAGCTGCAGTGTACTCATATAAATAAGAAGCAGGCCAGCCCGGTCTATATGGTGAGCTCTAGGAACAGGACGACAAAGTGAGACCTTGACTCAAAACTAACAACAAAAGGTGAGGGAACTGGGCAGCAGTGGTGCTCATACCTTTGATCCCAGCACTTGGGAGACAGAGGCAGGTGGATCTCTGTGAGTCTGAGGTCAACCTGGTCTACAGAGTGAGTTCTAGGATAGCTAAGGCTACAGAAAGAAACCCTGTCTCAAAAAGGAAAAGAAAAGAATAAGTAAAAAAAAAAGAAAAGCAAAGTAAGAAAAATCAGAAAAACAAAAGGGGAGGTTTTGGAGTTGCTGTAAGCTTAGTAGCAAAACCCCATCCCCCTCTATGCTCTGCACTTCCCTGAAGACAATATGTATAATGGTTTCTGCCTGCTTACAGACCCTAGGTATCAAGGCCAGGGCAGTGAGTGGCTCAGCTCTAATTACCTGTGTTTCAACAGGTGAGCTTCAGGAAAAGAGAAGAACAGCAACTAAAAGAAGAAATGAAGAAATAGGCACCCTTCTTTCTATGCTTCCAGCCCCAGGTTCCCTCCAACTACTGCTCTGGAACCATTCCAGCTTTTCTTGAGCATCTGTTCTGAGCTACAGGCTATGATAGATGGGTAAGTAATAGGTTCACCATAGCATCCAGGTACCAAGGAAGAATTCATTATCCCATCACAGCCAACTTTCTGACATCCAGTGGTCTGGTGGTAACCTCAGGAGCCCACAGAGCTTTCAAACTGCTAAGCTCCATCCAGAGCCCAGAAAGCCCTGCTCTGTTGGGGTTTTAAGTGGTAGAAGGAAAATCCCCAGATCAGGAAGACTGCCTGCAATTGCCAAGATGAGCCACTGCCTTGTAAACAAGAGCAATGCTCATCGGGTTGGAATGGTTCAGGCTGACTTACCAGAAAGACCCAGGAAAAGCCCCAAAGATCAACTTCAGACTTCCAGGCACTCTTGTGTTTGTCTTAAAAGTTTTGGTGTCCACCTAGAGCCCAGAGGTATGGACAACTCAAAGTCTGTTTCTGCAGCAGAGGTGTGCAGCTTACAAGTCCTCAAGAAAAAACATACTGCATAACTAAGCCCAAGCAGAATTCTGCAGGCCTAAAAGCCCCTTCCATACATGGCCCCACTCCAACACATATAACCTCATCTTTTCTTAACCAGACTGTTTTAGAACTCTATATAAGTATTATCATGAACTCTTGCTGTCTTAGTCAGAGTTTCACTGCTGCGAGCAGACACCATGACCAAGGCAACTCTTACAAGGACAACATTTAATTGGGGCTGCCTTACAGGTTCAGAGGTTCAGTCCATTACCAAGGTGGGAGCATGGCAGCATCCAGGCAGCCATGGTGCAGGCAGAGCTGAGAGTTCTACATCTTCATCTGAAGGCTGCTAGGGAAAGACTGGCTCTCATGTGGTTAAGAGAGGGTCTCATTGCCCACCCCCACAATGACACACTTCATCTGACAAGGCCACACCCACTCCTACAAGGCCACACCTCCTAATAGTGCCACTCCTTGGGCCAGGCATATTCAAACCATCACATCTGCCTTAGGCCTTTTGTCTGTAGTACATGTTCACTTTACCTGTTGCAGAGTGTCTCCAGATGGTCCATGACAATGGCTGGGAAGACACCCTTCTTGGCCTAACACAATTGCCCTCCTGTAACTGGCAGCCGTAAGCATAGTAGTTCTAAAGTACACGTCTAGGGGCTAGAGAAATGGCTCAACAGTTAAGAGCATTGGTTGCTCTTCCAAAGGACCAGGGTTCAATTCCCAGGATCCATGTGGAGACTGACACCCATCTGTAACTAGTTTCAGGGGATCTTGACACCCTTTTTTGATCTCCGTGGGCACTGTACACACATTGTGTAATGTAACTTTAGGATTTTTCTCAAATCCTACTTTTAATTTTAGTTCTTAAACACTTTAACCTCCCTTTTTAGCCCTCCACTCACCAGAAGTGGTGGAAAAGAAAGGATACGGGGGTAGTGGACCTGTTTAGAAATGGTTCTTTGAAGCAACTTCTGTCTGTGTTGTCTGGAAATCAGCAATTCAGCCCATAAGTTCACAGTAGCAGCTCAATCTATTTGCAAACACCTCACAGACACACCAGCAGTCTAGTTCAGTAGAGTCAGAATAGCAAACCCGAATCAGCAGTGGTGGTACTAGCAGAAACAGCCAGACCTCAGCCTTGGAACAAGTCAGCAGGAAGGATCCAGAGAGACACCAGGAGAAGTTCTCAACTATGCCTCTCTCAGCAAAGTGAAGATCATCGAAGACAGACATTGCACAGCTAGCTCTTGAAGCAAGCCAAGCTCAGCCACACCATTGTCTGTCCAGTCCTATTTATACCCTCCAAACATCATGTGTCCTCCACCAGTCTTGCCTCAGCATGTGAGTCTGTCTCAGCTGACATCACTCTGCCTATCAGCACGAGTCCATGGAAGCAGCAAGGAACTGCAGCACACCAGAAGTTTTTTGGTGTGTTTCTCTCTATGGAGTCCTGACAAATGCAGCTCAACTACACAACGTAAGGTGGACCAATACATGTGTGTTGTTAGCAAAGAATCCTTCATCACATGTCCTTTCACATGCTTGCTTTAGCAGAACAACCTCTCCCCTGTGTCTGCTTCAGGGAAACAGTCCTTCACATGTTTGCCCCAACAAAACACCATCCAACAAAACTGACTCTCCAAAGAACCCCTAAGTTTTCACTTGAGTGTACAGATTTACGGGAAGGCAAAACACTCATGTACATAAAAATAGTAGTGAACTAAGAAATGAATACAATCCAAGCCTGACTGATCCAAACCCACCCTAGCTTCATCAGCACATTGTCAGGTCCGTCCCCGAACACCTCCCCTCTCTAAGACCCTCCCAAACCACGGTTCTTTCCTGCTCTTCTCCCACAACCAAGCTCTACCTACCCACCCCAAATCCACATCACTTCCTCAAGGCCTGTCCAGCACAGACTAGGACAGGTGAAGACAGGTGGGATCTTAGAGGTAGACTCTATTCCACAGTTTCATGGACCCAAACATAAGGTGACCAGAAAACTGTCATGGAACAACCCAGGAAAGTATAAGCCACGGGTGCTTGCCTGCACATGTCTGCAGAGACCACCCCTGTAACCAAGAAGTGGTGGAAGAAGAGAACACTTCCCATGTGAACAGGGCTCGCCTCTGTCCTCCTGATACCAGGTGTATACTTCCTCTCTTGGCAGGTTTAGTCTATGATAGCTGCCTGGGCCTGGTTGTGTGCTGAGCAGGTAACCTTGATCTTGCCCTTTTCGACCTTCTGCTGCCTTAAGTGACTCCCCATTAGAAGAAGAAACAGTCTGCAGGGATAAAGCCCTTGGCCATAGTCCAAAGCAATTCAACAGCAAGATCCAATGGGATGCCCGAGAATACCAATGAATGCCTGAGTTCACTCTTCCTCCCATCCCTATACAGACACCAATATTCTCGGCAAGTGATACACTCAACTCAGCTAGTGGGCCCTTGGCTGCCTCTCAATTGCAGTCTTTAAGTCCACAGTGGTACCCAGCTGCCTAGTATATGGATAAGGGTTCCTCCTGGCACAGACTGATACTTCAGGCACTGGGTGGAGGGTAGGCTTGGGCTTAGCAGCTGGCAGTAGCCACCACATAGTCAACATCAACAACTACACTGGTTTAGAGCCAGGAGAGAGAAGTCCCAGCCTGGGGCAATGCCAACACACAGCATGAGGCCCAAGGACTACTATGCAATGGATGCTTTTCTGGCCTTGAAGGGCCATAGTCTGGGAAGGAGCTGGATACAACGAATAGAGACTGTAATACTTTGAAATGCAGGGCATATAGCAGGTAACAAGGCCAGTAGGCCTGCGGTAGGGAGCATCCTACCTAGGATGGGCATTGGGCTAGGCAGTAATTCCATGTGAAAAAGCTGGTAAGGGGTTGAGAGAAAGCAGAGTAATCGGAAAAACAAGGGGCAGGGTACAGGCCATTGAAAAGCCTTGGGTTCTCTCATCTATCTCTACCAGATTTAAAGCCAGTGCCTGCACCTCTGTAAGGGGCTGTCTGCTTGTCTGTTAGGTACCTGAGCAGTGTTTCAGCAGGACTAGCCAATAGAGAAGGCATGTGGACACAGCAGCAAACCCCACTAGGCGCTCAGCTCAGACACTAGGGTACTCCTTACTGTCTCCCACCCCTGCTGAAGGCAAAGGAGCAAACCTGAGCAATAGGTACCCTCTCGTCAGCACCAGTGGTCCGGACCCCCAGGGAAGTACCAGCTACTAAGAGGTACACCCCTTGGCCCAGAGGGAATAAGATACAGTGTAACAGTGTCTCCACTGTGGACCAGGAGCCAAGCTGGCATCCCAACAAGCACCATTACTACATCTTCCAGCAGCAGTAGTCCTGCTTCAAGGGAGATGGGAGAGGCTGGGCTTTAAGTCGGTTGTTGAAATCAGAGGCAGTGAACAACAGGCTGGGGTGGGGTGGGGCAGTAAAATAGAAACTAACCAGCAGAGAGTCATTTCCTATCAGCAGCGCTCCTTCTGCCCACCCCTGAAACAAGGTGGTTACAGAGCTGAGGGTTGCCAGTCAACACCTGGGCAAAACGGGGTAAAAGCAGTTTCAGGTCTATATTCAAGAGCTCTTTCTTCTAAGCCCGGGTGCCAAGAAATTCAAAGCAAACAGACCACAAGTTTGCAACCACAACCCTCTGATGACACTAGGTACAAGTTTGGCAGTTTCAAACCTACAAAAATGCAGTCTGATCTTTGGGGAGCCAGCAGGTCCAGAATATCACTAGAACCTGGGACAAATCTAATGTCTCCACAATTCAAAGCATTAGCCAAGAGTGGTAGGTAAAGCAGAGCTGGCTATGTGCCCTCCCAGCACACCTTAGCTCCAGGTCTCTTCCTGATGTCTCTCCCTTGCTCACACTTCTCCATGCTCACACTTCTCCATGGCTCCTTTTTAAACTGGTTTACTTCCCAGCCCTTATATCCCACATACCAAGACCCTCAGTCCCTCAGACCTAGAGGCAGGCTTACTAGCCGGCACCTGGATGCACAGGCATGGCCTCTTGAAAGCCAGTCAGGGTTTCCAGGCCACTCAGGGGCCTCCCAGGTACTCTCAGGTAAGCAGGACCTAAAGGCAACAATGTTATTGCTGCCAAGAAGCCCCAGCCAACCAGGATTTCCAAGCAAAGAGCAGGCCTAAGGGGCCTTGGCTCTGTACAACCAGATCATCTCAGGTCAGGGCTACTGCCAAGCTACCAGGCAGGCGAAGGCACAGCCAAAGTGGCACATGCCAACAGTGTAGCCAATTGGCAGCAAAGGCCAGGTCCAAGCAGTAGCCACTAAGGCATGAGACCAGGTTGGGAAGCTTCTTACCAAGGCCACTGTAGTATGATCTGACTTTAAAGAGAGCCAGGTAAGGTGTTACCACGGCCCAGCTGATCTTTAAGGCCCACTCCTCCCCATCTCCTCCTGACAGTTGGGTTTCTTACCATAGGTTCCCTGGCCACTGGGCTGGCACAGGAAAGATCTTCCACAGGGGTCTCAGGAAACAAACTGACAATAAGAGACACTCAGAACATGCCAAGGATCTCAGAGTAAGCCGTGAGAGGAGGAAGAGCCCTCAAAACACAGGTGAGGAGACAATTTCAAAGTCCCAAGTGTTGAATGCTGCCTCATAGCATTGTCTGATTTTCCACTTAAAGGAAACTGAAAATTTGGACTTTTACATGAGTCTTATTTTCCAGGACACCTTTGACCACTATGCACCTTTTGAATATCTATCACCTAGCACCTTCAAAGTATGATGCCATGTGTGCCTTTAGAATGGGGAACCCTCCTACCCACTTTGCCTGCTATCCTCTCCAGTCTGTTCCTTTTCTGTGTGCCACCTCTCTGCCAGGCTAGGTCAGCACTGCCTGCTGTCTCTTTCTAGCACCCAAGAACCATCATCTTAATGGGTTAATGATACATTCTTCCCCTGCTCCCTGGGCCCAAGACTAAACAGTTCCAGTCAGGCAACCTTCCATTTTTGTTTTCTCTAGCCCCTCACAACTCTTTTCACACCCCATCCCACCTTGCCTAGGCAGACATGCCTTCAAGCCAGAGGCTTCTTTACAGGGCCTTCTTCATCTTCAGCTCAATCTCTCTCAGCTTTTAAGACTCCCATAAAATGTTCCTTCCTGAGGTGACAGTAAGCTTGGGGAAAGGGGTGAAAAGAATTATTAGCTAGAGAAAACAAAGATGGACAGATGTCTTAACAGAAACATTTTTCACTGGTTGGTCTGCCAGGGTCCACTGGGATCCACAAGGATTAGCTTGACCTACCAGGCATACTGTCACCACCAAACTGGGAGCTCCAAGGAACAGGACTGCCTAGTCCTGCTCACTCTGGAAGCCAGTAGAAAGGAGTCTCAGTCAAGGAGGAAGAAAAGATCCATGTTTACTAACTCCCTACCTTTCCAATTCATTCAACCCACAGTGACCCAGTTCTGAGCAGGACAATAAATGCCTCACCCAGTTTGGTAGTCCTCTTGTACCTTCACACTGCTGCCCCCTTAGGAATCTCCATTCTGCTTTCTCAGAGCCCCATACCAAGCTATCCCAGAGTATGCCTTGCATGGCTGTAAACCCAGAGACATTCTACAGCTTTTTTCGTAGAGAGTGTGAAAGGCTGAGGGATGGAACCCTGGCCAAATATGTGGCTTGGGTAAGAGACAATCAAGCCTGTCTGCCTGTCCCCTGGGTTAGAGTCTGGGCTTGGACACAAGACCTCCAGATGCAGAGCTAACTCAAGATCCCAAAAGCTCCTGAGTACCCCTGAATGATGGGCACATGTTTGTGTCAGGGAAAGCTGGCAGTGCCTGTGTAATAGTGGCCAGGCTCTACTTACAAAAATAAAACCCCACTGAGGACTCAAAGTTGGCCAAGAAGAAAGGACAAGGGTTGAGTGAAGGCCTGCTCCAAGTCATAGCTTCTCAGACAACCTAGCACTCAAGTACAGAGCAGGAGGTGGCCTTGAAAGAGATCTTTCTTCTCCTCTTGGCTCTACCTACTTTCTTAGTGTAAAGAGGAGGACTGAATCCCAGGGGACAGAGGTAAGAGCTAGACTACAGTCTGGCCAACTGTGTCATTTATTCCTCCTATGAAGTAACCCTGGCAAGACACTTTTCGGCCCCAGACTTTGGTTTCCCCATCCACTGGCTAAGGAAACAGACTCTTCTCTCTTCTCCATCCTGTGAGGTAATTCAGTGTTTCCTTGCTCTCCTCTCCGATGACACAGTTCCCACATCCATGTGGCAAGCCAAGGGACCAATGACAGGGAGGACCATTCTTCTGACCTGACAGCCACTTGGACACGTTAGCTTCTGCCAGAATCACCACACTTAGATGTGACCTCTGTATCCTCCTGGACACCCTCCCAGGCACCACTTGCATTATCCTCCTGGAAGGCCCCAGGCAACATAGCAAATGCCCACTGTGCTGAGTGACTGCCTATGCCCAACCACAAATACACAGTGATTCCTTTAGTACCACCCTCACCTTATAGTCATGGAGACTCCATATTTACCTTGGGCTTCACAAAACCCAGTTCAGTGCCTCAAAACTGTCCAGCTCCAGACTCTGCTGTACCACCCAACCCACTGAAAGAAGCCTTTGTAGAGTCTGGAATGTCACATGGATCTGTAGTTGCCTCTAACATATACCACCAAGGCAGGGTTTGCATTGGACCTGCTGCAATCAAGTTCTATCTCTGCTACTCTCTGGCTCAGTGGCATGGGTCCAGTCACTTCATCCTCCTGTCTCAGTGTCTTCACCCACAAGTACAGCAGATAGTCAGGTATTTGAGTAGCTCAAAGTCCCTGGCATCGGCAAGCATACAATTGAAGAAACCATCTATAAGAAAAGAATGCTTCCCCAGCGCCATTTACTACCTGGTAACCTCTAGCGTGTGGTTTCACCACTTTGGCCTCAGTTCCTCTCCAGATGGCTGGGAGGATTAGTGGGAATACCCTGCTCAAAACATTCAGCGTGATGCCTAGCACAATCTGGGCACTAGGAGTCTGGTTGCTGTGGGAACTGTTGTTCCTAAGGCAGTGTCAAAAGATAAGGCTAAGGAACAGTCCAGGGATCACCTGTTGCACCTGTTCCAACTGGGTCAGATGGAGCTGAATACTAACTGTTGCCATGGCACTCAACACACTGGGAAATACCAGCTAGAAAACAGGTTGTTGCAGGGGTGGGGTCAGTCTGACACCACCCATGTTGCCAACAGCACAAAAAAGCCATCCAGAGGTCCCTAGGGTTGGGAAGTTGTGCTGCTACATCTAGCCCCAGGAGATCTAAACAGGTCCAGTCATCTCAGTACCTACCCCAACTTATAAACAACAGGGTCATAGTAGCAGAGAGATGGCTGAGGCTTCTAGGGTACAGGATTAATGTGGGAGGAGTGTTGGCAGAGGGAACAGCAGCCTAGGAACCCCCATCTCCTGGGTAAAAGTCCACAGAAGCCAAAGCCACCTTAAAGTGGCTTGGGTTCCAACATCACTGCTCTCTGCAGCCACACCTGCCCAGCAGTACCCAGGTGTCCAGGATCTACGCACTCAGATTTGGGCCTCAATGCCAGCTCTTTCCTCTTTAGTACCCCAGCCACCCACCCAAACGAGACTTTATTCAGGAAGGGAACCAGGAAGGGCTGCATGGGCTTGGCTGGGTTCTGTGGTCTCTTGCCAGGTGGAAGAAGGGAATCAGAGGTGAAATCCAGAGTATGTGTGCTAAGCCCTGGAACTTTCCAGACTTTCCAGGATGTGGGGGCAAGCTGAGGCAAGAGAAAAGCTGACAGGTAGGGTCACAGTGGCTGGCTAAGGGTCTAGGTAGACAGGTGAAACTTTAGCCTGGACTTGGTACAAATCCCTTGGTACTGTACTCAATCCCAGATAACATAAAGGATCTCTGCTGATTAAGGGGTGTCCCCCCTCCCATGACCTGGGGTTGGGAAAGGCTGGGGCCTGGGTCCCTTACAATACAGTAATCACAACTGCTGTAGCAACTCCCCTGGTCATGTGTGGTACACTCTCCATTTCCCTCACAACTGAAAGGTGAGTATTACTTCCCCGTTTTATAGTGAGAGGAAACAGAGGGGCAAAGGCACAGTGTAGGCAGCTGAAGCCACTCTCTCTGAGCCTCTGTTCTCACCTCTGTAAGAATGCCCCCCCACCCCGGTCAGGGCCCCCACCTCTACTCCTGCTCGGTGGTATTGAGAGGTGCTAGCGAAGCAGTGAGCAGAGCACCAGTAATTGCTAGCACTTGAGATCAGGGAGGCTGGGTAATTCACCCAAAGCCTGGAGTTAGCCTAAAAGTGGCAGACTCCAGACCCATCTGAGCACAACCCTCTGACACTGAGCCTCAGGAGGGGTAACTGCAGGGATTACAGACTTCACAGGCATCGGATTGCAGCCACCCCCACCACAAAGGGCAGCCCTTGTCTAAATTCCTCAGATAAGCAGCTCTGAGCAGAACAGGAGGCCCAGCGCATAGAGCAGGCACCTCACTCTATCTACAGATTCCAAAATCTGAATCAGACCACATAGCTGATCTTCTCCCAACAGATTCACCCAACAGGTCTCCCAACTGGCCAAGTCTAGTTGACAACTGCCTCCAGGAAAGTCTCAGGCTACACATTTACTTCCTCTTTCTGGGGCTCATTATCCTGATCTGTATAAGACACCTCTGAGATCTCTGAATAGAGCAGTTTGAGCTAACTAGGCCCACAAGACCTAAGGAGCAAGGGATAAGCTGGGAAGAAGAAGCATCTAGGGAGCTGGGCCAGGGGCTTATCTACTGCAACTTCCCTCTACAACACCGATGGAGAAACCTGTATTAGGACCAGTGTGCCGAAGAAGGAACAGGAACTCAGAAGGAGCCAGAACTTGACTCCCTTTCCCCATCAGTTGGACTCTACGGACCTCTGCGGGCAGGCCAGGACTATGTGACCCCCATGAGCTCAATCTGGAAAAAAACGACTGGGAATTCAGATTTCATTCAGCCATAAACTGGGAAGCTGGACCAACCAGGATAGTGAACCACACAAAATCAAACCCGAGGGCTTCTTTCAAAGGGGAAGGCAGTCTCCTGGCAAGGGTATTTGCAATGCAAAGCAGTCCAGCTTCAGCCAGTGGAGGGCAGTCACTCAAGAGGGGGCTGGGCAACCCAAAATCCAGCCACCTCCCTCAATCAAATCCAAGGAGTGCCTGGGACTGGGCTTTCCCAACCAGAAGGAGAGAACCTGTGGCTGGCTCAAGCTCTCAATCGAATGACAGCCACAAGGGCCAGCTTGGTGGCAAGGTGGCCTGGGACACCCCTACTTAATCCCTCAGAAGTGCAAGTCTAATTCAGCTCTCTTCATACTAGTCTGCAAACAGACAGCTTGAAGAATGCATGCGGGGCCCTAAAATGTTTCCGGCTGGTCACCTGCAGACATGTGCCAGGCACTCTGCCAGCTCACTCAAACCCAAGTCTTTCCCCAGGCGGATCCCTTGTCTGTCCGTCCGTCCCTAGCTGAGTCTTCCACACTTGCCAAGTAGCTAGATCTCACTCATCAGCACTCCCCACCCTCCCCTGCAAACGCGAAAGCCTCAATGCCTACCTGGACGACAAGCTGACAAAATCCCCGCCATCCAGCAGCCGGACCTTGCAAAAAAGGACCCCGTTCACGAAGGGGACCGCAGTCAGCTCCTCCAAGGTGAAAGTGGTTTGGAATTTGAATTTCTTCTTCTTCATCAAAAAAGCCATGAGCGAGTTCCCTGAGTCTGAAGCCCGTAGGGCCAAAAAGAAAAAAAAGAAAAAGAAAAAGAAAAAAGAAGAAAAAAATAGAGGGGGATACAAAAAGACCCTAGGATTCCTTTCCTGACACCACACCCCCCCTCCTCAAAAACACCAGAGCCGGATCCAGTCCAGATGGCGGCGGAGGCTGCGGGCAGGAGAGGATCTGAGTACGGAGCCCCAGGTCCGAGGGATCAGTCCCGTGAGCTGGCTGCTTTCACCCGCGGGGGACCCGGGCTCCACTGGCATGTAAACAGCGAGGTGCGGCCCCGGCAGCGGGGGCTGGCGTGGAGGGCAGCTCGCGAGCGGGGAGCAGCATCCCGAGCCGCGGGGCCCGGCGGACCGGTGAGACTGACTGAGACGGCAGGGCGAGCCGCTGGAGGCCCGGGCTGCGGCCCCGCCTCCGCCCTGCTGGCTGCGGGGGGAGGCGCCCAGGCGACGCACACGCCTCCGCACCTGGCGCACCGCGGCCTGCGCAGGTGAGGCCGCGGGAAGCGGAAGCCACCTCAGCGACCGCCCGGGCTCTGCAGGAACCGCTCTGGGAGGCTATGCCGGGCGGGAAACGTGTGCCGCTCTGCCTCCCGCTCAGTCCTGGGACCCACGCCGCGCCTGCCCTGACCGAGTCTGAGGCGCCTTCCGACCCGGCCGGATGGCTTCTGCCTCGGCTAGCACCGCAGGAGCACAGCGGCGCCGTCGCCCGCACCTCCGGACGCAGCTGGCTGAGCCCGACGCAGCTCGGCGCTGTTCGGAGAATGCCGAAGCCCCGGCGCGACCGCCCGCGGTGCCGCGGCCGAGAGCAGCAGGGGAGGGGCGCGCGAGGCTCACAGCCAACCTGCGATTGGACGGCCCGAATGTACGAACACGAATTTCTATTGGCTGGCGGTGGCGTGGGGCGGGGCTCGCGGAGGCAGAGCCAGTTGAGGGCGCTCGGATTGGAGTCCTCGCGGAGCTGGACCCGCCTCCTTGAGAAGCGCGGTAGGGGGTGGGGTGGACGGAGAGGCGGTGGGAGGTCGCGGGGTGTGGGGGCCCGCGCTGGAAAGAACGGGAGGAGAGAGCACGAGCCCAAGAAAAAGAGAAACAATGACTAGGGCAAACAATCTGGAAACTGGAACGGCCTGCCTGGATCCCGCAAAGACCTGAGCTCAGTGAGCAATGAAACAGGCTGAGGAGGCAGCACCCCCATTTCTCAGGGAAACAACCGCAGAGGTGTCTCAAGACCTACGCAGGTCTTTCTCGCCTCTGAAAGTGACAAGCGTCTGCCTTGGCGTCTTGCCTTGCCGCTTATGAAGATCCACTGGAACTCGGCAGCCTTGTGACTCAGCCTGCCTCGTTCCAGGCTGTTATCTAAGGCTTTTGTTTTCAGTTTCGCGGATAGTTATGACAAAGGACACCTTGGGGACCTCGTAGTCTCCAAGCCATCGGCATTTTGTAATTCTTTTTATCCAATCCACCAGTGTTTAGAGACTCTGTCCTGAGTCAGGCGGGCACCCTGTGGAAAGACTGGATCACAGAAGTAGCTACAGTCTGCTGAAGAGCTCAAGTAGGGGAGGTCAGAGGAGGCGTGTGCTTTTGGATTGGGACGGAAACTCAAAGGGTTCTGACACAAAGTAGTCCAAGCATCAGGGTACAGGCAGTGGCAACCACTAGAGACCTGCTGGCCAGACAGCATGGTACTCAAAAAGTTTGGAGTACCCCTGGACACATTCTAATTTGAGAGAAAAGCAGATCAGGCTAGAATCTGGCTGGCCCAATCTTGTAGACTAGAGCAAAGAAGGAGCCATTACCTGTTTTTTTGAGCTAGATAGTGACTTGATTGTTCTGACATCAGATAACTTGGAGGAAAGAAAATGGGGAATGAGTGAGTGAGAGGTCATTTTTTGATCCAGGCAGGAGATAAGGCCTCATGGACTTCCCTGTGGAAGATTAAAGAGAGTTGGGCTGATTGGGATTTGAGATGTAAATTCTCTGCAGGACATCATATTTGATACCATGCATGACATCATGTTTGAATATGTGAATGAAGACTTCATTTCTGAGCTTACATTTCAGAAGCATGGGTGGCAATCTCTGCTTCTCTTAATTGTCCAATAATGTAGAAAACTCAGTCAGATCGGAGAAAAACAAACCAATCTATCCAGTCCTCCCTGATGTAACTAGAGCTCTCCTTTTAAAGATGAGGAAGTAGAGGCCTGAAGGCTTCATCTTTTAAAAATAAGTTACATTTATTGATGTGATTGGGCACATGGGACACAGTACAGTGAAGGACAGAGAATAACTTAAGTTCTCTCCTACCACATGGGTCCTAGAGATTAAATTCAGGTCATCAGACTTGGCAGCAAACACTTACCAACTGAGTCTTCTTGCCAGCTCTGGCTGTGTTTAGTTTTTGTTTTGTTTATTTGTTTTTTAGAGTTGGTATCTTCATGTCTTTAGCCCAGGTTGGCCTCAAACTGAGTGTGGCTGGGGATGATCCTTCTGCCTTTACTGATTAAGCCTTAGGATTACAGGCTTGTACTTCTACACCAGACTTGGCCTAGAGGGTTTAAATTCTTTGGCTGGACTCTCAACCTTTCCCTGCAAGGCATGCTCCCTAGAGGAGGAGCCTGTGGCCCCTAGTGAGATATCAAGAAGTCAGCCAAGATGTCTGCATGCCTGACTGGATCCTCAGTTTCAGCTGTGTAATCTTAGGCCACTCCAACAGATTTGTCATCAGGCTGGGTTCCATGTGATTCTGTGCAGTCTAAAGATAGGAACCCTGGAAGTGTCCCTTCTCACTTCCCAGACAGTGCAAGAAGTGTGGTAACAGGACATGGTACAAGAGTTGGTGTGAGACAGAATACTGGCTGTTCTGAGGCCAGCCTGGTCTACAGAGTGAGTTCCCGGACAGTCAGGACTACACAGAGAAACCCTGTCTTGAAAAACAAAAGAAAAAAGAACCAACATGGGGGCTCAGTTTGTAACCCCAAGGCATAGGATCCACAGATAGCGATGAGGTATTGTGTATAGTATAGAATAGAATAGTATAGTATAGAATAGTATAGAATAGAATAGTATAGTATAGAATAGTATAGTATAGTATAGAATAGTAAAGTATAGAATAATATAGTATAGAATAGTATAGAATATAATAGTATAGTATAGAATAGTATAGTATAGAATAGTATAGAATAGTATAGTATAGAATAGTATAGTATAGAATAGTATAGTATAGAATAGTAAAGTATAGAATAATATAGTATAGAATAGTATAGAATATAATAGTATAGAATAGTATAGTATAGAATAGTATAGAATAGTATAGAATAGTATAGTATAGAATAGTATAGTATAGTGAGGACTAAGTGCTTTGGGGTCAACAGTACTGAGCTCAAAAGCTAGCAACATACTATTGGCTCTTTGTGGCACACAAGCTTGGGTGAAGCTATGCATGCACAGGAAAGAATGTTCAAAAGCTTCTAAGAGAGGCTAGCCTTGGCTGCCCCTCCTCAATACTCCAGCAAAAGAGACAAGCGTGGAGAGTAGGGTTATTCAATGTGGTCACACTGGGGAAAGGAACGAGTAAGTCCAATGACCTCCCGAAGTCACCAGGCTACTAATGTGAGGGTTAGGTTTAAATAGAGGGTAGGCAGTATAGGTAATGGGGTCCCTTCACTCCTGCCAGGATGGTTATGAGCCAAGGATGGTAATATATGACTATAATCCCAAGACTCAAGAGGCTGAAGCTAGAGGATCCTAGCAAGGCCAATCCTATCTCAGAAAGGAAGGGGCAGAGCAGGAAGGGAACCTCAAAGGAGACACCTTAGAACTTTTGTACCTCTAAGCTGTCATTTTTCCCCTTGAGACTTTTCTGTAGGCAAAGTTTTTTTTTTTTTTTGCAGCCTATTTTAATAAATGTTCAACCTCTCTTCTAGCCCACCACCCACCAGAGGCAGTGGAAGAGAAAAGTCCTGAGGATATGGGGGAAGTGGACCTGCTAGCAACAGTTCTCTGGGGGCGAGCTCAATCTTCTTTGTCAGCAGTTCAGTCCTATAGCAAACACCACACACTAACCAGCAGCTGTAGTTCAATCCTGAACCAGTATACCTCTCCCACTGTCTGTGGGGTCATATTTATACTCCTTCACCACACATCCTTTCACCTGTCTGCTATAGCAAAACATTCTTTCACCTCTGTCTGCTTCAGGAAAACATTTTTCCCGTGTCTGCTTCAGCAAGACATCCTTTTACCTGTGTGCCCCAGCAAAACATCATTTGACATAACTGACTTTTTAAACAAACTAGAAGTTTCCACTTCACTTTTCTAGAGTGTTGTGCCTAGAAAGACAAAGGGAGCTGAACAAGTGTCTGTGGCAATCTCCAGCCAGCAGTTCACATTCCTCCAAAGCCCAAGTTCCCAGCCCTTTACTGCTCCATCTTGCTGAGGCCTCCTTCAGATGAATAAGGAACCTGGCAGGACCATCTCAGGCAGACAGTCTTGGAGAAAAGATGCAGGGAGATTGAGCTGGGGGCTCTGTTCAGGTACAGTGGCTAAGGGACACCTCTCAGAGCTGTCATCTCAACTGAGGCTTTATTTATTCAGGGACCCCAGGAATGTGAAGCACTGGGAACAGAGGCATAAGTTTGTATATTTAGGGAACTCTGTGACTGAACTGGAGTAAGAAGGAGTAGAAAAAGGGTTGAGGCAGGCAGGCCACTAATTACAAGGCCCCTTGAGGGGCTAAAACTTTAGATTTCACTGTAGTTCCAAAGGGGACCCAGATAGTGGTGACATACTTCTGTTATCCCAGCACAGAGGGGCACGAGCATTTCCACAGGTCATCCTGATCTACATAGCAGTTTCCAGGCTGGCTGGGGTTATATAGCAAGCCCCAGGGACACACACAGGAGGCTGAAGCCGGTCCTATGGATAGAGACAGAATGATGGGAAGAGAGAGGACACACTTCACAGGAAGCACCGATACACAGTTCTTGCGATCTTATATTACTATTCACTGGGGAGTTGTGCTGGCAGCAGCTGGAGAAGTGCTCTAGCTGGAGAAACACTTGCTGTATGTAGACCTGACAACCTGAGTTTGATCCCCAGGACCCATCATGGAGAAACAAAACTGACTCCTACAAGTTCTCCTATTAGTGTTTAAAAGGAAAACCAGAAGTGACAAGCTGCAGTGGAAGAGAGAGACAGTACCCTGCCTTGAGTTAGGCTGACATGGAGGTCAGCCACATGGTCTACAAGCAGCCACAGGGTAGAAAGAGTAACTTTAGACAGGCAGTGAAGCCCCTGTGTTAGGAAAAGGATGTCTAGAGAAAAGATCACATGAAGAGAAGGACCAGGTAGGCAGACTTACAGAGCTGCATGGCTGCCCTCTATAAGTGACTATCAAATACATTTTCTCTTTATATGTATGTGTGTTTTACCTGCATGTATATCTGTGTTTCACATTCATGCCTGAGGAGACCAGTAGAGCATATCAGATCACCTGAAGTAGAAATGAAACTACAGATGGTTGTGAGCTACCATGTGGGTGCTAAGAGTTAAACCTGGGTCCTCTGGAAGAGGAACAGCCAGTACTCTTGACCACTGAGCCATCTCTTCAGTCCCCCAAATAAACATTTTTAAAGTTACTCAAAGTCCCAGTTAAGACTAGAGAGTCCAAGAAGGACTTCCCACCGATTGAACAGCTTTGATGTCTTTAATTTGATTGCATGCCTTCTGAGGTGTTCTTGATTAGAGTTAAGTGAAAGTTGGCAAAGGTTCAGACTTTGCATGGGAGTAGACAAGAATGAAGAAATGATCACAGCCTTCAGAACAGAAGGGCAGCCAGAGGAAGCAGGGCACCCCAGAGAACCTTCACCTTCTGTGCTGATGAGATTTATGTCAACTTGGCACAAGTTAGAGTCGTCTGGGAGGAGAGACCTCAGTTGACAAATGCCTCGGTCAGATTGGCCTGGAGATGAGTCTGTAGGGCGTTTTCCTTGATAATGATTGATATGGAAGGACTCAGTCCACTGTGGGCAGTGCCACCCCTGGGCAGGTAGTCCTGCCTTGTAAAAGGAAGCAGGAGGGAGCCATGGGGAGCAAGCCAGTAAGCAGGGTTCTTCCATGGTCTCTGCTCCAGGTTCCTATTCTGCACAAGTTCCTGTCATGGCTTCCCTCAGTGGTGAAGTGTAAGCCAAATAAACCCTTTCCTCCCCAAATTGGTTTTGGTTATGGTCTTTGTCACAGCAGTAGAAAGCAAATTAATACACTGCCTCTGGCCATGGATATACTCTGTGATGCTGGTAACAGCTCTGTCCCATTATAACAGGAACCGCACAGACTCACTTCACCCATGGGCTCCTTTTATCTAGCTCAAAGCCTGCTACATAATACATATTTCAAAACTCTGACCAAACATATGTATATGTGGAGATACAGCTAGATGGCTACATAGTAGACAGATACATGAGTGGGCATATGCACAGGTGGATGTGTAGACAGGTGCATGGGTGGGCATATGCACAGGTGGATGTGTAGACAGGTGCATGGGTGGGCATATGCACAGGTGGATGTGTAGACAGGTGCATGGGTGGGCATATGCACAGGTGGATGTGTAGACAGGTGCATGAGTGGTTGGATGAATGACTATACTTCTGCTCCTTGAAATAATAATACAGAGTGATAAGGATTCATTGGGCTAGACAGATGGCTCAGGGGTAAAAGTGCTCACTGTACAAGCCTGAAGACCTGAGTTTGATCCCCAGACCCCATGGTGATAAGAGAGACACACTTTTGACCTCCACAAGCACACAGACATGCACACACGCACACACACTTAACTTTTTAAAATTTTAACAATTCAATGTGTATAGTTCCAGTCACGTGGAGGCTGAAGCAGGAAATTGCTCTGAGAGTTCCACACCAGCCTAGCCAACAAACGGCCCCACATCAGAAAAAAAAATATGCAAGATTTTTTTTTGGGTGTATCCCTGTCAAAAAAAATCTTGCATTTTTTTTTTCTTTTTGGTTTGAGACACTATGCAGCCTGGTTGGCCTTGTACTTGCTATGTAGCCCAGAGTTTTCTTAACTCATAGCAGTCCCCCTGCCTCAGCATCCAAAGGGCTGGGATTATAAACATGTGTCACAACACCCAGCTCTCAAAATTCCTTTCCACAAATGGCCCATCTGTAATCCTTCCATATGCATGGGAAGGTACACATACCAGCCGGGCTTCCATAATGAGTTCTAAGCCTGCCAGTGCTACAGAGTGAGACTCTGCCTACAAAAACCAAGACAGCCCTGCACACTGTGTAGTATAGGCAGATACTGGGAGGAAGAGGGAGGCCTCCAGGACAAGGACTGTGTTTTGTCCCCTGCTTCATCGTGGACACTTAGGATGTCCTGTGAAGGCAGGTGACATTAATGGCCCCCTGAGAGACCTGAGACCAGGAGGTGGGTATGTGCTGGAGTGGAAGGTGGCCATGGTCTCACAGAACAGTGTGTTAAAGGACAAGCTTGTTTTCGTGAAGAAAAATAAGAGCTGTTTATGTGAGCATAGAAAAGAATCTTGGAGGGATACACCCAGAAGCGTTGTGAGCAGAAGCTTCCGTCTGAGGAGAGGTTTCGAAAAGCTGTTTACTTGAATGATCCTTCCTGGCTCTTCTGAGCGGGGGTGTGGCTCAGCGGTAAAGCATTACCTCGAATTTACTAAGACACACACACACAGTTTATTAGAAGAAATACTCTCCTCATTTGATTTTTTTTAATATTAGAATGAGTTAGATTTGTTATTTGAGACAGGATCCCCATACTGCATCAGCTACCCTCAAACTTGCTATGTAGCCAAAAATGATCTTGAACTTCTGATCATCCTGTCTCTAGCCCTGCCCCCCAAGTACTCAGATAACAGGCACGTACCACCAGGTCCAGTTTATTTGGTGCTGGGAATGGAACCTATGACTTCATATGATAAGCAAGCACTCTACCCCAAAACCTGAATTAGTTTTTGCCATTTAACAGTATTAATTATAAACAAAAATCCCTCCATATTCCTGCCTTTCTCTGGATAAAAAGCCAAGTTCAACTGCTCTGACCCTCTGCCCTCCTCCATCAGACCCTTGCTGCCTATCTAATAATATCACTGTCTGGAACTAGCTCCTGTCTCCAAACCTCCTCATTCCCCCTCTGAATCAATGCTTGCTCCTTACTCTCTGTCCTCATGATAGCAAACACCCACATGCACAGCAACAAGAGCCTAGAATCCTGTTTACTCTCCTCCCACCCCAGGGTTAGAGTAATATCTGGCCACATTGAAGAAAATAAATGGAGGCCCTGGAGTGGGAAGAGAATCATCAAAAGAGAGAACCAGACACAGGAGAAACTAAGGTAGGCATGATGAATGTCAGTGGCCCAAATCCCCTTGAGGGTAGCTACCCAGCTGGCCCAGGCTCTCTGTCACCTGACCCTCCCTAGCACAGAGCCGCCTCCACCCAGTCATGCCATGCCAAGCAGTCTTCCTGGTCCGGCTTGCCAAGGGCTGTCCGTGCTGATTCACTGGTGACTGGACTCCAATTATTTGTAGAACCAGAATGTCGCTGGAGCCACAAAAGCAGCTGACCAAGGGCATATTGATTTGTCCTGGGCTCCTTGCTATCATCTGAGCCAGCCACACAGAAAGATAAAGACTCCAAAGATCTCGCCCACAGCAATCCATCCTACTTAAGCCTCCCACGGCCAAGTCCACAGTCCTTTGGATAATCTGCCAACTCTGCTTTTTCCAGCCCAAGCCTGACCATCACTCACCGGGGAGTCATGGTTCATAGCACGAGACCTGGAGTCAGCCATCCTGTGTTGGGCCCAAGGCTTACTGAGTCAAAGGATGTTTGCAAATTGACACTTGAACGATGCCCCAAGCTGCCCACTAACTAGGGCGCAATGCCATTGACATGCCCCACCAATGTTCAAGACCATGCACATTCCCGTATGTCTTCGATCTTTTCTGACCTGTTGGAATAAACAAACAAGAATAGAACTTTTTTTAATCTCCTTGTAGTCCTTCTATGAACTGTCTATTTCCGTTGTCTGTTTCTAAACTGAGGTAATGTTTTCTTAATTTACCTGTAGTGGCTTTTATATATAAATGCCAACCGCTGTGATATATGTATTAAAGTATTGCTCTCACGTAGTAACCCATCTTTAGACTTGGTTTAGTATTGTTTTGTCTCATGGGAATGCTGCACCGAGCCTCAACTAAGACCCGGGAGTCGTTTGACTTCAGCAGACACTGGATTGAGATTGAGAGACTAGTTTTATGTTTTGTTTTTTTGAGCCAGGGTCTTACTATGTAGCCCTGGCTGGCCTGCAACTAGCTCTGTAAACCAGGCTGACCTCAAACTCAGAGATCTGCCTGCCTCTGCCTCCGGAGTGCTGGGATTAAAGTTGTGTGCCACCACACCCAGCCAAAGAGCATAGGTTTTCACCTCTGTCTTTTTGTTGTTGTTTGTTTGTTTACTATGTTCATTTTACTATTTGCTTACATGTATGTGCACGGGAGAGCACGCACGGGAGAGCACACCACAGAGCATCTGTGGAGGGCAGAAGACAGCTTTCAAAAGCTGGTTCTCTCTTTCTACCACATGGATTCCAGGAACAGAACTCAGGCTGTCATAGAACAGCCTGGTCTTGAACTCACAGAAATCCACCTGCCTCTGCCTCCTAAATGCTAGGATTAAAGGTGTGCCCCACCATGCTCCTATTTGGTTTTTGGTTTTGTTGTTGTTGTTGTTGTTTTTAAACAGTCTCACCCATAGGTCAGGCTGGTCTTGAACTTGCTATATAGAAGAGGCTAACTTTGAACTCCTAATCCTCCTGCCTCCGTCTCCTAAATTCTGGAAATTATAGTCTTATGCTGCCATCTAACGTCCATGTGAACACGGCGATTCCAAGCATGTGCCACCATGCCCAGCTTTACATGGTGCTGGAGATGGAGCCCTAGGCTTCATACATGCAAGACAAGCCTCCTGCCCCCACCTTCCAAGAAGAACTAAGTTTTCAATTTCATTTAGCTCAACTTTAAAATATAAATAGTCCCAAAGTGCCGATGGCCACAGTATTGAACAGGCCAGGTGTAGAGGGCCCGTGCCTCTGAAGGACTTACAGAATAGAGTAATATATCAGGTAGGGGATCAGAAGCCCCTACGTGACTTGGGTGGGCTCACTCCAGCTTCCTCAGCCTTGGTCCCCTTATCTGTTCAGTAGCATTCACAGCAGTTTTGATTTGTGAGTATGCATAAAAGCCTAGGTCTGATATGGCAAAAATGAAGCTTGCTATAGCATGGGTAGTCAAGGCAGGCTTCTCAGAGGAAGTAGCAGAAGTCAGCCAGGGGAGGCGCCATTGGTGGAGAGGAGACAGCTGGCTCATAACAGGAGAGAAAAAAAAGTGTAAGAGTCCAGAGTCTTGTGGAGGGATGGGCACGGCCAGCAGGGAACACAGCCTGATGCTGCATTCTGATCTCTACAGTGGAGAGTCGTGGAAGATATCACTGGAAAGATGGTAAGCCCAAACCAGATCCGTGTGGCCTTTGCCTTCCCGTGGGAATCAGAAATGTATCCTCATTCACCCTTCCTCTCTCTACCTGTCGCCAGGTCTCAAAATACCTCCCGAATACACTTGTCTGGAGCTGCCTTCTTTCTAAGATGCCCTGGGTTCAGATACCAGCCCAGCCATTCCTTGGCCCTACAGCTTCAAGGAAATCATTAACCTGTTTCACCTTCCCTGTCCTCACTGGAGAAGGAAGATAAGGACACCTTCTTTGTACAGTTACATAAGGCACCAGAGAAAAAGGGAACACCACAGAGACACCCAGGAAGTCATCCAGACATACCCATACACCCAGGAGACATCCAGAGATGGGGAAGGATGAGCTGGTTGAGATCTCTCTTGGGCAGCCTATCCAAAGGCTAGGCTACCTCCAAAGAGGCCTGTTTATTCTAGAGTGGGTCTTCTGGATCTTTCTAAACTCCCTCCCAGAGGCCAGATGCAGGCTGCGGGCATGGAGCTTACATAACCTGGCAGGACCTTTCACCCACTGATGAGGGCTGTGTGTACCATGGAGAAGTGCTCCAGGGTCACCGCCCTGTCCTGAGACACCTGCACACACACAGCCTTGCGGCCTTCACTGAGCTCTGCATATTTGCTAAGTTCTTAGTCATACTCCTCAGACTGAGACCGGTTTTAAATGTTGACAGCTTGGTGGTAGCGTATAGTGGTGAAATACTGAGAAGATAAGAATAATGGAGAATAGACAGGACCCAGGAGCCCTGGGGATGAACAGCCACTTAGGATATTGCTAGCAAACTCTGTGCCTCTCAACTCTGGGTCCTGGAGCCAGGTGTGGCATTCCTGAGCTTCAGTTTTCTCACTTATGAGATGGATTTTGTGGCCATACTAGCCGTGTGGATCTGACAGTTTTCAAACAGCTTGTACCATCTATAATGTAGGATATACTCTCTGCATTGTAGAATATATAAAGGGCTTTGCAAGTTACCTGGCAACTGGAAGCATTCATCGGATCATGGCTGTTAACAGCCTGGTGTTGGTTCAGCTTTATTTGAGACTGAATTAAAACTTGATACACAGTCAAAGATGACCCTGAGACCCCGACCCTCCTCTGCAGCTTTCCTGTTGCAGATATGTGGCACCAGATGTGTGCCACCAGATGTGCACCACTGCACCTGGTTTATGAGGAGCTCAGGATCCAGCCCCAGGCTTTGTGCATGCTAGGCAAGCACTCTACCAACTGAGGTACAGCCCCAGCCCTGCCCTCACTGCTGCATAATGTACCGTTTCTACTCATCTGACCCTCCCCATGGATAGTAGGGAACTTACACTGCTGGGGTTTCCCATGAATCCTAACTTCCTAACGGCCTGGGATCAGGTCCTGGGATCTGAGTGCCCTAAATTTTTAATGTCCTGCTTAACCTTAGAACCCTGCTGCCTCCCCCAAATTTCTGTCTCCACTCGGGAGACCCTGTAGAATGGATAAGTTGATGCTTGTTCCAGAGTCGGTGTTCTGATTCCATCTTTCAGGTCCTAACTCTGTGCCTAGCTCCCTCCTCTCTCCAGTCATTCAGCCAACAAGGGTCTTTTCAGCTTCAAACCCTGCCTCTGCCACTGAGTGAGCAAGTTGCTTAGCCTCTCTCTGCTCCCATTTTGGAGCTCAAAAATATAAATCATCCTAATGACCATTTTGAAGGTGTTGTGAGCAGTGAATTTAAAAATGGAGGGCTGGAGAGATGGCTCGATAGTTAGGAACACTGAGTACTCTTCCAGGGGAACCAAGTTCGGTTCCCAGCACCCCTGTAGGCAATCACAGCTGGCTGCAGCCCCAGTTCCAGGGGATCAAACACATTCTTTTGGCTTCCACAGATACCATATACACACGGTGCACAGATATAATTGCAGGCAAAACACCCTATGCATAATAAAAAATAAATTATAATAAAATAAATGTAAAAAATGGAGTACACTGTGTGTGCTGAATACTGTTATAGGCACTGGGAGAGAAAGGTCAACCATAGACCTGAGGTTTGTTACTGGCAAGAGAGACTCAAATCACCACCTGTGATACAGCCCCAAGGCAGCACGGTGTTGGCCACTCTGCTTTATTTAAAAGTCTTGATGTTCCCCACCATGTTCATCACAAACAATAGCAATGGATTCTGTGCTTTGGCCTCAGCCTGCACACTGTGCCTTGGGCTAATTAAGATCTTCTGTAACTGAATATACCCTCTCTCACTGAGGCTAGACAAGGCAGTCTAGTTAAGGGAACAGGATGCACAGGCAGGCAACAGAGTGAGGGACAGCCCCAGTTCCAGTTGTTGGGGGACCCATAGGAAGACCAAGCTGCACATCTGTTACATATGTGCAGGGGGCCTAAGTCCAACCCTTGAATGCTCTCTGGTTGGTGGTTCAGTCTCTGGGAGCTCCAAGGGTCCAGGTTAGTGGACTCTGTTGGTCTTCCCTTGGAGTTTCTATCCCCTCCAGGCCCCGCAATCCTTCCTGCAACTGTTTCATAAGGCACAAGACTGTGGGTTGGTACCCAAGAGGGCCTCCTCCTCCTCAGAGGAGAAGGGCGTAGGAGGTGGGGAAGAGTCTTATGAGAAGGAGACTGGGAGGAGTGGGGGCTGGATCGGGGGTAAAGTAAATAAATAATAATGAAAAAACAGCAAAAGATCTGCTACCGCTACAGATTCATCTTTCTATTTCACAGAAGGAATAAAGGCTGGGCGAGGCTTTACCTCCCACATTGCTTAGGGCCTTACAGTGTGGACCAGAAAGTAACCAAAACGGAGCCTGAGGATATTAAGGGATAATTGTTAAATCAAGAGTCAGGAGCCCCGAAGCTCCCAGAGGGCAGGGGCTTTCCTTATTAAGATAGTCTGTGGCTGCTGTGGGGCTTAGCAGAAGCACCCAGTTTGCAATGGGCCCGCCTTCTTCTTTTCCTCCTACTTTTAGCGTAACTGGACTTTGCACCGCACTGGCCACTTAGGATGCTGCCCAGAGGTTAAGCGTGGCATCCCTCCATGGAAGCCTTCCTACTTCTGGCAATCCCATGGGGAGGAAAGATGAGAAGACTGAGGTACAAAGAGGCAGCATTGTGCCCATCACACCTGAGGAGTCCCTGATGCAACTGGCTTCAAATCCAGGCCCTTCCAAGCCTGAGCCTGAACTCTTGACCAAAGCCATAAGGGACCTAACTCAGTGAGAGAGCCTTTGCCCGACATCCCATTATTTGATCTCTAAACAAGGCCAGATGGGAAGAGAGAGAATGCACTGGGCCGTGGGATGGCTCAGCAGGGGAAAGGCACTTGCCACAGAGTCTCACGATGTGAGTTCTATCCTCAGGTCCCACTTAGTAGAAGTGGAGAACTGACCCCCAAAAAGCTATCCTCTGACCTCTGACCTCCACACATGCACAAATGAGTACACATGCACATTAATAAAAATAATTGTCAGGGTTCACTGCTGCGAGCAGACACCGTGACCAAGGCAACTCTTATAAGACAACATTTCATTGAGGCTGGCTTACAGGTTCAGAGGTTCAGTCCATTATCATCAAGGTGGGAGCATGGCAGCATCCAGGCAGGCGTGGTGCAGGAGGAACTGAGAGTTCTACATCTTCATCTGAAGGTGGCTAGCACTTCCTCCAACAGGGCCACACCTACTCCAACAAGGCCATAACTCCTAATAGTGCCACTTCCTGGGCCAAGCATATTAAAACCACCACAAATAAAAAAAAAAAATAACATGTAAAAAGTAAAAATCCTGAAAGCATGCATACATTCCACACTAACCGTCCATTCTGCTTCATGCCAGGCTGGCCAGCACGGTTTCACACCGTGCTTCTGTGGTTTTCTCTCCTCTGAGGAGCCCATCTAAAAGGACCATTCGGCCGTTTGCTTTCTCCTGGCTCTTTGTCACGGTGAGTCAAGGAAATCAGGTCTGACAGAGGAAGGCAATGGCAGGGAGATGGAATCAGGGGCTGGCTTCCCTCCAAAGGCTTGTGTGGAACATTCCCAGTTCTCTATGAAGTTAGAAGTGATGTTAGAAGTGGATTTTTGACAAGTATTTAAAGCTGGATTTACATGTGGTGTGAGACCATAATACAGGTGCTGAGAACTGAACCTAGGTCCTTTGCAAAAGCAACAAGTGCTCTTAATCAGGAAGCCATCTCTCCAGCCCCCTGATACTGTTACACTGTTAATGCATGATTTCAAAAAGTATTCATTGGGCTAAATTGATCTTTTTTTCTTGTTACCTTTGATGTCATAGCCAGGTTGTCCTTGCTAAAGCCAATGTCATGAGGCTGCTGCCCTTTGTTTTCTTCTGAGGGTTTTATAGTTTTCAGGTCTAACATTGAGGTCTTTGATCCATTTTGAGTTAATGTTTGTTACCAGTGTTAGATGCAAATTGTTTTACAGTACTGCTCCTTGAAGGACTGTGTCCTCCTGTGGGATCTCACCAACTTGCCAAGATTATTTGGCCACACCCACAAGGGCTGACTGCTGAGCTGAGTTCTGGTTGCTGTTCTCTTGGTCTTTAAGCCTGGTCACACTCTTGGTTAATGGATGTGGTTTTGTAGTCAGATTGGTTTTGTTTCTATTTTCATTTTATTTTATGTGTATGGGGGTTTTACCTGTGTGTATGTGCACCATGTGTATGTCTGGTGCTCTTGGAGGCCAGAAATGGGGATCAGATATCCTGAGACTGGAGTTACAGATGGTTGTGAACCATATTGTGGGTACCGGAAATTGAACCTGAGTCTTCTGAAAGAACAATCAGTGCTCTTAACCACTGAACCATCTCTCCAATTCCTTACCTCCACCCTTTATTTAAACAAACAAACATGGGCTGGAGAGATGGCTCAATGGTTAAAAGCACTGACTGCTTTTCCAAAGGTCCTGAGTTCAATTCCCAGCAACCACATGATGGCTCACAACCATCTGTAATGGGATCTGATACCCTCTTCTGGTATGTCTGAAGACAGCGACTGTGTATTCATATATAAAAATAAATAAATCTTTAAACAAACAAACGAGCAAACCAGTATGCATGTGTCTATGTCTATGTGACTGCCTGCCAGTGAACAGGTGCCTGCGGAGGCCAGAAGAGGTCTTGGATACTCTGGGACTGGAGTTACAGGTTGTAGTGAGTCACCCAACATGGGTGCTGGAAAGAAAATTCAGGTCCTCCTTGAACAGGATGTGCACCTAACTACTGAATCATCTCTCTAGCACTGTATAAAGTTTTGAAACTAGGAAGTGTGAATTCTCTAGCTTTGTTCTTCAAAATTGAGGGTTAAAAAAATGAGGGTTGGTTCTTGGGGTACCTTGAGAATTTTAGGATGGAGTTTTTTTCTACATCACACACACACACAGAGGAAGTCATTAAGATTTTGATAGGGATTTCACAGAATCTGTATATTGAGTTAGGTATCTTCACAGTGTATTTTCCAGTCCACGAACACAGAATATATTGCCATTTATTTATGCCATAAATTTCTTTCAGCAATATTTTATATTTTCAGCTTATAGTCTTTTTACTAACTTGGTAAAGCTAATTCCTATGTATTTTATGCTTTCCCCCTTGAGACAGGGTCTCCCTATGTAGCCTTGGCTGGAACTCACTCTGTAGACCAGGTTGGCCTCATGCTCACAGATCATCTGCCTCTGCTTCCTGAGTGCTGGGATTCAGGGTGCACATCACCATGTCTAGCTGTTTTATGCTTTTTGATGCTAACATCAATGAAGCTGTTTATATACTTTCCTTTTCAGAATTTTTCATTGCTGATGTAGAGAAATGCAATTGAGCCAGGGAGAGTGAGATCCTGAGTTCAAAGCTAGCTTGGACTAAATAAGCAGATCCTGTTTCAAGATGTCTGGGGAGATGGCTTGGTGGTTGAGCTCTTACCTAGCAAGCATAAAGAGTAGTTCAGATCCCTTAAAGCTCATACAAATGTGGGTGTGGCAGCCTGTCAGCAATCTAGCCCCTGAAGGCAGAGGCAGGAGATCCCAGAGTAAGCTGGCTAAGCAGTAGTAGCCATATCAGTGAGCTCTGGGTTTGACTGAGAGCCCCTGCCTCAATGCATTCCATAAAGAAGTGTGATCAAAGATGCTTGCTTCTCAACCTCAACCTTACACCCTTTCTCTCTCTCTCCCTTCCCCCACCTCTCCTTATGAGCACAGTGTGCCCACCACAAGCAAAAAACATGAGGAAGACACACACCCTTGAAAAATACTGAGCATGGTAGGGCATAACTTTAACTATAGCTTTGGAAAGCACATGCAGTTAGATCTTATGAGTTCAAGGCCAGCCTGGTCTACATAGAGAATTCCAGGCCAGCAATAGCTACATTGCTGAGACTTTGTCTAAAAAAGAAAAAAAAAACACAAAAACTCAAATAACAACAATGAAACACTGTTGTTTTATGGGGGAGACCACTCCTTGTTGGGAAGGCTATTCAAGGCTCCACAGCCATCCAGAATACAGGCATCCACCCTAGCAGAACCACTGAGCCCAAGGTCATGGACATCTGAGTTCCCTCTAGGAGGCAGAAGAGGCCCAGTCCAGAAGACAGAGGACACAGGGTGGTCCCCCTCTTTTGTCTCCCCCCCTACACCTCGTCCACTCAACCCCCTACCTCACTTGCTGTTGTGTTTACTGAACAGGTGCTTTGAGTTGCAGATGTGCTTGGTGAGGGTACATACAGCCTCATCTGGCTGCTGTCACTGAAGCCCAGACACCAGTGATGCTTGTTAAGAAGTTTCACCAAGTGGCTAAGCTGAAAACACTTGTCAAAGAACCCAGCATCGATTCTAACTCCTTAGAGAAGCCAGAAATGTCCCACACAAGCCTTTGGAGGGAAGCCAGCCCCTGATTGCATCTCCCTGACATTGCCTTCCTCTGTTGAACCTGATTTCCCTGACTCACCATGACTCCCGCAGACAGCCATAGAGGTTATGTCCTTTAGGACACTAGGGATCCAATGTCTCTGGTACATCCCCAGAGTGGTTGTCTTGCTACTTCCAAGAAGACTATAGACATTTGCCTGTGATTGGCCATAGGGAGGGTGGAGCAGGGTCACGGAGACCAGGGTAGGGCACTTAACATGCTGTGTCACCAGTACCCAGATGACCTTCGGCAAATCCTTATCTCATTCAGGGTACACTGTATATGCTGTTCTCTGTTATCTGGTATCTCCACAGATTGCCTGGTTCTTCTTTGGTATTCCTCAGACTTAGCATCAGTACATTCCTGGTCTCTCCAGACAGAGATAGCTGGTCACTTTCTAGAAACTCTTAGAGAGGCTTGCAGTACCCAAAGCAGGAATATTCTCAAGACTATTGCTATTGGTGTTTTCGTCTCCTCTGGTCCTCAGTTCGGTGCATACAGCCAGACCTATGTCTGTCTGTCTGTCCATCTGTTTGTTGAAACTGGGTCTCCTATAGCCTCAAACTCCCTATGTAGCTCAAGGTCACCCTGAGCTTCCAGGCTTCCTGTCTCTGCTTCCTAGTGCTGGCACTGCTGACACACGCCCTGGACCCAGCTTATGTGGTGCTGCGGATCAAGCCCAGGGCTCCAGAAATGCTAATCGAGCCACATCTTCAAGCTCCATTGTACATCGACTTGCATCTTGATCTAAATCCCAGCATTTGGAACTGCATGAACACGAGGAACTCAGTGGGTATTAGCAGGATGGAACAGCCTGCTACCCAGGCTTGAACCCTGCCCCCATCCACCGAGCAACTTATTGAGCATCTTCACCTAACTGTCCATGTCAGTAAAATGAGGCTAAGAGCTTGTTGTGGTAGCACACACTTTTAGTCCTAGCCCTAAGGAGGCAGAGGCTGGTGAATCCCTGTGGGTTTGAGACCAGCCTGGGACATACAGAGAGCTCCAGGACAGCCAGGGCTACACAGTGAGAACTTCTCTCCAAATAAATAAGCAAAATGACGCTAAAAATACTTCTTGAAAGTTCAAAGCGCCGGGCGGTGGTGGCGCACGCCTCTAATCCCAGCACTTGGGAGGCAGAGGCAAGCGGATCTCTGAGTTCGAGGCCAGCCTGGTCTACAGAGTGAGTTCCAGGACAGCCAGGGCTACACAGAGAAACCCTGTCTCGAAAAACCAAAAAAAGAAAAAAAAAAAAGAAGGAAAGTTCAAAGCAAACACTTTAGTGGCTATGTGCCCTCCAGATACGGGGTCCTAGTGGTCTGGGCCACAGAGCTTCCCCAGGGGCTGCCTCATTGAAGACTCCGTTGGCTCCACTGGTGCTCTCCCGAGCTCAGGAACCTGGTAGTTAAAAAGAGAAGACACTGTCAGCACTCTCCACATCTGAACTCTTTGGGACTGGCATGTATGTGTACCCAATGGCCAGGAGGATCATGAAGCTGGGAATCACCCTGGGCCCAGGGTCCATGGCACAGATGGTTGTGAGCATCAGTACTGCCTGTTGGAGATATAATTCTCCTGACAGACCCCCAAAGGGAAGACCCACCAAGTTGTTTGAAAGCATCAACAATTAATTTGTTTTCTTCTATGCCTGGCAGAGTGTCTTAGTTAGAGTTTCCATTGCTGAGAAGAGAAATCGTGACCAAGGCAACTCTTAAAAGGGACAACATTTAATTGGGGCTGGCTTATAGTCCATTATCATTGTGGCAGCACAGCAGCATCCAGGCTTGGGAGGCGTTGAGAGTTCTACATCTTGTTCTGAGGGCAAACAAGAGAAGATTGGCTTCCAGGCACCCAGAAGGAGGGTCTCAAAGCCCACACCCACTGTGACATACTTCCTTCAACATGGCTACACCTATTCCAGCAAGGCCCCACCTTGTAATAGTGCCACTCTCTGGGCCAAGAATACAAACCACCACACAAAGCAAGTACTTGGTGGGTGGATATTCTGGGCAGATACAGATGGGCTTCATCACAGAGGATACTAGAAGATGGACAACACAGTGAAAACATTAGCTGTCTTTTCTTGGCTATGAATATTTATGGCTTTCCTTCAGGTTCTACAGGGATCAGTAAATTCCTCCAATGGAAAAAGAATACTACTTGATTTCTAGAAATAGTAGATTACATGCATAGCTGCACGTGCGGCTCTTCGGTGGGGTGTCCAGGTTATAGAAGGGGCTCAAGTGCTAAATTGACATTAAATACTTCTGGTTTTTGATGGAGACTTGACTGAGTGGTTAAGAGCACTTAATCCTTTTGCAGAGGACCCAATCCTATGTAACTTCAGACCCAGGGGACCTGCCTAACCACCTAGGGCACCCATCACACATGGATGTGGTGCACCTAAAACACATAAACAAAATGTTTATACATAAAATAATAAAATAAATTCTATTTTTTTTTTTGAGGCATGGTATCTCTGTATAGCCCTGACTGTCTTGGAACTTGCTCTGTAGACCAGACTGGCCTCAAACTCACAAAGATCCTCATGCTTCTGCCTCTTGAGTGCTGGGATTAAATCCTATGCCTCTGTGCCAGGCTTTATTATTTTTTTTAATAGAAAAAGAATGCTAGCTGGGCAGTGGTGGCGCACACCTTTAATCCCAGCACCTGGGAGGCAGAGGCAGGCGGATTTCTGAGTTTGAGACTTCAAGGCCAGCTTGGTCTACAGAGTGAGTTCCAGGGCAGCCAGGGCTCCACGGAGAAACCCTGTCTCGAAAAACCAAAAAAAAAAAAAAAAAAAAAAAAGAAAGAAAGAAAGAAAGTAAAAGAATGCTAAACTGTGCTGTGGTAGCATTTTTCTTTAATTCCAACACTCTGAGGAAAAGGCAGGAAAATCTCTAAATTCAAGGCTGCCTGGTCTAGCCTGGTCTACAGAGTGAATTCCAGTACAGCCAGGGCTACACAAAGTGACCTTGTCTTGAAACAAACAAACAAAACAAAAAACAGAAAAGCAAAAACAAAAGCTAGTGTTTGGATGACAGTCCTGAAGTCCCTTCTCTGGTACTTGTCTGACAGCATCCTGCATGAGAACTGTTTAGCTGTTAAAAAGCAATATTTTTTATGTTTATTTACGTGAATATATACCATATGGGTGTGAGATCCCCTGGAACTGGCCTTAGAGACAGACAGTCATGGGTTCTGGGAACCAAAACCAGATCCTCTGCAAGAGCAGCAAGTGGCCTTAACTACTGAGACATCTCTCCAGCTCCTTTCAACAGTCTTTGCTCTGTAGCCCAGGCTGGCCAATCTTTCTGGCTCAGCGCCCCCAGTGCTGGGATTACAAGGATGAGTCACCACACCTGACTTCCATCAGCATGTGTATAACCTACCAGAAGTGGACACACGCCCGGGGAAGCAGAGAAGAAAGCAGGTTGTCGTTGGTCTGAGACATCAACTGGTTTTCTAGGTACTTTTCCCTCCGTGTATAGGGGGCGTGGCTGGCCCTCCTGCCCTCATGGCTCCCCCTCCCCACCCTGTATGGGGAAGAATTGCCCCTGGCTGGGCTGCAGAGGACAGTCTCAGGTATGAATCCGTAGGCAACTTTTATCTGGGTCTCTCATCTGCCTGGAACTTCGCCACATAAGCAAACTGTCCCAGGAGCTTCCTGGGATCCGCTCAATTCTACATCTCCACAGCTGGGACTTACTGGGATACTCCACCATGCTCTGCTGTTTACTTGAGTACTGGGGATCTGAACTCCGGTCTTCACTCTTGCAAGGCATGCACTTTACTGACTGAGGCATCTGGCCAGCCCCAGATGGTGAAGCTAAGCGTAAGAGGGGGACATCCACCCTAAGGCAAACCTGCGCGGTTTCCACTACCCGGGCCCTGCCTCTGCAGGGGAGACTTCTGGCCCTGTGGCGCCAGCACACCAGAGCAGGCACCAGTGATTTACTGATGCTCCGAGCCTGACCCTGTGCCTTCCGGGAAGCATCTGTGGCTTCTCCAGTCACTGCCACAGAGAGCCTGGGACAAGCTCTGCAGGCCAGCACAGGAAGCCCTTCAGTCTGTGTCATCTCCCGTCTCCCGGCAGACAGGAGCCTCTCTGAGGTCAATGGGGACAGGCCTCAGCTCAGAGCTCTTGTTTTTTTTTTCTCTTGCAAAAATGGAAATTGCTTTCTTTATTATACATTTAAATGCAGACGTGTGGGGTTTTTCCTTTAAAAACAAATTCGTTATGCAGAAGCAGGAAGGTTGAAAGAAAAAAGCCTCCTTACCTCTGATCCCATTTCCTAGAAAACACACAGGCACACTCAGCCCCACCCCAGAAATGAAGCTGAACTGTGTGAGACTTGCTTTTTTGTTTTTTGTTTTTGTTTTTGGTTTGGTTTTTCGAGACAGGGTTTCTCTGTGTAGCCCTGGCTGTCCTGGAACTCACTCTGTAGACCAGGCTAGCCTCGAACTCTCAAACTCAGAAATCCGCCTGCCTCTGCCTCCCAAGTGCTGGGATTAAAGGCGTGCACCACCACTGCCCAGCTAATTTTCTAATTATTATTATTATCTTTTTTTTGAGACAGGGTTTCTCTGCGTAGCCCTAGCTGTCTGGAACTCACAGAGATCTGCCTGCCTCTGCCCCCCGAGAGCTGGGATTAAAGGTGTACGCTAGCACCGCCATGCTGAGCTCAAACTAGTTTTATTTTGTTCTGTTTTTAAAAAAAATTTATTTACTTTTATGTGTATGACTGTTTTCCCTTGTGGGTCCTGGGAACTGAACCTGGATCCCCGGCAAGAACAGAAGTACTAAGCCATCCCTGCAGCACTCAAAATCATTTTCATTACCGCACAAGTTTTTCTTTTAAACTTTTTTTTTTCTTTTAACTTTTGCTGATATGCACCTCTTTAATCCTTGCACTTTAATCCCAGAGGCAGGAGAATCTCTGTGAGTCTAGGGTTACACAGACAGACCCTGTCTCAAAAATAAATAAAAGCCTCGCAGGGCAGCAGTGCTGCACACCTTTAATCCCAGCACTCAGGAGGCAGAGGCTTGTGGATCTCTGAGTTCAAGGCCAGCCTGGTTAAGCAGCTAGCTGACCTGGACAGCCAGGATTAACAGAGAAACCCTTTCTTACAAAACAACAAACAAACAAATTTCTCTCTCCTCTCTCTCTCTCTCTCCCTCTCTGTACAGGTACTCTCATGAGCACTTGTTTTAGGTGTGTGTGTGTGTGTGTGTGTGTGAAGTGTAGATCAGAGAACAACTTTCGGGAGTTCGTTCTCTTTTCGAGGCTTTGGTCCGTAGATTCCAACTCAGGTCAGCAGGCTTTAAGGCAAACACCTTTTATCTCTGAACCATCTGGCCCCCAGTAATTTTCCAACATGATTTTTGCCACTTTCTGACCCCCATCAGGAGCAGTGAAGTACTAGGGACTGTGTCCTTCCTAGGTCTTGGTGTTCTCAATCTTTTCTGCTCACTATCCCACCTGGCATGGCACAGTGTCTTACTGGTCTCTCTGTGGCAACATCAGTTCACCTGTCCCTGGTATCCTGGTTACATCTCATTGCTGAAAGGAGATGCCCAACAGAAGCGACTTAGGGAAGGGAGGGCTGACTTGGGATGATGATGGGAACACACAATAGCAGAGACAGGCGTTCTGGTCACAGGGGTCCTCATGAGAGTCGGAGAGCCGTGAGTGCTTGCCGCCTAGTGCTCAGTTTCCTTTTGGCTTTTTTTTTTTTTAACTTGTTCATTTAACATCCCACTCACTTCTCCCCTCCTGGTCACCCCTCCCACAATTCTTCCCTCCATCCCCCTGCCCTTCTCCTCTGAGCATGTGGGGGTCCCCTCGGGTATCCCCCCACCCTGGCACTTCAAGTTTCTTCAGGGCTAGTTGCATCCTCTCCCATTAAGGCCAAACAAGACAGCCCAGCTAGAACATATCCCACGAACAAGCAACAGCTTTTGGGATAGCCCTCACTTCAGTTGTTCAGGACCCACATGAAGATTAGCTGCACATCTGCTACATATATGCAGGGAGGCCAAGGTCCAGCTGTGCATGTTCTTTGGTTGGTGGTTCAGACCCTGAGAGCTCCTAGGGTCCACGTTAGTTGACTCTGTTGGTCTTCCTGTGGAATGCCTATCCCCTCTAGTTCCCTCAATCCTTTCTCCTATTCTTCCATAAGAGTCCCCAAGCTCCACCCACTGTTTGGCTGTGGGTCTCTGCATCCATCTGAGTCAGCTGCTGGGTGGAGCCTCTCAGAGGACAGCCATGCTAGACTCCTGTCAGCAAGCATAACAGAGTATCATTAATAGTGTCAGGGACTGGTGCTTGCCCATGGAATGGGGCTCAAAGTGGGCCAGTTATTGGTTGGCCATTCTTTCGTCTCTGCTCCATCCACTGTCCCTGCATTTCTTATAGACAGGATAAACTTTGAGTCAAACATTTATGGGTGGGTTGGTGTCCCTGTTGCTCCATTGGAGTTCCTGACAGGAGGCAGCCTCCCCAGGCTTCATATCGCTAATGCTGTGAGTCACAGCTAAGGACATCCTCATTGATTCTTGGGTACCTCCCTTATCCCAGGTCTCTGCCTCTTCCTGCAGATGCCCACCACCTCCCCACCTCTGTCAGTTGCAGATTTCTGTTCATTCCCGTGGCCATCTGGCCATCCCTCCTGTCCCTCACCACACCTGATTCTGAACACACACACCCATCCCCTCCCCTCCTTTCAGCTTTTAATTCAACTCATAGGCCAAGCGATACTGCCTCCGGTTAGGGCTAGCCTTCCTACCTCAGGTAACCTGGTCTAGACGTTCCTTCACAAGGCAGACGTTTGTTTTCATGGTGATTCTAAGTCCCGTCAAGTTGGAGCTGGAAAGGTGGCTCAAAGGTTAAGAACACTTATTGTTCTTGCTGAGGACCTGAGTTCAATTCCCAGCACTCCGTGATGCTCGCGTCTATTCACAGCTCCAGTTCCAGGCGATCAGACAACCTCTGCCGACCCCTGTGAAAGCATGCGTGTGGTGCACATAGTACATACATGCAGGCAGAACACTCATGCAAATGAAGGAAAATAAACGTAAAACGCCAAATCTACTTGTTTTAATTTACAGTCAATATTAACTATCACACCTCACACCTCAGGACTCCTGGACTGGAATGTCTTTTCCTATGTTTATTTGGGGCTATCCTGGTACATCTTACTGAATCAATCAATGGAGGTGTAAACCAGAAGGAAGGAGTGTGCCCTGATCTCAGCCTGCTGTGGGCTGAGCAGGCAGACCCAGGCTTTGAGGGTAGCCTGGAGTACAAAGTGAAACTTCCATTATCTTTTATTGTTGGGATCAGGAATAGTAGACAAGCACTCTATCAACCTATACCTCCAGCCTATGTTAGTATATTTTGTATGTGTGTATACATATGTGTTTATATGTACACTGTGTATGCATGCATGTTTGTATGTGTACGAGTCCATGAGTGTTTATGCATAAAGGTCAGAGGTCACTCTCACTTGTCATTCCAGGTTGCTGAGATCTGGGGTTCCCCAACTGGGCGAGGCTGGCTGGTCGGGAGTTCCAAGATCTTTGTCTCACCAGCACACCTACCGCACCTGTATTTTTACATGTAATCTGAGGATTAAACTCAGGTCTGACACTTGTGCCCAAACCCATATCTCCACATCTCCAGCCCCTGTTACATATTTTAAAATCATTTTCCATTTCAAATTTTTTAAGTTTTGTGTGTGCGTAGGCATAAGTGTGCCATATAACGTGTGTTTCCATGTACATGTGGGCATGCTCAGAAGACTACTCTGAGTTGTCTGTTCTCCTCTTCCAACAAGTAGGTCCCTGCATTGAACTTGATGGTCATAAAGAACTAGGAGTCACACAGACTGGCCAGGGACAGGGGCTGGGAACTTCCAAGATGGCTGTCTTTTTCCTCACCCTCCCAACCTTAGACAAAAACCTGGCAACTTAAACAAAGGCCCTTTGGGCTTTACAAGACCGGATTAGGACGTGTTTACACAACAGCTGTGAGCCGATCAGCCATCCTGTCTTTAGACTGCTCAAACCTAAACTAGGGAAGGAAACGCCTTCAAAGACCTTAAAAACTCCCAGTCCTCAGGAAGCTAGACTTAGCTCCCCAGTCTCCTCTTTGCTGTGCAGGGCATCTTTTTCTCCTTGTGCCTGCTGTGTGTGCCTCCTTACTCCGGCCTTCGATGCTGATTCTGTGTCCTTCCGTCCTCTGTTCCAGATTGCTCCAGCGCCACCTGATTTTTCCTGCCTTTTAATTCTCTTGACCAATCAGACTTGCAGCAAGGGCCTAGCTCTCTCATAGCCCTCTAGGTTATGATTGTTAATAACCACATAGTGCTACACACATTGAGAGCATCATTGTATTTGATATGTTTCTGTGTACATTCAACCTTGTGTGTGCATTTTTGCACACTTGCCTGTTTCCTTCCTGGGGCACGGGTGGGTGGAAGGGACACACATTGTTAAGACTTTGGAAAGCTATCCCAGTTCATCCCGTGCCCTTTGGCAGCATATAGGAAACGGTTCCTGCTTCTAATTCAGGCAGAATCCTCCAGAGTGATGACTTGCAGGCTTGGAGGAAGTCTTTCAAGTGTGACCCTATGACCTCTGGCAGGAAGCCAGAAGAGAGGGTAAATTGGCCACAGACCTCACATGAGGCAACCTTGGAGAGTTCTTTAGTGGCATGTGAGGGAGATGGGATTTGGGATGAAAGTGAGTCCCAGTGCGGTCAGTCCTGGTTCTGTGACCTTGGCTCAGCCATTTGACCTTCCTACCTGTGGTTTTCCCAGATGTGGAGTAGAGGCAGTATTACTAGCCCCAAAGTGTGGGAGTGCCTGTTCTAAACTCACAGCACTTCACAAAGGTGGGCTGACCATAACTTCCCGTTTCTTCTCCAGAAGTCTGGGCAGCACAGTGTGAGGTGCATTGATTACAAAACCAGTGGGGAATCTCAGGAATGACACAAGAGCTAGCCTCTGGCCTCCATACATACCACACATGCACATGCACACAATAAATAAATAAATAAATGTCAGCGTTGGCCTCCATACACACCACATGCACGTGCATGTATGCACACACAAGAAAGAAAGAGAGAAAGAAAGAATGAAAAAAATTATCAGTGCCTAGTTATTTAGGTATTTATTTGCTGGCGGGGTCTTGTGTATCCCAGGCTGGCTTTGAACTCAGTGTGTAGCTGAGGATGTCCTTGAACTCCTGATTCCCCTGCCTCTACCTCCCAAGTACTAGAACTAGTGATGTACACCCTTGTACCTCATTTGTACAGTGCTCGAATTCAAGTCTAGGGCTTTGTGCATGAGAAACAAGCAACCCACCAGCGAAGCAATAGCCCCATCTCCTTGAGCATAAGAGTGTTACTTAGCCTGGCAGTGGTGGTGCATTTAGGAGGCAAAGGCAGATGAATCTGTGAGTTCAAGACCAGCCTGGTCTACAGAGCGAGTTCCAAAACAGCTAGGGCTTGCAGAGAAACCCTGTCTCAAACAAAAACCAAAAGAACGCTGTGTGATGTGGGCTGGGGGTGTAGCCCAGTAGTTAGAGTGCTTGTTCAGCACGTGCAGGGGTCTTGATTTTCATCTTCTTATTATCACAGAAAGCCTGCACACACAATGCATCTCATGTAATCTTCTCAGCGCTCCGTGACTGTGACATGCTCAGCCCTGGATGGTGTGGCTCTGCTGACACGTCTGGGTTCTCTCTCTCTTACCCTCTGCATTCAGCTTTTCTCAGCCCCATCAGGGAGTATAACTTGCCCTCTCCTCAGTGGCCTTTGCACAAGCCATTGTCTCTATCAGGAATGCAGCCACCTGGCTCTCCACCTACATGGCTACCCCTCTATCTGATCGGAGGCCGTCTGGTTTCCCCACCTTCTAGAAAAACCAGGTGCAGTATTCCATTCCAGAAATACATCTCAGTGTGTTCACCTGATTAGTGTCTGCTTCCCTCACCATGTCTTTAGGGCTAAGAGGTTAGGCCAGGATGGTGAATATTTGCTGAAGGAATAAATGTTTTTATTGAAGGAATTGCTGTCAGAGTCTCTGAGTTTGGTAGTATTTCTTGTTCTGCTTCTGTCTGAGTGTCTCTCTTTTGGGGACAAGACTGGCCCCTAAATTCGATATGTAGCCAAGGATGACTTTGAACATCTACCTGATCTATTTACTTCTGCCTTCTGAGTGGTCAGATTCCAAGTGTGCACAGCCATTCTTTGCGGTGCTGGGGACTCTACCCCCAGGGCTTTACCTATGCTGGGTAAGCACTCCGTGAACTGAGCCATTCCTTCCATTCACAGTCTCTCAAACCAGCTCAGACAAGATGAGACTTTTGTCCAGAGATACTGGAGAAACTTGGAAGGCTTCCATCTCGCAGGAGGTAACAGCTCCTGTGCTCTCAGAGCTGTGAGAGGGGGTCAAGGCCAGAGGAACTTGGGCCAATCCAAGAGAGGTCCCCTGGGGATGTGTGCCTTCAAGAGGATGTGCTGAGCACAGCTGCCCAGAAGAGGAAGGAACCCACGGGTGGAGTGGAGGGCGTAGACCCTGCGTCCTGTGGCCCAGCAGACGTTCCCACGTCTGGCCTCCACCTAACCCACCCCCAGCCATCTTGTCATTGCCTGTGTTGCTACATAAATGGCTTTTCCAGATGGGCAACACCGGGTGTAGACAAAGGCCAGGGACCGAGCCTACATGCTCACTGTGGGTAGGAGTGGAAAGTATTTGGCACTATTTGGGAAAGTAATTTGTCGACATGTGTCAAAGCTTCCAAGTCCGGGGCTGTGAGCCACGAATGTGCTAGTGATCTACCCCAAAGAAACACTAGCATAGAGATACTGGTACTCAGAGAGCATGACTGTTCACCAGGGCAGTACGCCAGGCCCCACCCACCTACTGTCCATCAGCTGGGGACAGCTGAATAATGGTGCTTCTCTCACGAAGGAGAATGGGCGGAGATGATGTCACTCAGAGCCTCAGCTAATCTAGTAAAAACATTTCCTGGCGTGTGTGTAGCCATGGGTTACATCCCCAGCAGAACAGAACAGTAAAGAGACCAACAACAAGCCAAGTGGATTAGTACAAAGCGACATAGGAGGGTGTTTGTGACAGTTCTATGTATCTTTACATTGTACGTCGGTGTACATTGTGTGTGTGTGTGTACATGTAGAGGTCAGAGGTCAACTTCTGGTATCACTGTCGTCATTATTTTGTGAGATAGGGTCTCTTACTGAACCTGAAGCTCATGGACTCTCCTTGGCTGGTTGGTCAATATGGCCACCTCTCGCCTCCTCGTCCCCATCCAAGGCTGGGATCATAGGCTCCAACTTTTACTGAGTTCTAGGGATTTGAACTCAAGTCCTCATGCTTGTCCAGCAAGCTCTTTACTGACTGAGCCATCTTCCCAGCCCCTAGTATGTATTAAAAAAATACATATTACAAATACATTTATGTGTATAGATTTTAAAATTTGTATCTCTATATATGTGTACAATATATGTGTATTTCTGTGTGTGTGTGTGTGTGTGTGTGTGTGTGTGTGTGGTGAAGATGGGCCAGGCTATGCATATAGAGGTCACAAGACCTCTGGGTATGAGCCCTCCCCTTCCACCTTGGATCATGCCTCTAATCCCAGCCTTAGGGAGGCAGAGGCAGGCAGAGGTCTGAGTTGGAGGCCAACCTGGACAGACAAGATCTTACCTAAAAAAAAACAAAAACAAACAAACAAACAAAAAACGCTTTCTTTATCGCTATCTCTATACACACACACACACATGTGTGTGTGTCTATGTTTATGACATGTCTACTAAGTCCCATATGATGAGGTCTCCGATTTACCCTGTTGTGATAAATCCCATCCCAATCCTATCCTGAGCACCTATTGTGAAATGTGGATGCTAGAGGCAAGACGGGGGTGGGAGTGGGGTGGGTGGGGGACACAACAGTAGCGGTGAGGCACAATGCGTATGGTAAGGTTGTAGTGTATTAAGAAATAATGCATAAGGGGTAGAGGGATGGCTAAACAGTTAAGAGCACTGGCTGCTCCTGAGGGGCCTGTGTTAGATTCCAAGCACCCACGTGGTAGCTCACAACTGCCCATAACTTCAGTTCTAGGGAATCGGATGTCCTCTTCTGGCCTCTCAGGGCATTGCATGTGTGTAGTGCACAGACATGTGTAGGCAGTAATGCACATTTTTTTTGTTGTTTTTTTGAGACAGGGTTTCTCTGTGTAGCCCTGGCTGTCCTGGAACTCACTCTGTAGACCAGGCTGGCCTCGAACTCAGAAATCCGTCTGCCTCTGCCTCCCAAGTGCTGGAACTAAAGGTGTGCGCCACCACTGCCCGGCTGTAATGGACGTTTTAATAAAAATTTTTATTACAAAAAAAAAAGAAAGAAAGAAACTGTGTCGGGCTGGAGAGATGGCTCAGTGGTTAACAGGACTGGCTACTCTTCCAGAGGTCCTGAGTTCAATTCCCAGCGATCACATGGTAGCTCACAACTCTCTTCTGGTGTGTCTAAAGACAGCTACAGTGTACTCACATAAAATAAATAAATCTTGCCGGGCAGTGGTGGCGCACGCCTTTAGTCCCAGCACTTGGGAGGCAGAGGCAGGCAGATTTCTGAATTTGAGGCCAGCCTGGTCTACAGAGTGAATTCCAGGACAGTCAGGACTACACAGAGAAACCCTGTCTCGAAAAAAACAAAAACCAAAAAAAAGAAACAAAAACAAAAAAAAAACAAAAAAAAACTTTAAAAAGAAAAGAAAAAAAATAAGGTTGACATCTTTCCTATAGTGGGACACAAGGTCAATCCCCAGGAGACAGGAGACTCCCCAAAAGTTTGTGGATCAGTTAGCCTGTGTATGCAGTGGTGAACAGCAAGAAACCCTAACTCACACAAGGAGAAAGACAAGGACTGATACCTATCATTGTCCCCTGACCTCCTCATGAACCATGACATGTGTGGGCTGGCACACGCACCACATACACCACACACACCACACACTCATACACACCACACACACACACATAAACACACCACACACTCACATACACATGCACACATGGATACACACATACCACACACACACCACATACTCACACACACATGCACACACACACACACCACACACATATACCACACACTACATGCTCACACACACATGCGCACATCACACATGCACGCACACACACACACACACCACATACTCACACATGTACACACACACTACATACTCATACACATATGCACACACACACACATACACTGAAAGAGTTAAGATAAAAACAAACAAACAAACAAACAAACAAACAAAAGGAAAGGACTGCCCATGTCTAAGGAACCAGGAGCCAACCAGCTCTCAAATCCAGAGACAAAACAATTGGAGCATCAGAGGAAATAGCATAGCTGTGGATTATGATTTGCAGGGTAAAATTCGGAGCTGAGAAAGCTTGGAGGCACAGAGCTTGCCCATCATGACAGGCCCTGGTTTCCAGCCCCAGCTTAGGGAAACAACGGAGTCTGAAAGAGATACGAATGCATGCTACATCCACACTGCAGACGTCAATGGCTGAGAAAACAAATAGACTGGAAGAAAGGGCCTTCTGTCTTCTCAGGAAAACCCAAATAATTTATGGTTCTTTTTGCAGGAAGTAGCTCAAGCCCCTGCCCCTTGAATGGGGGTTTGACTCAGTAACTCACGTGTGAGGGGCTGACTGGACTGCATGCAGTTCAGAGGGAGAGAGCATGAGCAAGGGGCCAAGTTTGCTCCCCAGAGCTTAAAAAAAAAAAAACATAAAAAATTCTGAGCTGGGCATGGTGGGTCAAAGAATCCAGCACTGGGAAGACTGAGGTAGGAGGAGGGCAGCCTGGGCTACATAGTGAGGCCCTGCCACACTTCCCATACCATGAAATAAGAGATAGAGACTCAGAGAGAGGAGAGAAGGAAGGAGGGAAGGAGGGAGGGAGAGGGGAGAACAGGGAAAGGAACTCGAGGAAAAACAGCTGGCAGCACATCTTAAGCCATTCTGCATGCTGTGTGGTGATTCTGTGCCTTTGATCGAGTGGGATGAGAAAGTGTCCAAGGCAATCAGGAAAAAGAATATATAAGACAGATAAACAGACAGGCCAACACAGAGACAGACAGATAGCTACAAAATACCTGGCTGGCAAGCCTCAAAACTCAAGACTGAAAATCTGTCACTGGAAGAAGTCAAGAAGCAGCCAGGAGGTCAGGCAGCCGGATCCTGGGGCAGGGCTTGTGTGTACCAGTGAATGAACTCTGCACGTCAGCAGTCATGACCAAAACCAGTGTTTCTGGACAAACAGACCATGGCTGATTAAGGTGCTTGACATGAGGAAAACTAGACAAGAAAACGTGCAAACTTTGTAACCATCAAAACAATACTTCTGTAAACCTAAGCTATGCAAACTAGTTAGCTTGTTAAGAGCTGTGGGCAGGGAAGTGGGCCAGCGGGAAAGCCTATGCTTGACCTGTGTGAGACTTTGGCTTCCATGCCCAGCACACCCCCCAAAAGACCTTTCTTTATAAGGAAAAAAAAGCCATGTGTGGTGACACACAGCTTAAATCCCAACACTGATGAGACAGAGGCGAGTGGATCTCTTGGAGTTCTAGGCCAGCCAGGGCGATGTAGTGAGACCCTGACTCAAAAAGGAAGAGAAAAAAAGATAAAAGAAGAGAGAAAGGTAAGGAGGGATGGAGCCAGGCTTGGAGGCAGGAGGATTGCTTTGACTTGGAAATTGGCCTGGACTACTATTGTAAGTTTGAGGCCAACCTGGACAACATCTCAAAATCAAACAGAGAAAAATACTGCAAACCAAAACAAAGTATGCTGTGTATTTCCAGATTATAACTGAGATGAAATGGACCAAGGGTGTAGGTCATAAACAGAAATAAATCAATTCAATGGTTCACACCTTCGATTCCAGCACTTGCAAAACAGAGGCAGGAGATGGAGTTCAAAGCCGTCCTTAGCTACACAGTGAGTTTGAGGCCAGCCTGAACCTCATGAGACCCAGTTACAAAATGAAACAGACCCCCTGCCCTCTTGTGCACTGTTGCCAACAAAGCCATCCGCCACCCGTTGCAAATGAATACGTAAACAAATGAATGAGAGAATGAGTGAATGAGTGAATGAGAGAATGAGTGAATGAGAGAATGAGTGAATGAGAGAATGAGTGAATGAGAGAATGAGTGAATGAGTGAATGAATGATGTGGGGACAGAATTGAGAGCACTGGTGTTGGAGTCCAACACTACACCCTCTTCCCAGCCTTTCCTCTCGGCAGCCATGTGACATGTGACCCCAGGTGAACTGCACAGTCTCCCTGAGGCTTTGTTTTGTTTTATTTTGTTTAGTTTTCCCCCGGCTGGGGCTTCCTGAGAAGTGCAGGCTCCCAGCACACCCACTAGTGTGCCAGAGGAGACAGCATCCTTCACGGCTCTATGCCATAGTCCTGTGGTGCCTGCTCGGAGTTACAGGCAGGTGCCCGGGGGTGGTTCACAAAGCCTGGAGGCGGTTTCTCCATCCAGAGCGCTTCCTTAAGCAGCTCCACCCCAGGCCACAGCCCGACCCTGGGTGGGGATCAAGGAAGGGTCAGAAGGCTGTGTTCCTGGCTGAACTAGACAGGCTAGGCCTCCCTCTTAGGAGAGTTCATGGGCTTCCAGAATGTTCAGCCTCAGCACTTCCTTCTTCTGGGTGGTGTGGGAGTGTGCTCTGGGGGGCATCAGCAGGGCCTACACCCTGAGATGGCTGTAGTGAAAGTGGACATGACAAGTGCTGATAAGGGTGCTAAGGAGCAGGTGGTCCTGGGACATGGGTCACTGGTGACAATGGGCTGAAGTGACCCCAGGCATCAACTCCAGAGTCGAACCATGGCAAATTCCCAACTCTCCCTCTACTCTCTCACCTCTGCTACCAGCAGACGTCCACCACTGGCACATCACGGGATGTCAGATGGGAAGGCTTTGTGGAAGAAGCTCTTGCTGCCACCCCCAGACTCCACAGGGATCTATCCCAAGCCCATAGATGCTGACAACCATGGGTCTTGGGCACTGAAGCCAACTTGATATGCTCCTCTACCAGATCTCTAGGGCTGTCAAGATGGCTCAGTGAGTAAAGGTGCTTGCTGCTAAGTCTGACTACGTGAGTTCTATCCTCAGACCCACATGGTGGACGATGAGAAACTTTGACTCACCAAGTTGTTTCTGACCTCAACTAAGGTGTGTGACCACCACCCCACCCACACATCAGCTATGGTGTGTGCATTGTCTGGAATAACTATGTAAAGATTCTTGAAAGGTAAATTTTTTATTTTTTATTTTTTTAAAAAAGTATATTATAAATAATTATCAAAAAAAAAAAAAAGCAACAGGCGGTGGTGGCGCACACTTTTAATCCCAGCACTTGGGAGGCAGAAGCAGGCGGATTTCTGAGTTCGAGGCCAACCTGGTCTACAGAGTGAGTTCCAGGACAGCCAAGGCTACACAGAGAAACCCTGTCTCGAAAAACCAAAAAAAAAAAAGCAAAAACAACAACAAAAAACAATTATCAGTCAGAGCAGTACACAGTTGTAATCCCAGCATTTAGGAGACAGAGTCAAGGGGATCTGCGAGTTCTAGGCCAGCCTGGACTACATAGTGAGTTCCAGGACAAAAAGGCTACATAGTGAGACTTTATCTTGCCGGGCAGTGGTGGCGCATGCCTTTAATTCCAGCACTTGGGAGGCAGAGGCAGACGGATTTCTGAGTTCGAGGCCAGCCTGGTCTACAGAATGAGTTCCAGGACAGCTAAGGCTACAGAGAAACCCTGTCTCGAAAAACCAGAAAAAAAAAAACAACCCACATATTACAAAAATGAATGAAATAATGTGTATATGCACACACGTGTGCACAATCCTTCCTGACTGCTGAGAGATAGCAGCTGCAAAGGACTCTTCCTGGCTTTTTACTGTACATACTCAGCATATTTTTCTACAGACAGCATCATAGCTGGACAGCTGGCTCTTACCTGTGTTCTAGCACTTGGGAGGCTGACAAAGCAGATTGTCCTGTGAGCTGCACCCTGTGAGTGCCCAGGCCAGCCTGAGCTACACTGTGAGACCCGGTCTCAAACAAAACAAAAACATTTAAGTTTGCAGCCACTGACGGTGCTTTTCTTTGGCAATCCACAGATGTCCCTATAAATCCTAAGTCCTGGAATGCAGGGGTCACTGATCGCAAATTAGTGTCAGAAAAATAAGAAGCATGTTGTAATCTCAAGCTGCTCTACTATGTCTTACTATTATCTTGCTGGTGATAGAGTCTATGAGGAGTATATCCAGGTGTGTGGCATGGTTAACATTTTATGCAGGGTCTCTCTATACGGTCAACATGTTTACAAACCACACTCTTTAGAATCAGGATTGTCCATGGTGGTACATTATATGTGAGGCAGAGTCTCTTTTAAAAGTTTTTAAGTTTTTATTTATAAAACTTATATGTATGAGTAAACACTCATTGTCTGAATGTATTTACATCAGTTCATGCCTTGTGCCCCTAGAGTCAGGCCCCCTGGAACTGGAGTTACAGATGGTTGTGAATCACCACGTGGGTGTTAGGAACCAAACCCAGGTCCTCTGCAAGAGCAGCAAATGCTCTTAACTGTTGAGTCGTCTCTCCATTCCAAAAACACAGTCAACATTGTATGTGTGTGGATATATGGTGTGTGTATTTGGTATGTGTGCATCGTGTGTGTGTATGTGGTGTGTGTGTATATGTGTATGCGGTGTGTATATATGTGATGTG
>NW_021620941.1:1783755-1783832 GCF_004785775.1 Grammomys surdaster
GTGTGTGTATATGTGTATGCGGTGTGTATATATGTGATGTGTGTGTGGTGTGTGTGTATGTGATGTGTATGTGGTGT
>NW_021620941.1:1783932-1784139 GCF_004785775.1 Grammomys surdaster
GTGTATATATGTGATGTGTGTGTGTGGTGTGTGTGTATGTGATGTGTATGTGGTGTGTGTATATGTGATGTGTATGCAGTGTGTATATATGTGATGTGTGTGTGTGGTGTGTGTGTATGTGATGTGTATGTGGTGTGTGTATATGTGATGTGTATGCGGTGTGTATATATGTGATGTGTGTGTGTGGTGTGTGTGTATGTGATGTGT
>NW_021620941.1:1784149-1811968 GCF_004785775.1 Grammomys surdaster
ATGTGTGTGTGTGGTGTGTGTGTATGTGATGTGTATGTGGTGTGTGTGTATGTGATGTGTATGTGGTGTGTGTATATGTGATGTGTATGCGGTGTGTGTATATGTGATGTGTATGCGGTGTGTATATATGTGATGTGTGTGTGGTGTGTGTGTGGTGTGATCTGCCTTTCCTCTGCTGTGGTTTCCTGTACAGGATGGCCCACAGCGAGCTCTGTCCTCTCACTCAAGAGGTATCTGGACTCAGCTCTGCAGCCCTAGAGTTGCGAGTCCAGGTCAGTGTCTGGTTGTTCATTGCTGAGCAGTACTCTGTGACTACAGGACTGTTTGTTTATCCATTTCCTGTTGATGGCCATCTGGGCCATTTCCAGTTTGGGAGTTTAAAGCAGCTATGAATGTTCCTGCCCACATCTTTCTGTGGACAAATACTTAGTTCTTAGATAAGGCCAGGAGAAGAACTGTTGACTGTGAGGGTCTGTCTCCTCCACTGCCTCACTCATTTGGAGGCTGTCAGTCTGTCTACTTTTTGGGTTTGTTTTTCAAGACAGGGTTTCTCTGTGTAGACCTGGCTGTCCTGGAACTTGCTCTATAGACTAAGCTGGCCTGGAACTCAGGGATTTGTCTGCCTCTGCCTCATGAGTGCTGAAATTAAAGGCCACCACCACCCAGTGAACCTGTTACTTTTAACACATTGGGCGGTTGAAATGGAAACTTCTGGTTTCTTTGGAAAGTCAGTTATGTCAAATGATGGTCTACTGGGGCACACAGGTGAAAGGATGTTTTGCTGAAGCAGACACAGATGAAAGGATGCTTTGTTATAGCAAACACATGAAAAGATGCATGATATTCAGAAGGAATATAAGCCCTGAGTGGGACCCAGGCACTGGTTTGCTTCGTTGCTCCTCACTAGGCTTTGCTAACAGCATGCATGTATTAGTTCGCCTTGCGTTGAGTTGCTGAGCTCTGCTTATGGTGACACCATAGAGAGAAACTCGGGAGGTTCCTGTGGGTTCTTGCTGCTTCTGCAGAGGACTCAGGCTGGTTGCTGAGCCTTACAGCTTCTTCTGGGTTAAACTACCCTTGCTGGTTCATATGTGGTGTCTGCTGAGAGGACGGGACTGCAACTGCTGATTCCTATTTGGTGTTTGCTACTGGGCTGAACTGCCAATACCCTGACAACGACGATTGGACTCACCCCCAAAGAACTATTTATAAACATGTCTATTTCCCCCTTTCTTTTTCACTGCCTCAGGTGGGTGGTGGGCTAGAGGGCAGGTTGGATGCTTATTAAAAGTAGGTTTTGAAAAGAATCTAGGACTACAGGTGATTGTGTGGGATTTATTCCTCACCAGGTTTTCCATTTGATGGCTCAGCAGATCAGAATGCTTGCTGTGCATGCAAAGGACCCTGGGTTCAGATTCCAGTGTCCACAGAAAAGGCCAGGTGTGGCTACACAAGCTTGCACAGTGCGGTGGGGGGGAGGAGAAAGGAGGATGGGTGGGACTTGCTGGATGGCCGCCTGTTTCCAGGTTCAGTGAGAGATCCTGCCTCAAGGGAATAAGGTGGAGAGTGGTGGAGTTGGACACCTGACGGTGTGGGCATACACCAATCCACACTTACCTGTGTGTATACTACCTTAGACACACAGCACATACGCGTGCACACACACACCTCATGAGAGATTTTGATGTGCATTTCTCTGAATCATTAAAGATGCACTTTCTCCATGCACACATCAATAACTTCATAGAAGCATCTAAGCCAATTGTCCAATTTTTTTTGGGGGGGAGGCGGTTCTTATTAAATTTAAAGTTTACATTGAACATCCCTTGCTCATCAATGCATCATCTGACACAGCTTTTTCAAATATTTTCTCCCACTCTGTGATTTTACTACTCAGAACTTTATTGTGTTTTCTTTTCCAGACAGGGTCTGATGTAGCCAAGGCTGACCTCAAACTCTCTCTGTAGATAATGTGGAACTTCAGATCTCCCAGTTTCTATCTCCCAGCAGGTGCCACCAGGCCAGGCTGCCTTTTTTGCTGATTTGCTTTGTTTTGGTGAGACATGGCTTTTCTCTCTGCCTGTGGCCAGGTTGGCCCTGAATGCCTGTTGACTTTCTTGCCCCCTCCTGAGTGCTGACATGACAAGCATGTGCTGCCAAGTACAGAAAGGCTTTCTTTCCTTTATCTGCACATCTGGAGAACTTTGCCAGCTTTGGACAGCAGAACCTGTGGCATTCTTTTCAACCTTAACATGGTATTTTATAGTACACATGCATGAAAATACACTTAAGGCGGCCTACATTGTATTTACCTGCCTCTGCTTCCCAAACGCTGAGACTAAAGGTGTGCACCACCATACCCACTTCTTTCTTAGATTTGTACTGCACACTTTTTTTTAAAATGAGGTCTTGCTACGCTGCCCAAGTTGACCCTGAACCCCAGGGCTGAAGCTATCCTCCTGCCTTGGCCTCCTTTGAACTTAATTCTATTTTACCGCTGCACAACACATCTCCTCAAAGCTTAGTCACTGGAGGGCTGAGGAGATGGCTTATTGTTTAAAGTGCTTGCTGAGCAAGCCTGAGGACCAAAGTTCAAATCCCCAGAGCCCGTGTAAATGCTGGGTGAGCCTAACAGCACACCTGTGACTCCAGCCTTGGAAGGCAGAGACAGGGGCTCTCCAGAGCAAGCTGGCTAGTGAGGACAGCCTAGAGCCAGCTCTGGGTTTGATGGAGTGACCCTGTCTCAATGAAATAATGTGGAAGGGCTTCCATGATCCTTAAGCCTCCAGATGCATGACTACATATGTGCATATGTAACCCTACACACACAACGTGCCTATTAACACATGCACATCAGCACATACACGCACACATGCACACGCATACAAAAGATGAAAACATAGCAGCATGGAGCTACAGGTATTTGTTGTTTCCGTTTCTTGAGAGTTCGGGTGGGGGGGGGAGATGTAGGGAGAGCTTTGAGAGTGGTCTGTGGTCTGGTCTAGGGTGTTTCATGAGGCAGTGATTGTTCTGAGTCTTCTGAAGGGGCTGGGAACCTACTAGCAGACTCTATCCTGTTGTTTTGAACCTCAGGCCCTTACTCTATTGCTATCTCTGTCCCTGTGACATGACTTCTGCTTCCCCCGGAACAGGCTCTGAGAGAGCACAGGAAGAAAGCTGAATCTTCTGTAACTGACCAGAAGTGACTGGCCTGTTCTGCACAGGCCCCTGCCCAGCTTTGCTGCAGTGCACAGGTTTGCTAAGTATCTGAGATACTAGAAGCTGGCTCCCCCAGCTGATGTCTGACACACCTGGAAAAGCATCCCTAAGACAGCATGTGACCATCCCTGTTTCTCTCCTTGCACGCCTACAGAAAGCAGGTGTTCTGTTGGATAAACTGCCCCTGGCAGAGCAGAAACGCCACCCCAGGCCCACGTACCTTTCTAGTAAAGCCCATGGAATCATTGTGCCTACTTAGTGGGTAGAGGGTGACAACCTCAGTAGCTGCCCCCCTCAGGGATTTTGAGCCTCCTAGGGGATAATTTGGTTGGCTAGTTTGTTGTTGTTTGAAACAAGGTCTCACTATGTAATCCTGGCTGGCCTGGAAATCACAGAGATTCACCTCTCTTTGCTTCCCCAGTACTGGGGTTTAAAACTTGAGCCACCATGATCTCTAAAGTATGAATTGTCTACACCAGCTTTCTTAAAGGGATAGAGAATCACAAAGCCGAGGATGGAGAGTGTCTGCCAACTGCAGGGATACTTCACAACTGGTCTACCTTGGGTATATGAGGGAGGCACGCATGTGCAAACACACACACACACACACACACACACACACACACACACCCCTCATGGATGAGGTGATGGAGCCTTGGAGAGGGACAGATACTTGCCTCAAGCTGTTCAGCTGATCAGTGACAGAAGTAGGAGTCACAGCTATGTCCCCTGACTTTCCCACCCTCCCCCAGGCTCCCCCACCAGCACTAAATGTCAGGCACGAAACCTGTGTCAGCTCAGCAGGTCCCAAGGGAGTCCTGAGATAAGTTTCATTCTTTCTCCAGCTCCACAGCGGAGGAAACCAAGACACCAAGGCAGGAGGTGCGGAGCGCCACAGACGTCACAGGACATCGAGTGCTGAGGCCATAGGCAGTCTGGGGCTTGCTGGGGTTCTGTGACAGGGAAAGAGAAGAGAGGAAGGAAAGAGGGGGTGGGATATCACATAAGAGATCAGTTCCTGGTGCCCCATTATCGAAAATTCATATCTCTGAGGCAGCCCTGCAAACAGGATGTGGGTTTACTTTGAGGAGTTGCTGTCCCAAATTGATAAATGCCATCCAACACACAAACATCATGGAAGAGGCAGTGGGGCTAACTGGTTAGTTTAGCTGGGCTCCTAGCTGTGTGACTGGAGATATGGATTGACCTCTCTGGGCTCTGAATGAAGATCATTAGGACTGGCAAGAACATGCTCCACTGACAGCGACAAGAGCCGTTGTCACACTGGAGGAACACATGGCTCCTCTCTGTAGCTGCTCGGCCGTCTTCATCCTGCTTGTGTAGCATCTACTATCTATCCCACCCCTCCTCCAGCAGTCCAAAAGGTGAGAGCCTGCTAGGTACAGAGTTTCTCCTCAACTTGTATCTCCAACATGTCCTTCCATGCTGGTGGCCAACTCTTAGATCAGAAGCACCTTGTGACATAGGTTGGCTGAGTCCCTGCCAGGTGTCAGCTGCTTTGCATGCTTGGGCTCTGCCCTGTCTCCACCCCAGAGTCACCTCCCAGAGGCCTTCCTGCCCATGTGGGTGTCACCTGGACGTGAGAGCCCAAGCTCTCAGTGTGACATCCACAGAAGATTACTAGGCAGCTACTGGAGTCCACTGGGCCTTACAGCCAAGGGATGGGACTGGCTTCTTTCAAGCCAGTCAAAGCAGCAGCCTGCTGCTCAGGAGTCAGGCCACCTCTGGCTGGGGTCTGAGTACTGTCTACCACTTGCTGGCTGGGTGAGATTCAGGAAGTTTCTTAACGTTTCTGAGCCCATTTCCTCAAACCAAGAGCTCAACTCATAATAAGGACTGCTTAGAACACTAAATGGCACTTTCATCCCAGCACTCGGGAGGCAGAGGCCCAAGAATCTCTGTGAGTTGGAGGCCAGCTACACTACACTACACCTCACTACAGAGTGAGTTCCAGGACAGCTGGGCTGTTACACAGAGAAAGCCTGTCTTAAACAAAAAGAGAACTAAATGTCAACAAAAGAACTCCATTTACACCCCAGTGAGTTCTTTCTCTTTTCTTGTTTTTGTTTTTTTGTTTTTTGTTTTTTTTTGTTTTTGTTTTTGTTTTTTCCGAAACAGGGTTTCTCTGAGTAGCCCTGGCTGTCCTGGAACTCACTCTGTAGACCAGGCTAGCCTCGAACTCTTGAACTCAGAAATCTACCTGCCTCTGCCTCCTAAGTGCTGGGATTAAAGGCGTGCCCCACCACCACCGGCAAAGAGTGGATTTTTTTTAAAGATTTATTTATTTATGATATATATATATATATATATATATATATATATATATGAGTATACTGTAGACACACCAGGAGAGGGCGCCAGATCACACTGCAGATGGTTGTGAGCCACCATGTGGTTGCTGAGAATTGAACTCAGGACCTTTGGAAGAGCAGTCAGTGCTCTTAACCACTGAGCCATCTCTTCAGCCCGTGAGTTCTTTTTCTTTTTTCTTTTTTTTTTCTGTTTTGTTTTTGTTGTTTTTGTTTTGTTTTGTTTTTCGAGACAGGGTTTCTCTGTGTAGCCCTGGCTGTCCTGGAACTCACTCTATAGTCCAGGCTAGCCTCGAACTCTCGAACTCAGAAATCCGCCTGCCTCTGCCTCCCAAGTGCTGGGATTAAAGGTGTGCGCCACCACCGCCCTGCGTGAGTTCCTCTTCTTTGGTTGGGTTTTTTTGTTTATTTTTGACAGGGTCTCATGTAGCCCAGGCAGACCTGGAACTAGATGTATAACGGAGGCAGTCCTTGGAATTCCTGAGTTTTGGGCTACAGATATGATCCACCATGCCTGGCTTCTCAGTGTCTTTCAAATTTCTATCTTATCAGAAGAATGCCAGTCTTCAAGGAGCCTAAGATGTCACCAACTATAAGATGTTCCTTTTCTATGTACCAACAAGAGAGAACACTGGCTGACTGGGGAGGGAGGTGGCTCAGTCTGTAAGGTGCCTGTCACACAAGCAAAAAGACCTGAGTTTGATCCTAGAATCCACATAAAAAAACCAGACATGGTGGGGTTTGTGATCCCAGCGCTGAGGAAGCAGAGAGAAAAGGAATCTTGAGGTTCACTGGACCTGTTAATTAGGCCAAAGAACCTAACTAATGTGCCAGCCCAGGTCTCAGTGAGAGACCCTGAGGAACAGCACCCAAGATTCTCTTCTTGTCTCCACACTTACAGGGACACACGCATAGACACACACACACACACACACAAAACAGGTGGTAGCTGTCAGATGCACCACCACCTGTTGGAGGGGACACCCTGCCGTGCTGCCACACAACATGCTAACGTCGAGGAAGTGAGCCGCTCTTGGAATCCATGAGCTGTGGTCTGCGCAGGAAGAGAGCTAGCGACGTGTTACCCACCGGGTAGCTTCCTGCCTACCTGTCAGTGCCTGGCCTGGTCCCAGCAGCATCCTCTCTGCACGGAGCTAACTTTTTTCTCCAGCATTTGCATATTTCTAAGAAATGAGCCTACACCCCTGTCTCTGGCTACATTTGTCTCTACCACAATCTGCATCCATTCTTTACACCTCTTTACATACCCTGCTGTCTATCATGGCTACCACTGTCTGACAAGCTAAAGGAGGACTCCATGCCCCCCAGCCCCTACCCATCCCCCCTTCCCTCACCCACTGTGGAAGGAATGTTGAAACTTGGTATTACATCGCTGGTTCCTTTTCAGATATGTTTGTTTGCTTAAGGTAAGTCTCACACTGGAACCCTGGCTGGCTGTCCTAGAACTTGCTCTGTAGACCAGACTGGCCTCAAACTCACAGAGATCTGCCTGCCTCTGCTTCCCAAATGCTGGCATTAAAGGTGTGCACCACCACCAATACCTGGCTCTTCCTCAGATTTGGACTGTACACTTATTTATTTATTTAAAAGATGAGGTCTTGCTATATTGCCCAAGTTGACCCTGAACTCTAGGGCTGAACCTATCTCCCTACCATGGCCTCCTGAGGGGTGGATACCTGCACTTCACCCAGAAAGATATGCACTTCATTATTTTATTTTGTTTGGAGCCAAGGTCTTGCTGTATAGTCCAGGCTGGCCTCAAGTTTGTGATTTTCCTGCCTCAGACTCCCAAGTGGCAGATTCCACTCCTAGCACCAACATGCCTAGCTGTGTAAACCCAACCTCTTGTGCACACTAGAAAAGTGCTCTCTCCCTGAGCCACGCCACCAGCCCTCTTTTATGTTTGTGGGCTTGTTTTTGCTTTTGACACACAGTCTCACTGTGTGGCTCTGGCTGACCTGGAACTCACTATGCTGACCAAGCTGGCTTCGAACTTAGAGATCCACTTAACTTCATCTTGGTTTTATTTAGTTATTTATTTAATGTGTTTTGTCTGTATGTATGTCTGATCACCACATGAGTGCCTGGTACCTACGGAGGCTGGAAGAGAGGGTCAGATGCCCTGAAATTGGGGCTACAGACAGTTGTGTGCTGCCATGAGGTGCTGGGAATCGAACCTGAGTCCTGTGGAAGAACAACCAGTGTTAGCCACTGAACTATCAGTTCTCCAGTCTCTCTCTGTTTTTGTGGTTTGAATTAGGATCTTACTCAGTAACCAAGTGGGCCTTGAACCCATGACTGTCCTCCTTTCTAATATCATAAATGCTGGAGTTACAGAGGTGGGCAGTCCACCCAGCTAGTCTGTACCTTTCTATTGCTGAATAGTGTTCCACTAGACACACCCTGAGGTATGAACCACAGCCAGGGCAATCCTTACCTAGGATGGACATCCGTGTTGTGCCTGCTATGAATGAAGCTGCAGCAAACATTCCTGAGAAGGCTTTAGCAGACATCTGCTTTTTGTCCTTCGGGTCAATGCCTAGATGTGGGCTTTATGTGTAGTTAAGTGTAGTCAATTGTCTTGTAAAGTAGTCCATTCCCTACCCTTCCCACAGCAAGACAGACAGTGTTCCAGTCAATTCACGCTCTTGGTTTGTTTTATATTCTGAGACAAGTTATCTCTGTGTAGCTTTGGCGAACTGTAGACCAGGCTGGCCTGCAACTCAGAGATCTGCCTGCCTTTGCCTCCAGGATGCTGGGACGAAAGTCCCACACCTGGCCCATGATTCACACCCTTCTCAGGGCTTATAATTATCACCTTTCCTTAAGTAGCTTTTCCCAGGATACTTTGTCATAGCAACAGGAAAATAACTAGCACAGGAAGGTGATCTTTGTGTATATATATATATATATATATATATATATATATACATATATATGTATATATATGTGTGTGTATATATATGAATATATAATATGCACATAGTATATTGTGTATATATTATTATATACCTATGACATACATATTAAATTAATATATACATTATATATCTATATATAATATATACATTAATATATGTTAGTTGTATATCTATATATAATATATACATTAATATATGTTAGTTTTACACACACACATATATATACATATACATATACATATACATATACATATACATATACATATACATATACATATACATATATATATACATATACATATATATATACACACATATATATGTCATTATATAGCTCTGGTTGTCCTGAAACTCACTATGCTGACCAAGCTGGCTGGAAGAAGGTGTTGAATCCCCTGAAACTGGATTTACAGACAGTTGTTTGCTCCCATTTAGGTACTGGGAATATGTGTGTGTATATTATATAATATATACTATATAATATATTGTATAATAATATATATTATTGTCTTAGAGTTTTATTGCTATGAAGAGACACCATGACCAAGGCAACTTTTATAAAGTTATATAACTTTTATAACTTTTATAAAGGCAAACATTTAATTGCAGCTGGCTTACAGGTTCAGAGGTTCAGTCCACTATCATCAAGGTGTTGCATGGTGTCATGCAGGCAGACACGGTGTTGGAGAAAGAGTTGAGAGTTCTACATCTTGATAAGAAGGCAGCAGAAGGCGACTTCCTTCCGCACTAGGTGAAACTTGAGTATAGGACCTCAAAGCCCACCCCCACAATGATGAACTTCCTCCAATAAAGCCACACCTACTCCAACAAGGCCACACCTCCTAATAGTGCTACTTCCCATGGGCCAAGCCTATTCAAACTACCACAATTATATAATATATAGTATTTCTACTTTATATAAGTATAAATAATTATATATTATATGTTTATATTATATAAGGTCTTGTATTTCTGGCTGGCTTAGAAGGGTATGTAGACCATGCTTACTTGAACTGTAATTCTCCTGTCTCCATCTCCCAAGTGTCCTGGCTGATGTTCATACCTCAGGGTGTGTCCTAGTGGAACACTATTCAGCAATAAAAAGGAACAGACTAGCTGGGTGGGGTGCCCACCTCTGTAACTCCAGCATTTATGAGAGTAGGAAGGAGGACAGTCATGGGTTCAAGGCCAGCTTGGTTACTGGATGAGATCCTGTCTCAGTGGCTAAAAGCACTCGCTGCTCTTCAAGAGGCATGTGCCTGACTTTGGCCCTTGAAGAACACTTTTTGGCTTTAGATTACTTTATGTGCGTGAGTGTTTTGCCTACATGATTGTGCACACCACATATGTGCCTGACTGCCAAAGAGGTCAAAACTGGTCCTCAGCTTCCCTGGAACTGAACCATCTGTAGATGCTCGTGAGTTGCCATGTGGGTGCTGGGAATCAAACCTTGTCCTCTCCAAGAGGAGCGAGTGCTCTTAACCACTAAATCTCTCTCAAGACCATTTTGCCAGTTTGTAAAACTAAGCTGTTTTGCTGAGCTATAAGCAGTCATTGCATCCTTGGACTCTGAATCTTTTGTCAGAGATAGATTTAGCAAGCGTTTTCCTGCTGGTGTGTGATTTACCTATTCTGTTCCTTAACAATGGCTTTTAACTGTCCTCCATTTTAATGGTTTATTTTTCTTTTTATTTTTAATGGTTTTATTTTTCTTCTCTAATAAATTAATGGCTTTAATTTTTTACACGTATTTGTGTGTGTGTGTGTGTGTGTAAAAGCTTGCCACAAGATGGTGCCATGTAGATCCTGGGGACCACACTCAGGTTGTCAGACTTTCTGTCAAGCTCCTTTTCCGGTGAACCATCTCCAGGCTCACCAAGCACTTCTGCAGGGGAGAGCACTCCTGCTCTGTGGATCCCCTGTGAGAGGAGACAGTGAGCTCTGGCTTTTTTTCTTTTTTTTTCTTTTTTTTCTTGCTCTGACCACTCACCACCCTTCACTTTGGAAGGTCATTTAATCTTTTGGGGCCTCAGTTTCCCCTTCAGGGAGCAAGGAGAGCATTACTACCTGAAGGGTGAGTGGCAAGGTCGGGCAGACACACAGCCGTCATGGGGCTCTGCTGCTTCCTGGGCTGAGCAGGTCTAGGGCCTTAGGAGTTCCCAAGCACTCTGAGCGCTGCAGGGGAAACAGGCCCAGAATCTGGTCCAGGATGGGTGGGGACCCTGACTTCTTTTCCAGAGCTCTCTGTACCTAGGACAGCCCTTGAGCTAGAAGAGCTGGCAGAACCAGCAGGTCCTCTTCCTGGGGTAGGGGAACAAGGCTCCTGGCCAGAGCTGAACACTCTGCACCTCCCTCCACCCGCTCCAGAACTCTCCCTCCAGCAGGAACTGAGCTTAAGCCTTGGCACGGTTATCTACCGCCCCCTACAGGACAGAGAAGTTCACGTCCGACAGCTTCTGCCCGCTCCTGGCAAATCAATCACAACACCTACTGTAGGCTCAGGGTAGAGTTCGTGCTTTACATGGGTCACTTGAAAAATATATCATTTATTTTATTGCCTAAAAAGGAAAAATGCTGCCTGTTAAAATATAACAGCACTGTCGGGCATGGTGGCACACTCCTTTAATCTCAGCATGAGGGAGGTAGAGACGGGTAGATCTCTTTGAGTGTGAGGCCAGCCAGGTCAATAAAGTGAGTTCCAGGACAGCCAGGGCACAGAGAAACCCCGTCTCAAAAATTCCAAACCAACCAACCACCGCCACCAACAATAAATATATACAAATGATATATACATATTCATACTGTATAATGTACACAGAAATATACATATAATTTACACACACACATATCTCAGCACTTTTCCTTATCAGTTGGACATTTTATTTCGAACTAGGCATGGTGGGTACACACCTGCAGCCCAGCACTTGGGAGACACAGCAGAATGATCTGGAGTCGAAGGCCAGGTTCAGCTGTGCATCAGCTTTGAAGCCAGACTGGGCTACATGAGACACTCTGTGGGGTGGGGCCTGGGAGATGGTTCTCGCTGCTCTTGCTGAGGACCTGGGTTCAGTTCCAGACTTCTCAGGGGTGAGGGACTTACCATTCAAGCCTGGAAAACTGAACTTGATCCCCGAAGTCACTGGTGTGAGGAGGGAGATGCACAACGTTGTCCTGAAGCAGTGTGACACAGAGGCTCTGTGCTACCACACACACATACACAGAAATAGTACATCTAAAAGACTTTTATATGTTTTTTTCTAATTTTCAAATACTTTTGTTTATTTTTGTTGTTATTTGCTTATGAGGCAGGGTCTCACTAGGTAGCAATAGCTGTCCTGGAACTCACTATGTAGACCAGGCTGGCTTCGAACTTGCGGAGATCTGAGATTGCCTGCTTCTGCTTCCCAATTGCAGGGATTAAAGGCTTGTGCCACTATACCCAGCATTGTTTATTTTCTTTTTTTTTTTTTGTTTTTTTTTTGTTTTGTTTTTTTTTTTTGGTTTTTTTTGGTTTTTCGAGACAGGGTTTCTCTGTGTAGCCCCTGGCTGTCCTGGAACTCACTCTGTAGACCAGGCTGGCCTCGAACTCAGAAATCCGCCTGCCTCTGCCTCCCGAGTGCTGGGATTAAAGGCGTGCGCCACCACTGCCCGGCAGCATTGTTTATTTTCATTTTATATGTTTCAGTGTTTTGCTCCTGTATGAAAGTACCCCAAGTTCATGCAGTACTTAGGAAGGCCAGAAGAGGGCGGCAGATTCTTTCGGAAGCGGAGTTGCCAACAGTCTTTAGCCGTCAAGTGAGTGCTGGCATCGTGATTGTGCAGACATACAGAGAGAATTACGGTAAAAAATGACGATGTATTCCTATTAAGTAATCCGTATGTGCAGAGTCGGACCTCCTGAGATGACTTTGGGTTGGAGCATTGGGTCTTCAAGCCCGGACCCTTGCGTGCTGTGAGTACTCCTACCACTGAGCTGTGCTCCCAGACCCTGACCTCCATGCCATGCGCGAGTGTGGATGCGCAGCTTTTCTTCGGAGCAGAAGTTGAGGGTGCAAAGCTCATGTGCCCTGAGTGGAGCAGTTGACTTTGGTCATAGCTCGGTGGCCTCGGGAGTAGTCACCCATTCTCGCCAGCGTCAACTCCCCTCACGTCATTTTAATGCTGTGTTCAGGGCACCAAGTTTCCAGGAGTTCCTTGTCCCTGTAAGCCTAAAGAAAGCCCATATGTGGTAATGCAAAGCTGCAGTCCCAGCACTTGGGCGACGGAGGCTGAAGGATCAGAGCGATTCCATCCTCAGCTACATAGTGAGCTCAAGGCCAGCCTGGGCTACATAAGGCTGGAATGGTTTTGTTTGTTCCTTTTTTTTTTTTTTGGAAGTAAATAAAGACTACCAGGTAGGAGGTCTGTGTCCGGTGGCATCCTCTGGTTCTGTTCTTACCCAGCTGTCTAGAGGTTAATTAGCATGTGAGGCACAGCAGACCCTGAAGAACCAGACTCGCTGGGAGCCACCTGGCTCACTGAATTGGCTTCACAGTGAGAGGTCTCAATGGTAGGAGTGACTGTGCCTGGGGTCACTGAGGGCTACTGCCTGGAGATGCTTTCTGTTGCTATAACGGACTACAACGGACTGAGTTGTTTACAAAGAATAAAGGCTTATTGGATTCATGGTTCTGCAGGATAAGAAGCCCATAGTGACGGCACACGGGAGGGCCTTCTTGCTGTCTCATGACATGGTAGATATTACACAGGAACAGGCCAAGCATCACACCTCTCTTCTGTTTTGGGGGGATGGGGACAGTGTCTCTCTACACAGTCCTATTTAGACCAGACTGGCTTTGAACTCAAAGATCTATTTGCTTCTGTCTTCCAAGTGCTTAGATTAAAGGCGCATGCCACCATGTGCAGCTGATTCATCTTTATTTTATGCATTTGAGTGTCTATGCTTGCTTCTATGTAAGTGCACTGCATGTGTGCCTGGTACTAGCAGAAACCAGAAAAGAACACTGGGTCCCTGGAATTCAGTATGGATGGTTGTGAGCCACCATCCATGTGGAGGCTGGGTTAGCCAGGTTATTTATTTTATTTATTTATTTATTTTTGAGAGGATTTTCCTCTGAATCTAGAGCTTGTCAGATCAGCTAGACTGGTAGGCGCTTAGCACAGGAATCCTAGCCAGTGACAGGATCATGGGCACATGAACCACCTGGCCCAGCTTTTTCCTGGGTGCTGGGGATAGAACTCAGGTCCTCATGCTTGCACAATAAACACTTTGCCAACTCCAGCCCCTCAGACTCTCCTTAGAAAGCCACAATACCGCAGTGAGAGCCCAGTACTTAGCTCACTTAACCTGAGTCATTCACCAGAGTCTCAGCTCTAAACCCTATCAACACGTGGTTGGGGGTGGGGAAGATCCGCTGTTGTTACTGAGGTGTCCCTAGATAAAACTGCAATGTCGTCTATTGGCCAATAAAGGATGGAGAGATGGGCCGGGCGGTAGTGGCGCACGCCTTTAATCCCAGCACTTGGGAGGCAGAGGCAGGTGGATTTCTGAGTTCGAGAGTTCGAGGCTAGCCTGGTCTACAGAGTGAGTTCCAGGACAGCCAGGGCTACACAGAGAAACCCTGTCTCGAAAAACCAAAAAAACAAAACAAAAAAAAAACAAAAACAAACAAAAACAAAAAGAAGTAGCTCATCTTCCTGTGACCCCAGCACTCAGAAGACAGAGGTAGGAGGATCAGGAGTTCCAGGCCAGTCTGGGCTACATGGTGAAGCCTTGTTTCAGTCAATCCACCAATAAAACTTCAAGTCACAGAACACAATCTGGTAGAATCAGGCTCAGGCCTGTTTTGCTCGCACATCTGAGCTCTCGGCCCCTCTGGCTGAGAAGCAGAGTGGACCAATGTACTTCTAAACCTGACTGCCTCAGGAAGTAGGGACCAAGAAGAGGGGAAGAGGCTTCCCCTAAGGGGCACAGTGGGTCAGGGTCTAATCCAGAGATGAGATCTCCAGGGTCCCACAGTCCACACCCACACTCAGCTCCAGCCCCACAGTTCTGAGGCCCAGAGAAACTATTGATGCTTAGAGATCAAAGGGCTGGCTCCCTGTGTTCCAGGAAGTGGTGTCAGCTGGGGCCAGGTTCTCGGTCTGTACTGGTGGTGACTGGTTTCAGGTGCTTGGAGCTCTCCTACCCCCTGCAGGCTAAAAGTGGACCTGGACTCCCGAGGAGGCAGCAGGTGACACCTGCCTTACTCTAAGGTCTGCCCACCCTGCTGGGCACAGGCTGAAATCCAGCCCTCCTGTGACTCTTCCATCTTGTTGGGCTTTCCACCAAAGCTTGTGCTCAGAGACCAAAGGGCTCTGGGACACAGAGTCCAGGGGATGGTTCTCGAATCCATGGCCAGCCAGCCAAGTGGGCCTGCAGCCCCTCCCTTTAGCCCAACCCCAAGACCAAAGATCTTGGGACAGACAGTTCACAGCTCTGGCTTACTTTTTTTTTTCTTTTCAGGAAAAAAAAATTCTAGAATGAAGCTGCTGAGTCAAAAGAACCTGTATTCATTCATTCATTCATTTGTTTGTTTATAGGTAAACTTTCACTGTATAGACCAGGGCTGGCTTTGAACTCACAGAGCTTTCCCTGCATCTGTCTGTGGACTTCTGAGAGTAAAGATGTGTATCACCATGGCCAGTTCATTTATTTATTTTGAGTTCTCCCTGTGTATATCTATCTGGCTGGCAGTAGATCTCAGAGATCACTATGTAAACCAGGATAGCTTTGAACTTGCTGTGATGTGCCTGCCCCTGTCTTAGGAGTGCTGGGACTCCAGGTATGCACTACCATGCCTGGATAATTTTGTTTAAAAAACAAAAACCCCTTTGTGTTTGTGTACCTGTGCAGAGGTGTGAGCATCGGTGTGCCAAGGCTTGTGGCCGTCAGATCACAGCCTTGCGGGGCGTTCCTCACCTGCTGCCCTATTTGAGACTGCCTGTGTTCACTACGGCATGTGACAGGCTAGGTGGCCTCTGGGATTCCCTGGCTTCTGCTCCCCTTCTCATCTTGGAATGCTGGGATTCCAGATGCTAGGAACACCCCTGCCTGGCTTTACATGGGTTCCAGGGATATCGTCTCTGGTCCTCACACTTGGACATGAGAGAGGTTGCTTAGGGATAAGGATGGGGGACAACGGAGAGCAGGCAGAGCTACAGAAGAGCACAGAGAACTTGGGGGTCATGGGAGGTTTACATGATCGCTTATTCCCTTCATCATAGACAGATCTCCCAGGTGTATGCTCAGAGTCAACAAATTACTACACATATGGGCTCTATTGTATATCAGTATACTTCAACAAAACTGTATAAAAATAAATAAATAAATAAATAAATAAATATAACTAGGCCCCACCAAGCCTTTCTAATGACCCCAGCTTCTATACAAGGTCTTAGGCAATCCAAAAGGCATTCCTCACTTTCGGCCTGTTAGCTACGATCAGACATTTAAAATTATAACAAATAAGGGGGTGGAGAGATGGATCAGCTGTGAAGGCTATTTGCTGCTCTTCCAGGGGACTGGAGTTTCGAGCACCGGTGTCAGGTGCTTCACTGCCAACTGTAACTCTGGCTCCACGGGATCCTAAGACTTCCTCTAGTGTCCACAGCACACAGGTGCCAGACACACATACACACCAATAAAATATTTTAAATTAAATAAAAACAACACATTAATAAATAAAGCTTCCTAGGTATTTTGGTGCCTCCCCAAATTAGTTCGAGGCCAGCCTGGTCCACAGAGGGAGTTATTAGTTCCAGGACAGCCACAGCTACACAAAAACCTCTGTTTTGAAAAACCAAAAACCTAACTGGCCTCTGAGGGTACTGTCCCATGCAAAAGTGTACTTGTTTGTGTTTGTGTGTGTTTGAGCACAACTCCACACATAATTTAAAAGAGAAACCTTTTTTTTTGGGGGGGGGGGTTCTGAGACAGGGTTTCTCTGTATAGCCCTGGCTGTCCTGGAACTCACTCTGTAGACCAGGCTGGCCTCAAACTCAGAAATCCACCTGCCTCTGCCTCCCAAGTGCTGGGATTAAAGGCGTGCGCCACCACCGCCCGGCCCCCATACCAGAAAATTCTGATGGTGGCAAAGACTGGGTAGGTCTCTGGATCCAGTTCCGTATTCCAACTGACTGAGTTTGGACCTTGAGTCCTCATTCAGTCAGCTGTGGCCACAGGGGGCAGCATCGGGAAGTTCACTCCTGGACGGGAAGAAGAATCATGCACGAGGTGTGTGATTTGGTTAATTATCAACACCCCATGTCCCCCGCCCATACCTGATTCTGAGGCGGGAACTGGACATGCACATCAGGATGGTCCTAAAACAAGAGCTCCTAGCATCTGACCTTCAAATCAGCTAGGGCCAGTGGATGCCATAATGAGATTTTGACTTGAATTCTGGATTACAGGCTCTTGGGGGGGGGGGGAATTCTCCAGCTGCTGATGACTGACTGATGGATTCAAGAAACTCAGACTTCCTATGTTGCCCAGGCTAGCCTCAAACTCCAGGCTCTAGTAATTCTTCCAGGCTTCCCACATACCTGGAACTGCAGGTGTGGTTTCACAGGCTTCCTTCCTTCCTCCCTCCATCCCTCCCTCCCTCCCTCCCTCCCTCCCTTCCTTCCTTCTGTATGCTTCTTGTGAGACACCATGCTGTGACACTCGTGGGGAAATCAAATGACAAATTTGTGAAGTCAGTTCTCTTCTACCTTTATATGGATTTCGAGGGTCCAGCTCAGGCTACCAGGCTTTCCCAGAAAGCACTTTAATTAGCTGAGTCAGCTTGTCAGCGGTAGACCTACTTAACTTTTTAAAAAAATTTTATATGTATGTTTTGTTTTTGTTTGTTTTGCCAGCTTGTTTGTCTGTGTACCACATGCATGCAGTACCGGCAGAGGCCAGAAGAGGGTGTCAAATCCTGGAGTTGGCATCATTAGTGTGGGCTGTGAGGCACTGTGTGGGTGCTGGGAATCCAACTTGGATCCTCAGAGAGAGTAACCAGTGCTCTCAAACACTAAGCCCCTCTCCAGTCCCCCATGCCTACTTCAAATGACAGCCAGCAGATGCTGTAACCTAGGGAAACAGATCCACCTTCAGAAATTGCTAGCTTTGTACACCCAAACTCTAGCTGAGGTCTTTCAAAGGCCTCTGCATTTTGTCTCTCCTAGGTTGCTTCCAATTCTAGCTGGGCTTTCTCTACAGAGAAATTACTACCATTTTGTTAAATGTGCCTCTGTGTATGCAGAGTGCATGTGTGTCTCCTGTATACCGAAGGTGTTGGGTCCCTGGAGCTGAGTTAAAAGTGGTTAGGAGTCACCTGAGCTGGATGCTGGGAACTGAACTTGGACACCCTCATGTCAGTCAGCTCCTTCAGACACAGCTCGCTTCTTCCTTCACATCTTCCTCAGCGTCTCTCTCAGCATCTTGCTCTAATCTCTGGCAGCAGCTCTTATTCGCTCACTATTTCCCAGAATCCTCTCTCTTCCTGCCTAGTGTCCCACCTCCAATTTCCCCCCTCAGCTTATTGGTCATTGGCTTTCTTATTGACAGCTAATGCTTATAAAGTATTCTCTCTAGAGTGTTCTTCACCCGTTGTCTTGAATGCGAGGAAAGGGAATCTCCTGGACTCACTCTACCTCCCCATGGATAGGTATACAAAGGGATTTGGGATTCGTTTGTTTGTTTGTTTGTTTGCTTGCTTTTTCCTCCTGGATAGGGTTGAGCAGTCTCTGTGTCGTCTGAGGTGTGGGGAAAGGGGTGGGAGGTGATGAGAAGAACCTGTGGTCTTCACGTGTGTGGTCAAAGTCCATGGCTCCTCAGCTGCAGAGCCCCACAACAGTAGCACTTGTTTGATTCCAGGGTCAAGTTTTAGTCCTGTGGTGGTTTGTATATGCTCGGCCCAGAGACTGGCACTATTAGGTGTGGCCCTGTTGGAGTAGGTGTGTCACTGTGGGTGTGGGCTTTAAGACCCTCATCTTAGCTGCCTGGAGGAGAGTATTCTAGCAACCTTCAGATGAAGATATAGAACTCTTCAGCTCCCCCTGCATCCATGCCTGCCTGGATGCTGCCATGTCCTCACCTTGATGATAATGGACTGAACCTCTGAACCTGTAAGCCAGCCCCAATTAAATGTTGTCATTATAAGAGTTGACTTGGTCATGATGTCTGTTCACAGCAGTAAAACCCTGACTAAGACAGTTGGTACCAGGGTCTGGGGTGTTGCTGTAATAGGCCTGACAGTGCTTTTGTTTGGACGGATGTGGATTTTTGGATTTGGAAAGCCATGGAATGCTTTAAGTGGAGCTTAATAAGGGATCCTAGTAGGGATATGGAAGACTTTGTTGCTGTGAGTGATTTGAACTGTGCAGACCTGGCCCAAGAGGGTTCAGTGGAGAAGAACTTCAGTATGTGGCCTAGAGACTGTTTTCGTAGTATTTTGGTGACGAACGTTTCTTTTGCCCTTGTCTGAAGAGTCTGGCTGAGGCTAAGGTGAAGAGGCTCAGATTAACTGCACTGACAAAGGAAGTCTCAGAGACGCCCATCACAGACTTTGTTCTCTGGTTAGGTCTCATGAAGAGCTTTTTGAATAAGCATAGCAAACTTAGAAAGGAAAATATAAAATATGTGGTTTGAGTATTAAAGGGGCACCAGGAAGTGAATGGAGCAGAATCCTGTGTTCAAGGAGATAACAGATTAAGGGAGTGGGATTTGGGGCAAGATCCTACCCAGCTGAGTTTAGGTCCAGGAATGGAGCCTTTAATCCCAGGAGACAAACCCAAGTAGATCTCTGAATTCAAGGCCAGCCTGAGAAAGAGCAAGTTCTAGGTAAAGAAAAGCTTAAGTCCTGGCATGGTAGTACATACCTTTAATCCCCAGATCTCTGAGGTCAAGGTCAATCTTCAGAGAAATTTCCAAGACAGCCAAACTTAGACAGTGGGGGAGTTGGAAAACAAAAAGCTGGTAATAGAATAAGGGGACCATGTTCCAGCTTCAGCAAGCCAGAAAGTAACATCCCTCCATAGCCTCTGCATCAGCTCCTGTTTCCTGACCTGTGTGAGTTCCTGTCCTGACTTTGGTGATGAACAGCAATGTGGAAGTGTAAGCTGAATAAACCCTTTATTTGAAACCCCAACTTGTTTCGTGGTCATGGTGTTTGTGCAGGAATACAGACCCTGACTAAGACAGGTCCTCTGAAGGTGAAAGGTCATCTGTCAGACAGCTAACAGTGAAGCCCTAACAGCTCATTTGAGGTGGATAAACAAGCTTCTGAGTTCCTGAAGAGCCACTTCTGCAGTTGTTACCATAGTGACCGTGCCTAGGGTGTTACAGAGAGCAGAGCTAATGGGAGTGTTGCTTAGCTCTACAGTGGCTTCGAAAATCGGTGATCAAAGCAAGCAGGATGAGGTCTGTGAGTTCTGCCCTTGACTTCAGTCACATCCTCCCCACTGAAGGACAGCTGGGCAACCTCTTCCAACTGCCTGGAGTAAGAATGTGGAAGAATTGGCTCTCTGAGACAGAGCCAGAATTCCACCTCCAGCAGGAGTACTGTGGGCTGCGCAGGCACCAACAACAGCCAGAAGAGGGCAAAGGAGGGATCGTGCATTTGGAGCCAGCCTGAGCTACGCACAGATACTGTTCTTCATGAAGGAGAGAACTGATTCTCACAAGGTGTCTTCTGATCTCCACAAAGGAGAAATAAAATGGATCTGCCTGCTCTGTCTCCTAACTGCTGGGATTAAAGGCATGCACTACCATGCCCAGACAAATATAAAAGTTTAAGGAAAATCTTTAAAAAGAAAGAAAACAACAGACACACACACACACACAAATAAATAAATGTAAATGTAGCCTGGCAATGGTGGTCCAGGCCTTTAATCCCAGAGGTAGGGACAGGTGGATTTCTGAGTTTGAAGTCAGTCTGGTCTAGAGAGCCAGTTCCAGGATAGCCAGGGCTACACAGAGAAGCCCTGTCTGGAAAAACAAACAAAAACAAAATCAAGAACTAGCTAACTGTAATTTTTTTTTCTTTTTCTTTTCTTTTTTTTTTTGTTTTTTCAAGACAGGGTTTCTCTGTGTAGTCCTGGCTGTCCTGGAACTCACTCTGTAGACCAGGCTGGCCTCGAACTCAGAAATCTGCCTGCCCCTGCCTCCCAAGTGCCGGGATTAAAGGCGTGCGCCACCACTGCCTGGCAACTGTAATTTTCAAAAACAAAATTTTGGTGTGAGATGGGTCAGCAGAGAAAGGTGACTGCCACCAAGCCTGCTGACCTGAGCTCCATCCCCGAGATCCACAAGGTGAAAGGAGAGGTGTGACTCCCGGGAGTGGTCCTCTGCCTACAAGCACTGTGACATCTGGACACACAGAGGGAATAAACAAACAAATGTAACTTGAGGGAAAGAAAAGGAGACTAGGCATAGTGGCCCACACCTTTAACCTCAGCACTGGAGAGGCAACTGGGTCTCTTTGAGTTGGAGGCCAGCCTGATCTACATAGTAAGTTTGAGGCTAGCCTGGGCTACACAATAAGACCCTATCTAAAAAAACAAAACAAAACAAAATAACAACAATACACCCCCCCCATATACACATGCATGCTCACACACATGCAGAGAGAAAGAGGAGAGAGTGTGTGTGTTAGGGATGTAACTGATCTAATAGAATGCTTGCCTAGCAGGCATGAGGTACTGGGTTCCAAACCCCAGTATCACATAAACTGGGCATGGCTGCGTACATGTTTCCTAGCATGCAGGAGATAGAAGAGAAGGGTCAGAAGTTCAAAGTCACCCTCAGTGCATGGGAGTCTGAGCCACACTGGAATATAAGAGACCCCATCTCAAGAACAATAACACAGCTGGGCAGTGGTGGCACATGCCTTTTAATCCCAGCACTTGGGAAGCAGAGGCAGGTGGATTTCTGAGTTCTAGGCCAGCCTACACAGTGAGTTCCAGAACAGCCAGTGCTACACAGAGCTTTTTCCTGTCTTGAAAAACAAAAACAAACAAACAAAAACAAGAACAATAACATACACAGCAGAAATACAAATGGGCTGGTGAGACTGTTTAGTGGGTGTGCCAACCCGAGGACCTAAAGTCAGACCCCAGCATTCACAGTCAAAGCAAGGCAATGAGGCTTGTGAGATGGTTCCACAGGTAAAAGTGCTTGGAATCAAAGCCTGACAACCCAAGTTTAATCCCCAGAACCCACAAAAAGCCAGCTGTACTGGCTGCAATCTGTAATGCCCAGTGAGATGGATGCAGAGACAGGGGAATGACTGGGAGCTTTTAGGACAGCTAGCTTGGAGTTTGCCCAACAGCAGACTCAAGAGAAGAGGCCAAAGAGTCAGTGGCTAAGAGCATTAGTGGCTCTCACAGAGGAGCAGGGTACCCTTCCCATATGGAGCCCCACAACTACATTTATCTCAAGTTCCAAGGACCTAACTCCCTGTTCTGGCCTCCTCGGGCACTGCACACATGTGAGTCAAGCATGCAAAGCAAAACACTCCTATGCATAAAAATAATAAGTAAAATCTTTAAAAGGAAGGAAAGAAAGAAAAAATAAGAGAGATCTTAAGAGATTTAAAGGAGGAATAAAAAGCTGCCCTTAGACCTCTACACATACTCTGAGGCATGCACATAAACACACACAATAATGACGAGTAAAATTAAATTGATATAGAACATCTGAGGATATAAAAAAAGCTGCTCATGCTGTAACCCAGTGCTGGGCGAGGTCAGGCAGAGACACAGATAGGAGGAAATGGGTAAGAAAGTAATAGAGGAAGACATGAAGCCATGTACCTGAACATGCATGCATGCACACATGCCTATAATGCACACACACACACACACACACACACACACACACACACACACAGAACCAGAAGATATCAAGGATACATTTCAAGCCAGGATCTTGTTACCTGGCGGAGGTCCTCCCTAACCTCAGCCTAGATGGGGTCTCCTGTGGCATGCAGTCAGTCTCCCTTTGTACTTGATTTCTGACAAGAAGGCAGGTATCACTGCTGCTTTTCCACCCTGACTCAACGAGGACAAAGTAGAGACTAGCCTAGGTCCCCAAGGTGAGTCAGGCTAGCCTGGGCCAAAGCCAGCCTAGCCAGGAGAGCCACTCCATGGAGGAGAGGAAATAAGCTCCGAAGAGGAAAGGGGATCTGGTACTACAGCCTCCTGAAGGTCAGCCACTACCTCCAAATGCCTTCTTCTGGGCCTGGCTAGGAAGTTAGTCACTGGCCAGAGAGCGCTGAGTTTGAAACCTGAAAGCTGACCTCCGTGGGTGGAGCCAGCCCAGTAAAGCTGACCTCCGTGGGTGGAGTCAGCCCAGTAAAGCTGATCCCCCCCCCGCCCCCGTGGGTGGAGCCAACCCAGTGCTGCTTGTTTGACTTGTAGGAGTTTTGGAAGTGTTTGGCAATCAATACGTTTAAAATGGAGGACTTCACATCCGGGCTTCTTCTGTTCAACAGAATCTATTGAATCCACAGTCAGGCAAGGGCTTATTTCTGACCTTGAGAAGCCAGTTCCAGTCTCCACCTGCAGGGGCAGACAAGGAAGTCCTTATCAGTGCCTCTGCTGTTATCTGAGTAGCCTTGAACTGCAGACAAATGGCATTCTGAGAGAGACGGAGCTAGCACACCCTGGAGAACTACGCTCTGACTTCCCGGATGGGGCTCTGCATTGTTTTCATCTCTTTCCACCTCTTGCCCTCCTGGCCAGGCTCTGGGCTCTGGGGCATCATCTCCTTCATCGCTCTCAGTGAAACCTGTCTGAGCCCTAGGGCAGGTGTTAACCTGAGAGCTCCTGTGTCCCAGCTGGTGGATTGCCCAAGGTCCCCTCCTCACTCAGGTGTGTCTGGGCCTCAAGGGGTGAGGCTCTTGATGCTTCGATCACAAGTCCAAGGTCCAGGCTGCAAGGAAGGGAGGGTGATTCATGCTCAGGTTGCCTGCTCTCACGGGAGGTTGACTCACAGAGGGAGGCTGCAGCAGACACACCTGGGGTGGACTCCTGGCTCTGCTACTATAACTACACGCCATTGGTTAGTGAGTCTTGGCGTTGGTATCTGCTTCTCCAGTGGTGTGGAGTCCAGATCATCTTATGATGATGCTGTCGGCTCTCAATTTAGTCAACACTACAGTGAGAGGTGTATCCAATGGTCCAGGTCTGTGGCGTGCAATCAATGAGCAGTAACTTTGACTAAGACACGTGTCATCATAAGACGAGGAGGTTTTTGTGTTAAGGCGCTGGCTGCCAAACTTGATGACCTAAGTTTGATCCCAGAACTCACATACTGGAAGGAGAGAACCAACTCCCACAGGTTGTCCTCTGCCTCCACAGCACACCATGGCATATATGCAGACACACACATAAATAAATAAATAAATAAATAAATAAATAAATAAATAAATAAATAAATAAATAAATAAATAAAAACAAAAATAAATGAAACCATATAGGACACCCCTCAACACAGAGTTATCTAGCCTCCAATGATCACAGTGTTGGGTTCCTATAGCAGAACAGACATTTAAAGTGATTACATGGATGTACCTGTGAATACAGAGCAATAAACACGTGAGGGAGGAAACACCAGGTGTGAAAGGCTCCTTGGAGGAAGTATGTCTGGCTAAGGTAGGCTCTAGACGGCTAAGAGCTAGGAAATTGAGGGAGGGAAAGAAATAGTTAAGGCCTTGTGCGTGCCCTTAATCCCATAATCCTAGCACTCAGGAGGCAGAGGCAGGTGGATCTCTGAGTTTGAGGCCAACCTGGTCTACAGAGTGAGTTTCAAGACAGCCAAGGCTACCTGTAGAGATGCTGTCTCAAAAAGCAAGCAAATAAACAAGCAACCAACTAACCAGTCAAACACACACACACACACACACACACACACACACACACACACACACACAAAGGAAGAAAGAAAAAAGGTAAAGCCAAGCAGAGAACTCAATGCAGCAGAAAAGACCCTGAATTCGTAAAGAGGCAGAAAAATCCAATGCAGCCTCGGGGACAGACCAGGTTGAGGCCACTACCCCCTTTGCAAGTGTCCATGCCAGGTTGATTTTGTCATTTTCAGCCAAAGAGTTGGGTTTAACCCAGGCTGTCCTTTCCAGCAGGGACTGCACTCTCCATGGAAGCCTGAAGCAATGTCTGTAGGGTCAAGAAATCTTTCCAGAGATATTTCCAAGCAAGGCAAGTGAGCCATCTTTGAAGTTTCCCAGCATCTGTAGGGCCATTCAATTTGCAAAATCCTGAGCAAGGCCCAGGTATGGGGTATAGTGGTGTGTGTGTGTGTGTGTGTGTGTAATCAACCCCAGTCCTCTGTAAAAACAAGTATTCATATCCACTGAGCAATCTCTCTAGCTCCATAAAAATATATAGCTATAGATATATTCTCAGCATTCAGGAAGCAGAGGCAGGCATCCATATGAGTTAAAAGTCAACACAATCTAAATGAGTTTCAGCCAGTCAGAGCTGAAAGCATGTTCTTTTTGTTTGTTTGTTTTTTTTTGTTGTTGTTATTTGGTTTTGGTTTTTTTTGTTTTTGTTTTTTTGGGTTTTTTTTTTTGTTTTTTTTTCGAGACAGGGTTTCTCTGTGTAGCCCGGGCTGTTCTTGCACTCACTCTGTAGACCAGGCTGGCTTCGAACTCAGAAATCCGCCTGCCTCTGCCTCCCAAGTGCTGGGATTAAAGGCGTGTGCCACCACTGCCCGGCTTGTTATTTGTTTTTATTTTTCTTTTTTAATGTGTTTCTTTCCATAGCCCTGGCTGCCCTGGAACTTGCTCTGTGGACCAGGCTGACTTTGAATGCACAGAGATCCACCTGCCTCTCCCTCTCGGGTGCTGAGATTAAAGATGTATACCACCGCTGCCCAGAGAAACTCTGTCTTAGAAAGAAATCTAGGAATGGTGATCCAGGTCTTCAATTCCAGCACTTAGGAGGAAGAGACAGGTGTGTTTCTATGAGTGTTGAGAGCTGCATAGTGCCCTGGCTAAAAGAAATAAAAACATAATAAATTACCTTTATGGGGCTGGAGAGATGGCTCAGTGGGTATGACCACTCCTTGTTCTTATAGAGGACTGGACTTGGTGCCTTGCACTCACGCGGGGGCTCACAACTCCGGTTTACGAGGAGCCAACGCTCTCTTCTTCAGTGGTATTAGGTACAAGCATTGTGGAGTACATACAAACACTCCGCATGAGTAAATCTACTAAAAAATAAATCCAGAACAAATAAATTTTAAAGCCGCGAGTCTTGGGGTCATTTGCTACAAGGAAAAGGACCTCTTATAGGAGAGCCTACTTTAAATACTGTGCATCAGCTTCCGGTAACCCTGTGACTCAGTCTACCAGCAGCGACTTGCTAACTCCCACGTCAGCCTTGTGTAGAGAAGGTATTTTGAGGAGGAAGTGGAGGCATGGAGAAACCTGACTATCTTTTCTCAGGGCACAACCTCATTAAAGGACAGGCTGAATTTGAAGACTAGTTCTTGGCCACATGTGATCATGAAGGCAGGCCACAGGCAATTAATTACAGAGGTTCAGACAGGGAAGCCTTCTGGGGTGGGGAAACTTGCTCTTGCCATCCCCAGATTTGGTATAGCCAGCCACCCAGGCAGCCAGGCAGCCAGGCAGCCAGCTTCCCTGACTGTCCATACACATTCATACCTGTGTTTTAGTCGGGATGCCTCCATCCACAGACCTTTTTACTAGGCATGCTCGATCAGTCAAAGCCTTTGTTTGTTTCTTTGGAGTTTTTGTTGTTGTTGTTGTTGTTTTGTTTTTGAGACAGGGTTTCTCTGTGTATCCCTGGTTTTCCTGGAACTCCATCTGAAGACCAGACTGAGCTTGAACTCAGAGATCCATCTGCCTGATTCTGCTTCCCAAGTGCTGGTACTATGCTATCACAAAGATGTATGCGGCAAAGGCACCCCCCCTTTTTTTAAGGCAGGGTTTCTCTTTGTAGCCATGGCTGTTCTGGAACTCATTCTATAAACCAGGCTGGCCTTAAACTCATAGAGATCCACCAGCCTTTTTTTTTTTTTTTAAATACAGGGTTTTATGTATCGGGAGCTGTACCTTAGGATAATGTTGAGCTTCTGGTTTTCTAGGATTCCACCTCCCCAAGTGTCTGAATTACAAGCATGTATCACCATGTCCGGTTAATGTGCTGTTGGGACTCCAGCTCTGGGCTTCAAGCATTCTAAGCAAGTACTGTTCCTCTACCATTGAACCATTCTTAGCTTTTCAACCAAAGCCAGAGCCTCCCCATGTGTCTCTCCCAGGACCTCACAGCCAGAACTGGGGGGAATCTTGAAGACTCTAGATCCAGAAGGAGCCAAAGAATCGTGTTTTGTTTGAGGCAGGGCCTTGCTCTGTAGGCTGGCCTAGAACTTGTGAGCTTCCTGCTTCTGCCTCTTGAGTACCAAGCTCCAGAGATGCTTGAAGTGACTACAGGCAGGGAATTGGCATTTCTACTTCCCTTTATACTTTGTGTTTGCCTCGTAGTCCCAAGGAACTGCTTTAAGCCCTAAGCACATGGACACCCTCCCCTTTCAAAGCACCTGAAACTACAGCCTCCATTAGGATTAATGAAACTGAGACTCCAAAAGATATGAGACACAGTAAGAGGTGGGGCCATACCTAAAGCCCAGCCTAGGTCCTTTCTATGCATACTTCCTAGATTGCCTAGGCCAGTACTACGTGAGTAGATTAACAAAGCAGGCTTTTTTTTTTTTTTTTTTTTTTTTTTTTTGAGACATGGTTTCTCTGTGTCGCCCTGGCTGTCCTAGAACTTACTCTGTAGACCATGCTGGCCTTGAACTCACAGAGATCTGCCTACCTCTGCTTCTCGAGTAAGTGCTCAGATTAAAGGCATGTGCCACCACCATAGTTTTTTGTTTATTTGTTTTTTAATCCCAGCACTTGGGAGGCAGAGGCAGGCAGATCTCTGTGACTTCAAGACCAGCCTGGTCTATAGACACAGCCAGGACTACACAGAGAAACCCTGTCTTGAAAAACAACAAAACAAAATGTCCTTAAATCACTACAATTTGTGTGTGTGTGTGTGTGTGTGTATGTGGTGCTAGGGATAGAACTTGGGGCTTGCATGCTAGCAAGTGCTCTAACATTGAGCCATATCCCCATTCTAAATTATCCCCAATGCAAAGGAGAGTTCTGCCTCTAATATAGCCATCCCAGTACTGAACGCTCAATCCAAATAACCCATTCTCTCTCTCTCTCTCTCTCTCTCTCTCTCTCTCTCTCTCTCTCTCT
>NW_021620941.1:1812368-1813135 GCF_004785775.1 Grammomys surdaster
TTTTCAAGACAGGGTTTCTCTGTATAGCCATGGCTGTCCTGGAACTCACTCTGTAGACCAGGCTGGCCAAAAGTTTTATTAATTTAATATATATCTGCATGTACACCTGGCTTAGCTTTTTTTTTTTTTTTTTGGTTTTTCGAGACAGGGTTTCTCTGTGTAGCTCTGGCTGTCCTGGAACTCACTCTGTAGACTAGGCTGGCCTTGAACTCAGAAATCTGCCTGCCTCTGCCTCCCAAGTGCTGGAGTTAAAGGCGTGCGCCACCACCGCCTGGCCTGGCTTAGGTTTTTTAAAACCTACTTTTAATAAGGGTTCTTAAGTGAGTTAACCTCCCTTCTAGCCCACCACCCACTAAAGGTAGTAAGAAAGAAAGGTTATTAGCATTTGGGGAAAGTGGACCCGTTTAGAAATAGATCTTTGGAGCAAATCCAATCTGCATTGTCAGGATATATACCAGCAGTCCAGTTCAGTAGTGTCAGGAGAGCAAATACAAATCCGCAGTGGTGGCATGATCTCGCAGAAACAGCCAGGCCTCCGCAGAATTGGCACGAGTCAGTGAGAGTGACTAGGATCAGCAGGGACATCAGGAGAAGTTCTCTGTCATGCCTCTCTCTGTCTCTCTCTGTCTCTCTCTCTCTCTCTCTCTCTCTCTCTCTCTCTCTCAATGAAGTGAAAATCATTGAAGATGAGGATGCAAGACCAATGAAGTGATGCACAGCTAGCTGTGTCAACCATCGTCACTGTCCGTTGAGTCCTATAGCTGTGT
>NW_021620941.1:1813145-1827620 GCF_004785775.1 Grammomys surdaster
CATCGTCACTGTCCGTTGAGTCCTATAGCTGTGTCAACCATCGTCACTGTCCGTTGAGTCCTATTTATACTCCCTCCAAACATCACGTACATGTCTTGCTCAGTAAAATACCTCATGAGTCTGTCTTAGCAAAACTCCATGTGAGTCTCTGTCAGCTGACATATCCAGAAATTTCCACTTCACTCTGCCAATCAGCCTGAGTCTGTGGAGGTGGCAAGAAGCCGCCAGAACACCACCAGAAAGTTTTTGATGAGTTTCTCTCTATGAGCAGTGACTAGTAAGGAATGGTAAGGGGTACCAACACCATCTGTTGTTGTGCGCTGTCGGGTTATATTTATGTTTCTTCTTAACATTATGAGTCCTTTCACATGTTTGCTTTAGCAAAACATCCTTTTATCTGTGTCTACTTCAAAAACAAACATTTTTTTCACTTGTCTACTTTAACAAAACATCCTTTTACCTGTGTGTCCCAGCAAAACATCATTTGACCTAACTGACTTTCCAAAAAAACCCAAAAGTTTCTACTTCAAGGGTACAGGTCAACAGTAAGAGCATGTGCCTAGAAAAAAAAGTAGCTAAAGGCATGGGCTGCCCTGGGAGCCAGGCTGTTCTGTGGCTTTACACAGGTTGTTTGACTTTTGACCCTTTAGTGTCCTCAGCTGCATAGTGAGAGCCATATCAGCACCTACTTCCTGCCACTGCTGGAACAAGTCATTGCCTACAGCTTCTGAGGTGGGGCTGGCAACTGTCAGCTTGTATTTATCTTTAAACAGTGTTAAGTAAGAACAGAGCCTGTCCTGAAAAACCCAGATCTCACCTGTTGAGCAGAAACTCCTGAGAGGCAGCCCACTCTGGAGCGGGATCTGGAGTCCAGCCAAGTCTGAGTCTGCTGGCCTAGCCAAGTTCTTAGTTAGCCATCAGGAATCAGAAGGATTACTCTAAAGCAGGGTGTGCCCATACCATACAGCGTTAGCACCGTATCTCCTGGAGTCTAGTCTGGGTTCTTAGTAAGACCTGGATAATTCTCACCACATCAGAAGCCATATACTAATCTGGGTTTACACTTCAGGCTTTGTGGTAAACTCTCTCAAGTTAGAGCTGCTCAATTCTGCTATCGTAAATCAACTACTTTCCTAAGTGAATCCATGCCTATGTTCCCAGAAAATTAATTTACCAAAACAGGTGGCAGGCCAGGCATGCCTTTAATCTCAGCACTCAAGAAGTAGTGGTAGGTAGATCTCTGTGAGTTCAAGGCCAGCCTAGTCTACAGACTAACTTCCAGGCTCCTAATCCCACTGGGTGAGAATGAGACCACTACCACAATTTTTGAGCCAAATTTGAAGCAAGCTCTCTTAAGTAGTCACCAGGATAATGGATCCTGACCAGTGGTCCATACCCAGGACTCCCAGAGTATGGTGCTGAATTATATTAGTCAGGGATTTATAAAGGTACAACCCACAAGGATACACACTTCCACCTTTGTCCAGTCAAAGGCAAGCATACAACCTGACAAACTTCCAGCCTGGGTGTACATGAGATCCAGCACATCCTGTGTAGTTGGAGCAACCTTGTTTACAGACGCAAAGCCTCGTGGCCTGTTATCTTACACGGATGAAAGCCTCCACATTCCAGAAAGCCATCTGCCCTTGGGCAAGTGGGGCTTACAGGCTAGAGGTATTTTTGTTTTATAGATTTCTCTCTCTCTTTTTTGGGAGGGAGAGGAGGTTCAAGACAGGGTTTCTTTGTGTAGCCTTGTCTGTCCTAGAACTAGCTCTGTAGACCAGGCTGGCCTTGAACTTACAAACATCCGACTGCCTCTGCCTCATGAGTATTGGAATTAACGGTGTACACCACCACTTCCCGGCTGCTTTATAGGTCTCTTAAGCACAATAGTATAAACTTAAAACACAGCTGTATCCCTCACATTCCACCCTTGATTTGTGTTCTGAAGCAAATCCTTGACTCTGGTGGGTACCTGTTTATATTGGATCTAATAGCCATCAGATAAGTTTCACCAAGATGGGAATTTACATATCTTGGCTAAGGCATTAATGATGCATAAACCGGCCGGGCTGTGGTGGCGCACGCCTTTAATCCCAGCACTTGGGAGGCAGAGGCAGGCGGATTTCTGAGTTCGAGGCCAGCCTGGTCTACAGAGTGAGTTCCAGGACAGCCAGAACTACACAGAGAAACCTTGTCTCGAAAAACCAAAAAAAAAAAAAAAAAAAAAAAAAAGATGCATAAGCCAACAATAATTAGCAGGAACAGAAGGGTCAAAGGCTTTGCAATGGTTGACATCAGGGTTACAATCTTGGTGGAACCCAAAAATAAGAATGGGACCAGTCATTTATTTCATCTCAGGTGCCCTCTTTTTGCATTTTTTTGAGCATAGCTGGATAATCTCTAATGATTCCTGAGTGGCTTGTATAAAAACAACAATTTTCTCTTACAGCCACACAATAATCTCCTTGTTCTACATAGTGCATTTGGAGTCCCCTATCACATTGTAGAACGACTTCAGCTAATGAATCTACCTGTTGATAGATCTTGGTCTGTTTGATACCTTTCCTGGGATGCCAGTAGGTACTCTCTGTAACCATTTTGTCTCCTTTGACCTAACTTTGCAGCCTTTTGTTGAGGATAATTTTGTTGTAATTATTGTCAGGGCCCAGAAAGACTGGAATGTCAGTCAAAGGCCAGGAGGTGGTGCAGGCAATAAGCATTTATCAGAAGCATCTGGCTCACTGCACCAGCTGAAGAGACATCAGCTGGAATGGTTCACATCAGCTTTTAGCAAGTCCATGGCTCACACCCATTTGAAGCAGTTTGTAGTCTGCAGTTGACTTCTGGATGGCATCTGTCAGCTAAGTGGAAATTTGCTGTGACAGAGACTAGAGATGAAAGTTAAAGCTTAGGAACCTAAAGGAAATCTTATATTTGGAACTTATAGGCACATGGGCTTGGTAGTTGGGAGGTGGGGGTGGGGGAATCTCAGCTTCAGCCTCAGGAATGGGCAGGTGGAAATTTTAAGCTGTACTTATCTTGAGTCTGTTTGACCTGTGAGAAGTGATTCAAGTCTTACTCGACTCCCTGAAGCCTACATGATGTTTTTAGTTTACAAAAAGTGATAAAACATTTAGATATATTAGCATTACCACTGTAATCTGTACTGAAATCCACATCATAGAAAAAGCAGCTAGGAGTCTGTAAACAGCTAAAGTTGATGTACACCCTTGAGTCATCACAAAAGCTACGGCTTTGGGTTAAAAAGCATGAACATTTTTTTCCTCTAGCCAGAGGGCCGGATAAACAGACTGGACAGATGTGATGAGAAGCATTTTTAAGTCTATACTTAGACAACAACCAAAGGGAATTTAAAATCTTGAGCTTGTGAGTATGCTGTGGCCAGAGCTTTACCAGGGCTAGATTAGCTTGTCAGAATTCCACTGTGGTGGTTTGAATAGGTTTGGCCCCCATAGACTCAAGTGTTTGAATGCTTGGCCTAGAGGCAGTGGCACTATTAGGAGGTGTGGCCTTATTAGAGGAAGTGTGGCATTGTTTTTTTTTTTGTTTTTTGTTTTTTTTTGGTTTTTTGAGACAGGGTTTCTCTGTGTAGCCCTGGCTATCTGGAACTCACTCTGTAGACCAGGCTGGCCTCGAACTCAGAAATCCACCTGTCTCTGCCTCCCAAGTGCTGGCATTAAAGGCGTGCGCCACCACCGCCCGGCAAAGTGTGGCATTGTTAGGCCTCCTCCATGGCCTCTGCATCACACAGTGTCACTGTGGGGGTGGGGCTTTGAGGTCTTAAATGCTCAAGCTGTGCCCAGTATAAAAAAAAAAAATGTAGTCGCTTTCTTCTGTATTCAGATCAAGATGTAGAACTCTTGTCTCCTCCAGCACCATGTCGGCCTGCATGCTGCCATGCTTCCCACCATGATGATAATGGGCTCTGAAACTATAAGTCAGCTCCAATGAAATGGTTTCCTTAACAAGAGTTGCCTTGGTCATGGTGTCTCTTCACAGCAATGGAAATCCAAAGATAAAGACCTTAGGCTCGCCTCTAGGATAGGCATTTCTGTCTGCCACAGGAAGCTTTTTCCACATTTTAAATGACATATTAGGCAGATCTCTGAAAAGTTTTGAGAGACATTTCTACTAGATGGTTTTGTGTGTCAACTTGACCCAAGGGAGCCATCAGAGAGAAAGGCGTTTCAGCTGAGGAAACGCCTCCATGAGATCCAGCTGTAAGGTATTTTCTCAATTAGTGATCCATGGGGGAGGGACCAGCCCATTGTGGGTGGTGCCATGCCTGGGCTGGTGGTCCTGGGTTCTATAAGAAAGCAGGCTGAGCAAGCTCATTTCTATACTTACTTACATTAATACTCTGCATGACCACACATATAGTTCTGAGCACATTAAGAAATTTGACCATTTGTAAGGTGACTGAGTACTTAGGATTTGCATTTTGTTCCTGTTAAGTTTAGCCTTAAAAAAATAACAAATTTTTAAGGGAAGTTTAGTTAGTCTCAAAATGAAACTTTAAAACATATATACAGTCCAAAGAGAGACTGGCCCTTTCAGAGTGCACCATTACAGAACACCACAGTTTCATGTATGATTCAGTTTATTTAAAAAGCTAAAGCTAAAAAATATAGAAAAAGCCAAGGAGGCTAGACATACATTCTTCAGTCAGCCTGTCAGCCTGCATAGACTGTAGGGAGGGAGAGACGTCCTGTAGGCCTTTTGTCAAACTGCTTATGTCAATGGCTTGCTGCATCATAAGATAGGAAAATCCTAGTTTCTGGTGTTAGTGTTTGATGCTCATAGCTATGGCCCTAACTCTTTTAGCCTTTTATTTATTTGTTAAGATTACATATTAACAAAGACATCATAATATATTTTATAAACCTAAAATGTTTCATAGCTTTATAAATTTAAATATCCAGTTTTTAAGTTTTTAATTAAAAAAAAAACTCTAAAAGTTCTTTTTAAAGAAGTTTAAAATCTCTCTACTGTGAGTTTCTGCAATATCAAAAATAAAGTACCCTTTTTTGCTTCAAGAGGGAAGAAACAGGGTGCAACCACCATCTGGACAAGGCAAAACCAAATTCCAACAGTACAGACAACTCAGTGCTCTGGGATTTACTCAGAATTCTCTGGGCTTCCCCCAAGAGGCTCAATTCCCAGCTGCTCTGGGCAGCGCACATGGCCTATCTTCTAGTTCCATTTCACTGAGGCTGCTGCTCCTTGTAGCCATCACATGGCACTGGAATCTCCAAAACTGCTGAGGTCTCTCTCCTAGACTCTCTTTAGGAACTACAGCCCTGCCACACAGTGCCTCGACTGCCCTCCATGACTCTTTCATGTCTTTAAAACCAATACCATCTGAATGACTCTTTTTGTTGCTTTGTTTGGTTTTGGAAGCTAACAATCTTAATTTTTTAAGGCTATTTTGATTTTTCTCTCTTTTTCCTGTCTCAGAGTCAGGTGGCTCCCCTGTCATAGAACTTAGATGAGACTTTTAAACAAGAAAGCTTGGGTCTAGAGAAAGGAGAGCCAAAACTCAATTTCAGAACTAGGTTTTCAATAAAGTAGAACAGCATAAAACAATTCTAATATTACCCACATCCAAAGGATATTTGAATCCTTCCTAAATTGAATCCAGTGACCAGAAAGCTTAGAGATAAAGTTTGAGCCTGGACCATCAAAGTATCTATGGCAAATAGCATTAGCTGTGGTGGCTAGCAGGTGGCAGGGCAGAGACAGAGACAGAAAAAAAAACAAAATAAACATAGAACACAGAAAACTTACACATTCAAAGAAGACCAATCAGAAACAAAACATGTGGTGGCCGTCATTTATACATTCAGCTGAGCCTGATTCATTTCTGTTTTGGCTCCCATGTTTGCAACAAAACTTCTACAAAGACAAACAAGACCCAAAATCAGACCAAGAACCTCAGGTGGGCCCTGAAATGTCTCTAGTTTGGCCCTGGATGGGAGAGTATTGAGTTCTGTCAAACCCCTCCACATACCAGATCAGGATACCAACAGAACTAAATGTCTCAGAAAACTACTATGACTAACCAGGGTAGGCCTCTGTAGATGCTGCATGGCAGTTTACTCAATAAATTACAAATGGAAAGCATAACTCAGAGCCTTGGATTGTCTCAAGATGTGCACCTCTTGAGGTGACCCTTTGGCCCTGGATTTCCAGAGTTTTGATGAGTGGTCTGATCTTGCTGGAGTCTTCAGAAAATCTTAATCCCATGGACTGAGACTAAGACCACTACCATAATTTTTGAGCCAAAATTTGAAGCAAGCTTTATTAAATATTGGCCAGGATGATGGACACTGACCAGTGCCATACCTGGGATTCCCAGAGTATCGTGCTGAGTAGACAGAAGTTTATAAAGTCACAACCCACAAGGCTACATACTTCCCACCCTTATCCAACTGGGGCACGAGCACATCCTGACACACTTCCTGCTGACATACCTTCCACCTATGAGTGATCAAATACACTCTGTGTAGTTGGGGCAACCAAGCTTGTTTACAGAAGTGAAAACATGTGGCTTGCTATCTTATATGAACAACAATCCCCAGCATCTCAGGGAGTTATCCGTCCTTGGGCAAGTGGGGCTTATAGTTTAGAGGTATTTTGTTTTATAGATCTCTTAAGCACAGTAATTTAAACTTAAAATATAACTTTAGACATTATAAGGCCAGTCAGGGAGACATAGTGAGTCCCTGTCTCAGAAAAACAAACAACAACAACCACAAAGTGGCATACCAGATTTAGCCTGGGGGCTATGTGTGATCAATAAAGACAAGAGGAGTGTTTATAAAAAAAAGTGATATTTCTTTAATTTAAAGTTGTGACCTGGGAAGAACAAGTTAGCGTAAGTAAGCTAAGCTTCCTCTTTATGCACAAATGGAACAGATACAACGTTGGCTCAGATTTCCAACCTCAGAGAAGAACCAAACTGGGTCACAAATCCTTAGGCGTCTCCTGTAGCAACCCTGCTGGGGCCCCACCTCATTCCATCTCTCTGTAGCTAGCATTGCAAATGCCTTCTTGGAGAAGGGGACAGTGGGTAGCCACCTCACTATCTCCAGGGGACCTCTTCCTGGGACAGCAGTAGAGCTAAGCATCTCTATGTACCCATGCCTGGAAAGGCAACTTGACTTCTTTGCTTGGTTAAGATCTGGAACTTTGAGTTGTTGTCACTGGTTATGAGTGTCCCAGATGTGGCAGCAATGTGGCAAATGGGGTAGTAATGTGGGAGCCTGAGGCCTCAGCACTGCAAGTTTGAAAGCGATACAGATAAACCTTGCCTGGCAGAGTCTCTTGTAAGTGCCTCGGAGAGGTGGAAAGCCAGGCAACATGTACTCCAGCCCTCTGAGGCTATGCCCTGTGAGAGCATAGGATTCAAAGGGCTCACTTTTTATCTTCCGCCTCATTCATTCAGGGGCCATCCTTGCTTTGGATTCACTTAGCCAGTGGGGGCGGGGCATCTTCAGGGCACCAGGCATTGTGGACCAGAGTGAGAGGAGTACTTGGGTGGGATGCTGAGCAGGGCTCTACGTGCACTGTGTGCTGGACATGTGGTCCAGCAGAGGAGGAAGAAGGGTGGCCACAGAGCCTGGAGCCCTCTCAGAAAGAGTTCCGCTGTAGAGTAAATACGACTGGCTAGAAGTGAGCTCTCTAAAGAAAAATAATAATAAAATAAGACTAGAGATTTACCTCAAGTACACTGCAGCAGGAAACAGGATTCCACAGGGGTTTGCCTTTTAACACTGACAGCACCGGAAGCCCACCTGTGTCAAAGTCTGGGGATGGGGCAAATTATAGAACAGCTAGCTACTCAGAGGTGTCCTGGAAGACTAGAGAGTGGCCAACCTGCCACACAAAGCATTCGTGAGCCAGGTCGGCTGCATACATCTCAGGGCATATCCAACAGCAGAGCTGTGCCTGCGTGGCTGTGGCATACAGCAGTCAAGAGAGTCCCCTGAGAATGGAGGCACAGTGAGAGGGATAAAGGACTGGGACTTCCCAGTGGTGCTGGGAGACATTCTTATTTGGGTGTTATTGCATTTCTGCCGGCTACACTGGCAAGGGGGCACTCAGAAAGGTGGCGCACCTGAGGTGGGGCAGCTCATTGACAGTCATGTGCTGAGACATAGCCCCAGTGAGAGCCAGTTTGTCTTTAAAGTTGTCCTAAACTGAGTGTGGGTGATGTCTCAAGCTGTAGATCATGTCAACCCATGTCCCATCACCAGTATACATGGCTCCCAGCTAAAATCTCAGCAAGGCAGCTCCAGAGGTTGAACTAAGATATATTGGGATCCAGGAACCCAGCAAATTCCTTTTCCCAGTCTCCTTCATTTTTCTCAGACTAACAAATCACATGTATCTATCCAAGAGGGAGCTATCCACATGGCCCACGTAAAGCTGCCCACAGAAACCACTTAAAATTCCATAGATGTTTCCTTCAATCACAAGCGGAGTACTGGCTTGACCCCTGCCCTCACTGGATAATGCTGTCTGACTGCCCATTCTGGGCCACCTGTCCAGGGTTAGGGGCTGGGGTTGGGTTGGGTGTGTTACTCTGTAGGTAGCGTCGAAAATCTTTAATCATGGGCCGGAGGACCTGGACGAGGACACTCAGGGCTGCCTGGGTGCCCTCCATGGCCTGGGCCTGCCGCTCCTGGGCACAGGCCTGCGCCTCCTGAGAACGCCGCATCATCTGTAGCAGGCCATTCTGTTGCTCCAGGTGCTGTGCGATCTCCTTTATGTGGAGGTTAGTGACCCGCTGCTCCTGGATCAACTTGGCTGAATTGAGGGCAATGCGGCTCTTCAGTGCCTGTGGCTTGACAGATGTGTCTGCAGGCTGGGCTATCATCTCCACTGGGGCCGCTGCTGGCAGGGGCTGAGGGGCTTCAGTAGTGCAGTACTCCACCACTCCCTCCTCCAGCGTGTGGTAGGTGGTCTCAGTGGGGACTGCGGGAAGAAAAAACAAAAGCAGATGTGCGTCACCTTTTGGAAGGAATGTGGCTGAGACTGCAACATGGAGAGGAGGCCACAAAACCCTGTGCAGCAGCGGGCAAAGGGAATTCAGGCCTTCCCTGGCTGTATTCACATGAAGACACAGAATCTGAGAGGTTCAGCTCTCTTTGTCCCTCATGGCTGGGATAAAACCCTGGGCCTTCTATATGCTAAGCATATGTTTTACCACCGAGATACTTCTCCAACCAGGTTTCAGGATTTTACTCTACCAGATCTGACAAATGCAGAGATGCCAACAGGAATGGCAGCATTAGAACAGCAAATCCTACCACTGATACAGAATGCCACATCAGAAGATGTGCATACCACTCTGTACTCATTAGCTCAATGAATCCTCCAAATGAGAAGAGGCAGACATTGTCCTCTTCAGTTTCAGATGACAACAGAACCACTGGGCTGCTGTGAGCTCATTCTATCCCGTCTGTGTGACCAAAGAAGGACAAGAGCCATAGAAGCTCACATGTCCAGAAAACTGTCTACCTGTCTTCTTACTCACATTGGTCCTTAAGACACCTGAACATCCTTGCAGATGTTGTTCCAGAACAGTACGTGACTTAGACCAGTGCTTTCCATCCTCTTCTGACTTCACATGGGCTGAAGAAAGATGTAGGGGAGAGCACACACCCACACAACATTGAGAGTCTGGTCGATCCAGTTCAAAGCCCATCATGACTGAGCAGAATTCAGAGGTGTGGGCACACATCCTTATTTCAAACACAAAACCCGACCAACTTGTTCTGTTATCATTCATCAGAGAAAACCTCTGGAGGGACATTCGTTGTTTGGTCCTTTATGTATGTAGGAGATGTCAATCTTATTTTTAAAAAACTGTGTATATCTGTTCATGTATATACAGGTATACATGTCTCCACACTAGTGTGTTTGTGTGCATATGGAGGGGATTACAAGGCAACCTCAGGAGACAGTCCTCAGCAGAGTCCCTTTACTGGCCTAGAATTCTCTAAATAGGTGAGGCTCGGTGGTTATTGAGCCCTAGGGGTTCGCCTCTTGGAATGCCAGGTTTACTAGTATGCACCTCCGCCTCCTATTTCCCTACTTCTCAATACCATTAAGCATGTGTTCCTCTCACACCAGAAATCCCTTTCCTCTTACGAGTCCTTGGGTTTCCCATTTCATAGTAAAGCTGTATCATCTGCCTAGTAGTATATAATTGGCCTATAGTTTTACTTTTTTGCAGTGCTAAGCAAGGACTTTACCACTGCGCTATCTCTCCAGCCTCTAGACAATGTAAAATATTTTGGTATTTCTGGCGCCCAGCATAAATGGCTTGATGAACGGATGGATAGACAGAAATCACGAAGCTCCTGAGAAGTGCCTGTTGTGTTTTTGTATACTGAAAACACAGAATGTCTTTGCGCAGAATGGATGTCTCACTTGGGCAGTATTAGTCCTAGTTAGTCATTCAACAAGTATATCCTGGCTGCCTATTAATATGAGGTCCTAAGTCCTGTGGAGCTACAGACAGTCTCTGTCTTCAACACTACATGGGTCAGCAAGTGGAAGTCATGGGCATCCAGCTATCCACATGCTGAGGAAGACCCTAAAAGAACACGATCACTTCAGTCTGGGGAGTTCTTGGAAGGCCTCATGGTCTTTCCAAGATCACCATCTGACTTTTGACCCTTGACAGCCAATTTGCCCCAGGCTGCCCCAAAACTTGCTGGCCCGTCCCATTTATGCAGCTGAACTGAGCAGGAGAGCTCACTCACTCTGTGTCAGGGTGACCGTGGCTGCGGCTGTAGTAGCTGTGGGTCCGAGGGCCACAGGATGGATCTCTGTGGTACTGGGTAGGCTGATGATGGTGGCCTCACCCAACAGGTTGCAGATCCTCTGTTGCATAGGGGTCAGCAGTACCGGAGCTATGGCTGTGCCATTGCCACCACTGCCACTGCCTGTCCCGGCTCCACCAGCTCCATCTTCTTCTGTGGGCCCTGGAGCCTCGCCACCTTCTACAGCAGCTCGGACTTGGGCCACCTTGCGACGAACCTCGGTCTTGAGGTCGGACCACTTTTTCTTGACTTCGGGCAGCTCCCTACGGCAGGTGGCCACAGCGTTGACCCTTTTCAGGATGCCATGCCAGGCCGCACTCTTGGCAGCCAGAGGGACCCCAGCATTGAAGTGGTTCACCAGCAGGTGCTTCTTCAGTTCCAGTTCCTCCACGATGATCTCCACCTCCCGCTCTGAAAAGTTCATCTTCCTCTTCTTGGCTGGGACAGCCATGGCCTCCCCTTTCCTCTCTTTTTAAAGAAATTATAATGCCCTTAACAGCCTCAATTTCTCTTCTCTTCTTTTGCAGCCTCGCCTCTCTCTCACCCCCACCCCCTTTAGGGGGACAGGCAAGACTTGTACAAGGCCAAGTACCAGGCCTTAAGTAACCCCCCTCACTACGCAAAGTGCGTAGGGCCCAGCCCTGACCAGCCCGACCGCCGCCAGCCAGCTGCGTAATGGCTTCCTGAATCTGCCTCTTCCGCTGGGGTGTGCGGAGATCCGCCCACTTCCCTTCTTCCCGCCCCTCTGCACATCCCTGAGAAGCACCGCCCTCCAGGTTTGGCGTGGCTCAAATATCTCGCCGATCACTGGCTCTCCAGGCTGCCATTCCTCTCAGAGGACACACCTCTTTGCTTGAACTGGCCTGGTCATTGGTCTAAAGACATGTCTGTTGCTTGAGGCTGTCCGCCCACATGGACATTAGTCATTTCCATTGGAAAATCGGACTGTCGTTCAGTTGTTGATATCGCGACTATTACGTTGTGAAATTCGGCTGTTTTATTGGCAGTTTAGGAGACTACTAGAAGCTTAGCTTCCTGACTTTGATTCGTGTTTTCAGTCTTGAGTCGTCAGCCCATTAAATTTTCATTTTATTCAATGGTGCTTTGTGTCTTCTAACCTCAGTCCACAGTTGCCCTCATACACATTTCATTTCCACGGATAACTACGATCTCTTCGTACACAAACGCTCCTCTCAGCCTCATCATGCCGCAGTCTAAATAGAGCTTCTGAATGGGAATTGGACACAAGGCTTTCTGCTTGCCTATTACCCAGCTTCAACCAATCCCCGAATCCCTCAGTTTGAATCGACTTCGAGCTGGCACGGTGGCCCCGCCCCCTCATTGATTCCGGAGCCGACATCCCGGCCTGTGATTGGCCGGCAGTGTGCTAGAGGGCGCGGTCAGCACCTCCGCGCGCCGCTGGGCGGGGCTCCCGGAAGCGGCCCCTCCCTCCAGTCGGCCGGCTACGGGGAGCCCGCGCTTGGTGTCTGAGGAAAGGCGGCGTGTTTCCGCGCTCGGGTCGCTCTCCTGCCGCCTTCAGCCCCGCGTCCGGCGCCCCCGCCTCGCGCCCGATGGTGAGCAGTGTGTTGTGCCGCTGCGTGGCCTCCCCGGCGCCGGACGCCACCGCCACCGCCTCGTCGTCCGCTTCGTCGCCAGTTTCTGTAGGGGACCCGTGCGGCGGCGCCGTCTGTGGCGGCCCGGACCACCAGCTGCGCCTGTGGAGCCTCTTCCAAACCCTCGACGTCAACCGCGACGGCGGCCTGTGTGTCAACGACCTGGCGGTGGGGCTGCGGCGCCTGGGACTGCACCGCACGGAGGGCGAGCTCCGGGTAAGTCTGCCTGCGCCGTCTGCGCGGTCGGGGAGGATCTGGGAGGTCCTGGAGAGAGACCCGAGGCAAGGGGACGGGCCCGGACGGCAGGCAGCTTTCTGGACCCTGTCAGGTTTCGATGGACGCTGCTGGAGCTGAGCGGAACCCCTGGTGTTGGGGCATAGTGTCCCTAGACTGACAGATGGAAAGGAAATTCACATTGTGTTGAGTGTGGGGCTCCTCAGGTGGGTATTCGGGCCGTGGGAAGAGCTCGTCGTGACTGCAGGTGGGCACCCTTGGGTCTCTCTGATGGACAGAAAGCCCCGTCTTGCTTCTACTTCCCTCAAGGTAGAAAGACAGATCTCAAGATTGCCTTCCAGACCTCAAGGCCAAGTTGATGGCCACCCTCCCCCTACACCCAGGTTCCTATCCTATCCATCTATTCTCATCCTCTCTCTCTCTCTCTCTCTCTCTCTCTCTCTCTCTCTCTCTCTCTCTCTCTCTCTCTCCCTCTCTCCCTCTCTCCCTCTCTCCCTCCCTCCCTCCCTCCCTCCCTCCCTTCCCCCTCCCCGTCTTTTTCATGCCACCGACGCCCCTAATCTGGTTGCTCGCAGAGACATGTGGGTGTTGGGGAAGAAAAAAATGGGAAGTGGGGTTCTAGGCAGATCTGTGTGGATGTGGGTGATGCGGACTGAGCAGTTCTTTCTCATAGGCCCAGCCCTCCAGTGCTGTTTCAGAACACTGGGTCATGATCCCTTTGCCGAGTTGGAGTGCGGATAGGTTAAAGAATCTAAAGAAAGATTCTTTCTTTGTTTTTTTGGTTGGTTTTGTTTTTGTTTTTGTTTTTTTTCCTAGACAGTGTTTCTCTGCGTTGGCCTGACTGCCCTGGAACTCCCTCTATAGACCAGGCTAGCCTCAGAATCAGAGATCCACCTGCCTCTGCCTCCACTCAACTAAAACTTTTTTTTAAAAAGTGAAAGTGAGATACATCTAAGGACATAGTTGGCTGAAATGGGGTGGACCAACACTGGGAGACGGGCAGAGAAATGGCTAACTCTGGGTCTGCAAGAAACAAGAGCTGTCCTTCCTGCACAAGAGGCTCTGAGCAGTGGCTTTTTCTTCTCTTTCTGTTTCATTGTTTGTCTTTCAGTTCGACTTTAATGGCTTCCCTCTACCTAGTATTTCACTATTGTGGCATAGCCTGGCATACAATCTGGGGTGGTTCTAATGAGCAGTTTGCCTGGTAACCAGTTTGTCACCAGAGTTAGTGTTTGGTTCATTTGTATGTACAGTAATTACAAATTTCTTAGCCAAATATGAAGAAAACCTGGTAAGGTGGCAGTGAATCAATTATGCCAGTTTGTTACTTAGGTGGCCACATAAAGTGTCATGTCCAAGATAATCTTGGATCAGCATCCAAGGTATTTAACCTACTTAGTATCAGCGTAGGAAGCCCAAGGACAGCACTGAGTAAAGCAGAATCCTTGGGGTAAGCCCAAGAGATTTAACGATAAAGTTTTCTCTCTATAGCCAGGTCGGCCTTGAACTCACAGTTCTCCTAGCTTAAAAACAAAACCAAAAAAAAAAAAATCTTTTTTTTTTTTAAGTTAGTTTTAATTAGGTGGTGGTGACAGTGGACTTTAATCCCAGCACCCAGGAGGTAGAGTCAGGTGGATCTCTATGAGTTCGAGGACGGCAGCCTGGTCTACATAAGGAGTTCCAGGACAGCCAAAGCTACATAGAGAAACCCTGTCTCAAAACGAGAGAGAGAGAGAGAGAGAGAGAGAGAGAGAGAGAGAGAGAGAGAG
>NW_021620941.1:1827630-1850639 GCF_004785775.1 Grammomys surdaster
GAGAGAGAGAGAGAGAGAGAGAGAGAGAGAGAGAGAGAGAGAGAGAGGAGAATAGTTTTATACAGAATAGTGTTATGAGCTAGATATTTCTCCATATATATCTAATGAATAAGTCAAATAAGTCATTTTTCTTTCTGGTTTTGTTTTTTGCTTTTTGAGCTTGGGTCTGACTATATAGTTCTGGCTGTCCTAGAACTCATACTTACAGAGATCTGCCTGCGTCAGTCTCCCTAGTACTGGAATTAAAGGTGTGCACCACTACACCCAGCTTGAATCATTTCTTGAAGATAGGATAGTTAAATTCAGAGGATGTGTACCCGAGGGCTCAGTGAAGCCTTGTTGGGCCAGGTGAACCCTATTGCTCTCAGCAAGCTACACAGTTGTCTGTGGTGCCAGGCACATTGAGGACAGCAGGTTATGCAAGTGTATTCCATGTTTTACACCAAGCTTTGTGACTCCACACTCACAGTTTTCTGGCAATTCATAGCACATCTGGTATTGATCCTAATCTATTTTCTTTTTGGCAGTGATTTTTAACTAAAAGCAAATAAGGAGGAAGTGACCATTCTCCAGTGTTAAGAGAGAACCATTTTCTTGCTCTGTAGCTCAGGCCCAGAACTCAGGTTGTACCCTTGGCTGGCCTCAAACTCACAGCCTCCTACCTCAGTGTCCCCCTCTATCTGCCCTATCCCTCCATGCTGAGATTGTCATTTATCTGGGATGTTACTACCCAGGTAAAGAAAACCTACGGCTAACCTGAAAGAGTGTAGCTCTCTGTGGCTACTTCGGCTCCACAACCTTTGACATCTTGACTGACCTAACATGAAACTTTTTTTTTTTAAAGAATATAGATTTATTAAGAAGTCAGAACCCCCAAGAGTAGGAAGGGCTTCAAGAGAGGAATATCCTAAAAAGATTTTTTTAAATTCATTTGAAGTCTGGATTTAATATTATCTCAGTTCTTCTAAGCTTTAATTTTATTAATAAGTTAGCATACAAAGTAAAGTGTGTCACGGCATCTTCATATATACTTCATTAACACTTTGTTCTTTTTCATCTCCCTTTCCTTCTTTTTCCAGCTTTTGTACAACTTAAATAGTTGTACGGCTTTGAGAAAGATTAGAAATGATTTGCTTTATTAGTTTATTGATTTGGGGAAAACATGTAAGCATTAGACTGAAAAATTTTCCTTTCCATAAATAACTAGGCTGCAGCAAGAGGCCCTACCTCGAGCGCATGCGTATGTGTACACACACACACACACACACACACCACTCCACCACTTCCTGTTGAATTCATTACTATTAGCTGCCTTGAGAAAAAGGCAGCACTGCTGTTTTTACATAACTGGTAAGAGCTGAAGGACTTGGAGGCGCCCTCTGGGTAGAAATGGGAACCTGCTGTGGGGTAAGCCTTGACAAACACTGTACAGTTGGAAGCTGCTTCCTGTGGCTCATGGGAAACTGGTCTGAGGTGGAGATTTGCACAGGAATCATCTGTGAGCCCTTATCAGATGCAGAGTATTGGAATCATGTGACTGCATAAAGCCTCTTGCTAGCTTATAACAGCTTGAAGTGAAGTTTTCTTTAAAAATAAACCAGCAAGTTTTGCCTTCTTCTGCCTTTGTTCTAGAAGAGAGTGAGACAGAAAAATTACTTAAAATGGAAATGGCCAGAGAAATCCATGGCAGTCAGCCAGGGAGATTTTCTTTGTAAGGGGCATTTGAGGAGGAAGCCTGTCTTGACACAAAAGGAAAGGAAGGGTTTTCTAAAGAAAGAATAAAAGATGACGACACCGGTAGTGACTTTGGGAGATGAGACTCAGCTTGGGCTAATTATAGCATTGACTATTTTGGACATTTTCATGTGACCAAACAAAATCTTATGTTTTAAAACATAGGATAAGACTTGGCAGCCGAGCAGAGAAAGAAAGAAAGCAGTCTGTCTTACCTTTAAGCAGTTGTGTTTTCTGGTTAGACTTGTGGGCTCACACAGGCAAGGGTTTTTCATTCAGGAGAACATTCCAGATGCTGTGTTAAGTTTGCTGATCTAGAGACTTGTGTGCACAGTTTGAATCCTACAAAAACAAACATGGCAGTAACATGATTTTACAAGGGAAGAAAAAGCCATCCAAAATGGTGATGCATTTAGTGGTGGGATGTTCCTGTAGTTCCAGCTTGGGGTTAGGAGAGTTGGTGGGGCAGAAAGATCGTTTGAGTCCAAGAGTTCAACTCCAGCTTGCCAAATATGGCCAGACACACTCCTCTCATCTTTAATGAAGTGAGATCCAAACCTGGCTTTTGGGGAGAACTTGAGAAAGATGAGATGTTCCGCCACTTCCCCTCTTGTTTCACAGTGCTGGCAAGGTCAAATCCAGGGTCTTGTACAATCTAAACAAGTGGTGTTCCACTGAGCCACATCCCCAGCCCTTTCAGAACCACACATGTTGTTTCTAAAGTACAGCTTTAAGGCCATCCCAATTGTCCTGTCAAGGAGTAAGAGCCTGTCCTGCCCTTGCTTCTTTCTTTGACCTGAGCAATATACATATGAGGCAGTCTCCGTTGACTTGAAATCGTCAAATGATTGTTAATGTTGACCTGGTATTATTCAACCAGACCACATCCCTAAGCTTCCTATCTTTTTCGTGTTGGCCAACAGCAGACAGATTTAGATAAAATAGTTTTGTCTATAGAAGAGAGAACTTATTTTTTGAGAAAGGATCTCACTTAGCTCACCCAATCTGGGCTTGAATTTGCTATGTTGCTTAGACTTAGAAATTCTGATCCTTCTGTTTCTTGAGTGCTGGGATCACAGGTATGTGCCATTTTGCCTGGTCCGGGACTTTGTGAATGTTAGGCAAGCACTCTACCAATTGAGATAACAGCTCTAATCTTCCCCATAAACCTCCTTTAGGTTGAGACAGGGTCTCTTATAGCTCTGACTGACTAGGAACTTGTATCTATTCTCCTGTCTCAGCCTCAGAGTGCTAGGGTTACAAGTGTGAGCTTTATGCCAGCTAAGGCAGAGCCTTTGTCTTGGGAAGGGGATAGACATCAATTAGGAACAATGTAATGGCCCATTAGGAAAAGAGTAGACTGAGGATATTTATTAAATTGATTGTGCTATATTGTTGCCAAATTGGTTATTGGCTCAAATTCATGATCATGGGGCCGATTTGAAAAGTGGGTGAATATTTGAAATTGGGCAGAGTGGTACTGGGAAGGCTAATGGAAAAGGCTAGGCTGAAGTGCAGTCGAGCCCCTGTCCCCCAAATAACACCCCCAAAGCTGATGCTAAAAGAGAAACCGAAGTGATGAGTATGACCACTCCCTCATCTCTCTGAAGTGGAGCTTCACAGATGCATTCCTTTGATGTTCAGAGAGTCACTCATTGTTGAGCTCTCCCAGAAACCATATGGGAATGAAGCAAACAGATCCTCTGCTGGAATTCACTTATAGTCCAGCTAAATACAGCTGTGGGTAAAGTCAGTGGACAAACTGTATTGCTGTGAAGCTGATCTCATTACACTAAGTGCGTAGACTTTAACCATTTCCCATTAGAACTGGGAGGGTTTTTTCTTATTTTCTTTTTTCTTTAAAGATTTATTATTTTATGTATATGAGTACATTGTAGCTGTCTTTAGACACACCAGAAGAGGGCATCAGATCCCATCACAGATGGTTGTGAGCTACCATGTGGTTGCTGGGAATTGAACTCAGGACCTCTGGAAGAGCAGTCAGTGCTTTTAACCAATGAGCCATCTCTCCAGCCCTTATTATTTTTTTTTTCTTTCAAGACATAGTAACTCTGCAGCCATGGCTGTGATGGAACTCATTATGCAGACCAGGCTGGCCTTGAACTCACAAACATCTATTTGCCTCTGCCTCCCAGGAACTGGATTTGAGTCACTGACCACCAAAGGCATACAGTTACTGTCCAGCTTTCTCCTTGAAGTAGGATTCTCTTTGTGGCATCCTCCTTCAAGGATGGTCGTTATCCAACTTATAACCTGGATCATGTTAGTTCTCTGTTATCTGAGACCAGTCGTCTTGTATCAGCTACTCATGTGCTGAAAGGTGCCTTCAAGAACAAAACAGCAGTCATGCAGGAGCTCTTTAGGAATCCAGAAACCAAAATTCTTATATGAAAATGTCAAAATGAGCCAGGCGATGGTGTTGTATGCCTTTTATCCCAGCACTTAGGAGACAGAGGCAGGCCTGGCCATCCTAGTCTACAGAAAGAGTTCCAGGACAGCAAAGCCTGTGAAGCCCTGAAAACCAAGAGGGGAAAAAAAAGTTATTTTAAACATTGATTAAAAATTAATTAAAATTTGAAAACCATCAGGCATGGTGGTGTACATCTGTAACCCCATGGTCCTGCAGAGGCAGGAAGATTGCAAGTTTGAAACCAGCTTGGGCTACATAGTGTGAGACCTTTGTTGACCTCAGCCCCCAATATACACAGGCAATTGAGAAACTTGCTGTTATTATCTTCCCATAATCTCTGCTGTTCCTGCTAAAGGCCGGATGAGTTAGCATTCACATCTCATATAATATACCTTACATACACTGTATGGATTCCTGGGAACTAGTAGTACAGTGTTTGCCAAGACTCAGCCAAGGCAAAAGAAGGCAGTCACAGAAGAACATACATTTTATGGCCTGTCTACATAAAATAGGGTTATCCATAGAGATTAGAAAGTCGATTACTGGTGTCCTAATCTGAAGGAGAGATAGAAATGTGGAAGGAGGGGTGGTAGGGATTTCCTGAATGATGAAATGTTCTCAGGTAAAAGATGACTGTTGTAGCCATACTTTTTGGCTACTTTATTGGGTTCTTTTACGTACTACTTTTCTCTACCCAATCCCTTCCAACCCTCCTGACATGAGGGAGTTAAGAAAGTTAGAAGGCACAGGGATATATATCTCTTTAGACTACTTCTGCTAATCAGAGGCATTAAGTTCCTAGGGGCAAGTCAAGTTTTGATGTTAGGATATGCGGGAACCAGCAGCAAGGAGTAGGGAACCAGTTCGGGGAGTGGGGAAGGGTTGTGTGTGTGTGTTCCCACCCCCTCAGGGCTCTGGCATTTAATACCCTCTCAAGAGTCCCCAGAATTCCAAATGTGAACTCTCTGCAGTGGCAAAAGTCACACCCCCTCCTAAAGCATGAGAGACATCATAGCAGCTCTGGACAATCTGAAGCAGCCCTTATCCCACACGGGGGATTAAAACAACATAGTCAGGTAACATAACTGGGTTGTTAAAAAAACCAAATTCTCACTACAGACTTTGAGCATACCTAAAAAGATACTGAAAGTCACTTTATTTCAAAAGGTTCTCTTGTATATCCCAGGCTGGCCTTGAATTTAGCCTGTAGCTAGTTAACACTTTGACCTCTTGAACTTCCAGCCCCCACTGTGCTAGGAGGATAGAAGTGTGTCACCACACCCGGTTTTTTCAGTGATGGGGATTAAACCCAGGCCTTTGTGTATCCTTGGCAAGCACTCTTTAACAGCTGACAGCTGAGCCACTCTAGCTCCCAATCGTACACTTTAAATAGGCGGCTTGTATGGTACATGATCTGGACTGAGAAGTCTCTATGGCTTGTTTGCTAACTGAATGACCATGAACAGGAGGTCCACCTTTTCCAAGAATTATTTTATCAGTATGGCAATTTAAGTATATACATGTGTATATATACATGTATGTATATGTATGTGTATGTATATATATATGTGTGTGTATATATATATACATATATATATATATACACACACACACACACATATATATATACACACATACACACACAATTATACTTTTTTCTCCAGATTTTGACTACCTTTAATGATGTGGGATTTTTGTTGTTGTTCTAGTTGCTTTCTGTTGCTGTGAAAGTGCTGACTGAAACCAGCTTGGAGGAAGGAAGGCTTTATTTGGTTTATGCTTCCATGGTACAGTCCTGGTCATCAGGTCAGGAACCTGGAGGCAGGACCTGAAGCAGAGACCACAGAGGCTTGCTGGCCTTCTTCCCATGGCTTGTTCACCTACTTTTTTTATGCAGCCAAGGTCCACCTGCTTAGAGGTGGCACTGTCCATGGTGGGCTGTCTCTGCCTGTATAAATTAGCAATTAAGAAAAAACCCTCACCGGGTGGTGGTGGCTCACGCCTTTAATCCCAGAACTTGGGAGGCAGAGACAGGCGGATTTCTGGCCAGCCTTGTCTACAGAGGGAGTTCCAGGACAGCCAGGGCTACACAGAGAAACTCTGTCTCGAAAAAAATCGAAGAAAAAAAGAAAGAAAGAAAGAAAGAAAGAAAGAAAGAAAGAAAGAAAGAAAGAAAGAAAGAAAGAAAAGAAAAGAAAGAAAAGAAAGAAAAAACGAAACCCTCAATTTGAGGCTCCCTCTTCCCAGGTGACTCTAGTTCCTGTCAAAACAGTAGTCAGGTTTTGTCTCTTCACCCAGACTTGCCATGCTCCCATGTCATGGCCACCAGGAAGCTTGCAAATGAGTCATGCTGTGACACCTGTTGCCTTCCATGATAAGAAGTCTGGAAGATCAAAGAAACATCCTACCTTATCACAGCAAGTCTCATGGTTTTGAATAGCACCTTTGATCCTGGTTGTACCTCAAGTGGTCTACTTCATGGACTACTTCAGTGCTTCATGATGGGGTGGAGAGTGCAGGCTTTGGAACAACAGATATTGAATCCTCACTCTACCGTGTGTTTGGGGAAATCAGGGATCCTCTACTAACTTCTAATTTTTTCATGAAGGGTTTCTCTGTATAGCCCTGGCTGTCCTGGAATTCATTCTGAAGACCAGGCTGGCCTGGAACTCAGAGGTCTGCCTGCCTCTGCCTCCTGAGTGCTTCGAGTAAAGTTATATGTCACCACTGCTCAGCTAGCCTCCAGGTTGTTTTGTTTTGTTTTGTTTTGTTAAAAATTATAATCTTGGCTGGGCGGTGGTGGCGCACGCCTTTAATCCCAGCACTTGGGAAGCAGAGGCAGGCGGATTTCTGAGTTCAAGAGTTCAAGGCTAGCCTGGTCTACAGAGTGAGTTCCAGGACAGCTAGGGCTACACAGAGAAACCCTGTCTCGAAAAAAAACCAAAAAAAAAAAAAAAAAAAATTATAATCTTGCCGGGCGGTGGTGGCACACGCCTTTAATCCCAGCACTTGGGAGGCAGAGACAGGCGGATTTCTGAGTTCGAGGCCAGCCTGGTCTACAGAGTGAGTTCCAGGACAGCCAGGACTATGCAGAGAAACCCTGTCTCGAAAAACCAAAAAACAACAAAAAAACAAAAACAAACAAAAAAAAATTATAATTTTTTTTTCAGACTTATTTTTTATTTTCTGTGTGTGAATGCTTGCTTGCATACATATATGTATATTTGTGCATCATGTATCTGGTTCCTGAAGAGGGAGTATCAGATTGGGTTCTCCTGAGTTGCCTAGGCTGGCCTTTACATTATTCTGTAGCCTAGGCAGTTGTCCTCAGCTTTCCAAGTAGGAGGAGCTGTAGAATTGGTTAAGTGTGCATCCGCCTACAGTTTCCTGAGGTGAAGAGTGAAAGGTGTAGTCCAGCTCCCTGTAGTAAAGGGGATATGACAGTGAGAACAGGCTCATCCACAAGCTAAAGCAGTTCGGAAGCAGATATGGGTTCTGAGAAGTCTGAGCTTGTGAACATAGGGAAGTTAAAGTGAAGAAACTCTGAAGGACTAACATTACTCTTTCTAAATGTGCATGGTCAGTCCAAATGTCTCCTGGGACACAGACCCTCACAGCACCGACCCTATACACCTTAGGCTATCTTATTAGCCATGGAAGTCTTGCCTCAATTTCAGAGATGACTTTGAAGTCGGGAAGACAGAACTTAGTCAAAACCTTTGAAAATTTTACCTGTCAGCACTATTTTACATGTGTGAGTCTGAGGCCTAGAAATTGGGCCTAATCAGAACCAGAACTCACTATTTTGATTCTGCCCAATGTAGTTCAGTACACAATCTCCTTCGTCCTACAGGACAGGGACTTGCCCTTAAAGCTTTTATATTACGCTAGATGCAGTGCAACATTCCAGTGACCCCAGCACTCAGGAAGAGGTGAGATTATAAGTTCAAGGCCACTAAGTATGAGAACAGATGAAGAACTCTACAGTGTTGCTTTCAGTTTCTGACATTGACACATGTGTGCATAATCTAGCTGAGCATGTTAAGGCTCGTGTTCATGTTGAAGGACCTCAAGGAGTAACTGCTGCTCCAGTGTATAGGACAGAGAAAACCTGACGAGACACAGAAAACGAGGCATTGTCCTAAAGGTGTGTTTTCCTTTAAAGTTAGTAAGGCAGGCCAGCCTGCAGGATCTGCTTGATGTCTTCTCCCTCTTTCTTGTCTGGGTTTCCAGGAAGCAGGTGAGTAATGGCTCATTCTCTGCTGGAGCACTGGAGGAGGAGGTGTTCCTGATCCTGTTTGTGCCATCCACCCCTTGGCTTATCTTCCTCCAGCTTCCCTCCACCCGCAGAGTTAGAGTTCTTACTAAAACCAAAACCCTACCAGCTTGAGGACATTCTGAAGCTATTGAAGTGCCAGTGGTGAACACAGTAGAGGAGGCTCATTCTGGCTTTGTGCCTTGCACATGTCAGGCTAATGTTCTTACACTGAGCCATACCCCTAGCCTGAAAGAGTTGTGTGTCACACTTGAATCATCCTGTTGAATGAAACTAGTGACAGTGGATTCCTCAAGCCTCTTAGCCCTTTGCTCATCTCTACATGATGAAAACTGCTTTTGCTTTCGGTTAGTGTCATGTATATGTATTTGTAGGTAACTATTTAGATTTTGTTGTTGTTGTTTGGGGGGGGCAGGGTTTCTGTGTGTAGCCCTGACTGTCCTGGAACTTACTTTGTAGACCAGGGTGGCCTCAAATTCTGATTTGCCTGCCTCTGGAGTGCTGGGATAAAAGGCTTATGCCCCTGCTGCCCTCACCACCATCTCGCTTTATGTCTGTGTGTCTGTCTGTATGTATGTATATGTATGTATTTAGTGGTCTCACTATGTAGCCCAGGCTGCCAGAACTCAGGTTCCTCCTGTCTCCACCCCGACCAAGCATTGGGATTATAGTTGTCCACAGCCAACTGTGCCTGCTGGTAATGTTACCTTCTGTTGGACTTTGTTTTTTGTTTGTTTGTTTTGTTTTGTTTTGTTTTTTTGTTTCTGTTTTTTTTTCAAGACAGGGTTTCTCTGTGTAGCCTTGACTGTCCTGGAACTCTGTAGACCAGGCTAGCCTCGAACACTCAAAAATAAATAGCAGGAAGGACAATCCACCCAGAGACTCCTTCTATAAACAGCAGAGGTGTTAAGGGAAGTTGGGAGAATTCTAAGAAAGGCTGGTTTGAACTAGACCACCAGAACTCAGAAATCCACCTGCCTCTGTCTCCCAAGTGCTGGGATTAAAGGCATGCGCCACCACTGCCCGGCTCTGTTGGACTTTGAACTCATAGAATATGGTCTGGAACACATTTAAGTGTGCAGTTCCGCCTGCACACTGTGCTTACCAAGGAAGTTAAATGGCTTGTCCAGGGTTCTATGGAGGTGTTGGAGGGAGATTCTTGTAGCATTCCATAGTAACACACTGGGACACAGTTCATTTTTCTGTATTTCATATTATAGTTGTATTTTGTTTACTAAAGTTTCTTCATTTTTAACCCATAGAAAAAGGAAAAATAGGATCAGAATTAAATAATTCCATAATTAAGTCTATTTCTAATTGTTTCCAAGAGCTGGTCTAGTTCAAACCAGCCTTTCTTAGAATTCTCCCAACTTCCCTTAACAGCTCTGCTGTCTATAGAAGGAGTCTCTGGGTGGATTGTCCTTCCTGCTATTTGTTTATTTTTGAGACAGAATCTCAGCATTTATCCTGCCTGGCCTTTAATACACAGAGATCAGCCTGCCTTTGTCTTCAGTGCTGTGCCAACATGGCTGGGCTCTTCTTATTCTCGAGCCTACAGTCCTGAACGGTGCCCCACAGGTGGGCTTGGAAAGCTAAGATGGTTCTGTTTGACTCTGCTCTGTTATCCCTGTTGGGTTGGGAGTATCTGGGCTCAAATAATCCTCCTACCTCTGTCTCCCATGTGCTGGGGCCGCAGGTGGCACAACCTGATCTAGCTTGATCCCAAGTCAGTTTTTGAGAAACCAAAAACATTGTTTTTGGCAGCTCTGGGGATCAAGTCACAAGGCCTTGTGCAAAGTAGGCAAATACTGTACCACTGAGTCTGCTGGTTTGCCTCTTGACATAAGAGAAAGGAGAGAGGAAGGTTAGATAGAGTCCTTGAGGAGACTTGGAATGTCAGAGAGGTGTAGATGGAAAGGTTTTGATCATTTTAGGCCAGTGGGTTTTTACATCTTGGTCTCAGTTTATATCCATATTCTCTTCAGAAATATAATACACATGACAAATAATCTAATCTGAATGAGAACCATTGGAATCTTGGAAGAACATAGATTATGGTGTGTTTCAGTGCAGACTACCTTCATTCTTATCCTAGGGCTCAAGAGTCCTGTGCTTAAAATTGCTTAATTTTGTATACTTTTTTTTCTTTTAGAGAAGAGAATAAGACATCTTTGTTAAAAGGCATTCACCTTGAACAAGGGCCCTTGATGGGACTGGCTTTTCAACAGCAGGAGCCAGCCATTCAAAGAGACTTCTGTGTAGCTTCTCTATGAGAATCAAGGGTCTCCAGGGTTACTTTCTAAGATGCAGGTTAGGGGATTCCATCCTTTTCATCACTGTCACCTTTACCTGCTGAGCAGTGCTGGGGGACAAATGCTGGCTCCTCCTCAGTCTCCAACTTGAAGGCTGAGTCATTGGCAGGAGGGTCCAGTGTGTTCACTCTGCCTTACATCCTGGAACTCTGGCTCTCATAGGGTGGCTTAGGGAAGAACTCAATTGAATTAGCTGGTTGATTCATTTCAGCCCAGACAGTTGTGCTTCTGAAATAATAAATCATGTCCACGTGGCTTTGAACTCCTGTGGCTGTCTCTGCATATCTTGCATCTTTTGTTTATTGGTTTCAGTTCTGGTTTTGGTATTAAAAAAAAAAAAGCTGGGCGGTGGTGGCGCACGCCTTTAATGCCAGCACTTGGGAGGCAGAGGCAGGCGGATTTCTGAGTTTGAGGTCAGCCTGGTCTATAGAGTGAGTTCCAGGACAGCCAGGGCTACACAGAGAAACCCTGTCTCAAAAAACCAAACAAACAAACAAACACACCTTAGAGCAATGGTTCTCAACCTGTGGGTCAAGACCCCTTTGGAGAGGAGTTGATGATCATTTCACAGGGGTTGCATATCACATATTCTGCATTTTAGACATTTACAGTAAGATTCATAACAGTAGCAAAATTACATTTATGAAGTAGCAACGAAATAACTTTATGGTTAGGGGTCACCACAACATGAGGAACTGAATTAAAGGGTTAAAGCATTAGGAAGGCTGAGAACCACTGACCTATAGCTTCAGGTTTGACCCATTTAGCTGGTGGACAAGGCCCTTCCTCTGACCTCATTGGCATAACCAGTCCTCATTATGAAACCAGTCACCCAAATCAACCTGGCTTTCTGTCAAATGAAGTCTGGCTTCATTGTTTCATGAAAAAGTGTTGATAGTCTTCCCTCTGACAACACCTGTTCTGAATGTCAGGAAAAGATGAAAACGATACAGGAGGAGTGGTAGGTAGTTAAAGAGGTAGACAGGACTTGAAGCCAGCTGGGCATTGCTAGCATGGGTCCAAACACCATGGTGCTGCAAGACTGCTGTAGCCCTTCACAGGTGTCCTGTGTGATGTGCTAGCACAGTCAACCCTGTAGTTTCTCCGGTAATTTGCATTAAGCCTTTTGACTGCTTGCCGTTAGGTCCATTCCCTTAGGGTCTTCTAACAGGCTTTCTTCCATGCAGTCTGTTTTCTGGGTTCTCGAAGTGTGGGTTACTCCTGCAGATGATCACCCTCATTCGAATGAGCTGCTGCTGTACACAGGCGGCAGGTATAGGAAGCTGACTGTGACAGCCCTGCTCTGGAGGTAGGTGGGCCTCATATCCAAGAAGCTGAGGGAAGCAGACTTAGAGTTGTAATTGACAAATAACCCACAGGAAACCAGTGATCTCCCCAGTGCTCTGATTAGATGTTGTGGCATAAGAAATGGACTGTATTAACAATGGGAAAACAAGAGATGCAGCAGAGATGGAAGCACATGGTAACCCACAGCTCCATGATCCTGATCTGTGCAAGTGAAGGAGTGTGATGCATAAGTTGTGGCTTCCTCCCTGGCCTAATTTATTCCTTTGTGTTTAGTTTGTTCTTTCCAGACTTACAGTGACAGCTAAGGCCACTGAGACTGTCCTTGAATGTTTGATCTTCCTACTTCAGCCACTGAGTAACTGAGACTAGAGCCACATAGGCCTGGCTCTGGATTTTACCCCATTGAACGCCAGCTAACCTTGTATTCCCATACATATTCTTGAGTGTTAGTCTGGGTGTGTCTATTTGAAACAGATCGAATATCAGAGGTGATATTCTTTCTTTGATAGGTGCAGCCTAATGACTTTGCCCATGTATGAAGCCAGACCCTCATGAGTGTTATTCCTTGTTATTCCTTAAACTCTGTGTTGTGGGGTTTTTACTCTGGCTGGGAGGTCAGGACCATTTCTGTGAGCCCAATGGTGTGTGGTGACTCCTAGGGGACCCTCTGCAGCTCTGCAGCTGTCTCCTCTTTGGTACCCTGCCCTGAATGCTCAGACTGCTAGTAGCAGCCACGGGTCTTTCATATTGGAAGGTTGCCCAGTTCTGTTCAAGCTCTTTCTCTTCATGAGAGCCTGGGAACTTCAGGCAGGAAGCTATGGCAGTGCTAGGAGTTGCTTCATCCATACACGTTTCTCAGGAAGTGGCGTCCTTTGTGCCTGTTCAATGGCTTGAAAGCATTACTTCATGTATTCTGAGGTTTTTCTTGTTACACACAGGAAGGTGTGAATTAGTTCCTTGATGCCCTGTCCTGGCTGGAAGCCCTGGTGTTTGTAACTCAGCCCCATGGTATGGAGAAATCTAATCAATTACAGACAATCCCTACATAAGTGGGGTTTGTAGGTAGGAACTCCACAGCACCACTTTCTCCTTCATTTCTTCAGCCGCTCTGTGCCTAAACAGTGTTCAGGTTTATGAAAGGATTAGCTTGTTAGGCTAAGGATGTGCCTTTGCTCTAAATTCAATCCCCAGTACTATATATGTGTATGTGTGTATATATTATGATATAGTATATGACTGATGTGTTTATTTAGGGGTCTTGGCTCTAGACTGGCCCAGAGTAACAAAAAAGGTTCTATTACTGTCTCATTTTGCACATAAGAATATTGAATCAGAGATGAGCCTGGTGGCATAGGTCTATAAATTCAGCTCCTTGTGGGGTACAGCAAGAGGACCAAGAGTTTAAGGCCTGTCTGGTATACAATGGGTTCAAGGGCAGACTGAGCAACTTAGAGACCCCTTCCAAATATAAAGGTTTTTTTTTTTTTTTAAAGTGCTTGCTTGGGGCAGTAGTGTTATACACCTTTAATTCCAGCACTGGAGAGGCAGAGGCAGGTTGATCTCTGTAAGTTTGAGGCCAGCCCAGTCTACAGAGTAAGTTCCAGGGCAGTCAGGGCAGTCAGACAGAGAAACCTTGTCTTGAAAAAGAAAAGTGCTTTCCATAGAACTCAGCAATAAGCCCTTGCTAACAGAGGCTCTAGATTCAGTCCTGAGAACCACCTGATGCTTTTTATTTTTATAAAGCATATACTACTAAAGTAACTTAAGATCTCAGAGCTGATCGGTGATGGCTGGAGTTTCAGCCTACAATCCAAAGACCTTTACATTATGTCATTGCAGAGAACTTTCTTTGAAAGTTTTGTGTGCCTTCACCAAGACAGCAGCTACTACAGCCCTCTTCCGCTTTCTCCACAGGCGTTAGAGAGCCTTATCCAGGCTGGCTACCTCTTTGGCCTTGCAGCTTCCTTTTAAATATTTATGGATGTTTGTATATGAGCCTGGGTCAGGCCCATCTTTTGGTTTTGCAAGATAAAAGAGAATATTCAGTGAAACTAAATCTCCCAGGACCCAGCAAGATGCCTCAGTGGATAATGATGCTTACCGCTAAGCTTTATGTCAGTTAACTCCCTGGGAATGGAGAAGTGTAGAAGCAGTTAAACTTAAGGAAAGAGAACTCTTGTTGGGCAGCCTTCACTCATAATCCTAAGTAAATCTTTGCCCTACCACTCAGTAACTTAGTGGTCCTTTCAGGGGTAATTGTCCTATATAAAAATAGAGAAATAACTGGTGTTTTTTTCATTGTACAAATTTTATCTTCAGATCATAATGGCACACTATAAGAGCTGTCTTGTTTTTAACCCTTGCATGAGGATTCTATTGTGTGGATGTACCATAATTTAGATGCCCGTTCTCTTAAAGGTGTCAGCTATTGGGCTGGCAGGATGGCTCAAAGGCTACCAAGTCTGATGACCTGAGTTTGATTCCTCAGGGTTCACATGGTAGATGAAGGGAACCAACTTGTGTAAGTTGCCCTCTGACCTCCACAAACATGCCTTGGCGCATGCCTGCCCACACATGTGTATATACTTATACACAAAACAGATAAAATGTGGACAAATCTAGCTGGACATGGTGATGAATGCCTTTAGACCCAGCACTCAGGAGGCAGAGGCAGGTCTCTGTGATTTGCGGCCAGCCTGGTCTACATAGATCAAAGCTAACCAGGGTGACATAGTTAAGCTATTTAGACTATCTCAAAACTATCATAGTTAAACTATACAGACCATCTCACAAGTAAGAAAGGTTGGAGAGATGGCTTAGCAGTTAAAAGCATTGTCTGTTCTTGTAGAGGACCTGGATTCAATTCCCAGCACCCACATGGTGCCTCACAAACACTTGTAACTCTAGTTTCAGGGGGATCTAACACTCTTTTCTAGCTTCTGTGGGCACCTGGCATGTATGTGGTACACAGATACAATGTAGGCAAGACATCCTTACATGTTTTATTTAAAAACTCAAGAACCTCTATACTGGCTGGTTTTTGTGTTATCTTGATTCAGGCTAGAGACATTTTGGAAGAGGAAACTTCAATTGAAAGTAAATTGAGAAAGTGCCCCTACCTGATTGCCCTGTGGGCTTGTGGTATATTTTCTTGATTGATTGGGCCTGCTCATTGTAGGCAGTGCCACCCCGGGCGGTCCTGGGTGCTGTAAGAAAGCCAGCTGAGAAATGTCGGCCTGTGCCACCCAGATAAGCAAGCACACTTTGTGAGGACTAACGGAAAAGAGCTGGAGCCCATTCCATACGAGTTCATGGCCTAATGTGCAAAAGAGAAACAAAGGACCCAACTGAGTGTTTTCCTTAAAAAAAAAAAAAAAAAAAAGCTTCTTTTCTATTGGACAGCAGTAGGCAGAGAGATTTGGACCTACTTAGAGTGCAGAGGAAGAGACTGAGCTGAGTGCCCATCCCTAAGCAGAGCACTGTATTAACTTCTCCCACCACCACCACCAGTGCTCAGAGAACATCTTGGAAGAGGAGGTAGAAAGAATGTAGGAACTAGAGGATGGAGTGAAGTGTGGACATGCGGGCTTCTGCACATGCTGGCTATAAGGACCACAGTCTCACAGCAGCCAAGGTTACTTGTTCATTTACACAAGATCAAGCCGGCCAGAATCCTGATATAGATGGTCCCTAGGCCCCACCCCACACTGAGGCAGTACTGGCAGTGGGTAGCTGCTAAGAAGGGAGGCCCACACTCTCTTTATGGGTTTCCCTGGACCTGTGGACCTAATAGACTGCACTGACTGGAGTTAGTTAGTAGGTTATTGAAGAAAAAAAAAGGATGGGTGTGTTGAGGGGGATATGAGGGAAGTTGAAGAAGATATTTCTTTGGATATGTTTATGGAATTCTCAACCAGGTAATGAGAATTCCAGGCGCACCTTTAATCCCAGCACCCAGGAGGCAGAGGCAGGCTGAGCTCTGTGAATCTGAGGCCAACCTGGTGTACAAAGTGAATTCCAGGATAGCCAGGGCTACACAGAAAAATCCTGTCTCGAGAAACCAAAACAAACACACATTATGGAAATCTCAAAAATAGAGGAAAACTTAAAAGCAACAGATATGTATGTATGAACGTGTTTATTTGTGGGTTTTTGTGTGAGTATTTCTCATACACAAATGTATCTACAGAATAAGCTAAAAGTGGGGCTGCAGCTGGAGTTTTTGGAGAGCTGATACCTATGACTACATTTCTTTTCTTGTAGTAGTGGGCGAGGTTGTAGGTATCCCCATCCTCTCCCAAGAGTTTAAAGAGCTTTGGGCGGGGTGTCTTTTAATGTAATTTATTTATATATTTGTGTATGTGCTGTGCGTGTAAATATTTGTGGGAACATGTGGAAGACACATGTGTGAGGAGTTAGATTCTTGGCTCCTGCTATGGGTCTGAGATTGCACTCAGATCAGCAGGCCTTGGCAGGTACCTTTATTTTTAAAACAGAATGATAAAGAACACTTTGATCACCTTTGTGAGGGATGAGAGTTGGTCTCTACATTTGTCTGCTATTAAACTAAAAAACAACTAAAGATTAGTCATGGCCATTTGCCTAGTGAAGTGGACAGATATAAGTCTGGATCTAGTTTGAGGTAGTTTACTGGGGGTAAACCGGCGAGTAGTCCCCTCTGGCTGACAAGTCAGTGTGATCTCCTGGAGACAACAATCAATACAGGCTTTCTTTCTGCTAAGCTCCGGTTGGAGAAAATTGAATAATGGGAGGAGGGAGTGATGCTAGTCATTTAAGAGGTGTTGCAAAGGACCCCGAATCACGTTGAATGTGGTGAGTGGCATTCTGGAAACTACCCTGGGGAGAACAGGGAAGTTGCTTCTAAAGATGAGCCTGCACGGATTCTGCAAAATGAACCTAGTCTGTACCTCCCAGTGGACTAGCTGGGCTGCAAGCAGGAAATACTCCGCCTGTGATTGGAGGGTTGATGATAATGAACCCAGTAGTGTCGGCAGAGGTGATTGGCCAGGCCCTGCTGCAGTGAGAATGCAGACTAGATGCTCTGTCCTAGGTTTACGGAGAATGAGCGAGGACAGGACGGCTGAATGACTGGGAGCCCCAAGTTGTTTCGATCTCCGGGAGAGGTCTATCTGGATATTATTTTTCCTTTTCAAAAAGAACAAAAAAGAAGCCAGGCCTTTGATCCCCTGTCTGCTGAAGTGAGTTTTGATTGAAGTAGCCCAGCTGGTCTTCTTACTGCCAGAAGCCGGGGAGGCTCCCTAAGTGAGCTACTTCTCAGGCTAGGCACGAGCCAGCGAATTTGAAAAAGCAGGACCAGCCCCTGCATATAGAGCTTCAGCCTGGAAACTCCCCATACAGCTGTGTAGCTAAAGACCCTTGGTATTGTGGTCACACCCCTAAGAAGTGAGCAGTCATCAGCAGTGGCATTTGGAGGAGGCCGGGATGCTACAGATGCTGTGGCACTTTGTATCTAGCCTTCTTCCTAGAGCTGGGTGCCAGGACTCAAGAGAGGGCATCGATCATGGAGTGAGAGGCACTCAGGCCCCTGCTCGGGGAGACCAGATGTCCACCTTTTTGGGGAAACAAAACGGAAGGGCTGAGGCCACGGAAAAGAGACCCACCATCTTGCTGGTGGTCGGACCTGCAGAACAGTTTTCTAAGGTAACAGCACCTTCAGGAGGACATTCCAGTCTAGGGGCTGGGCTGGGATCATTTTCCCAGAAGGGGAAAAAGAATGGGTGTGGGAGGGAGAACTTAAAAAAAAAAAAAATCCAGTGTTGTATTAGAGAAATGATGAGTGATGAAGAAGGCCACAAATTTGGCCCAAGATGCTTGTCACCACTGAAAAACTTTCTTAACACTGCAACTGTACCTGCTTGGTCATTGAGGGGAAAGGTTTACTATAGCAGATTAGCCTCAGGAGTGTCTGTTTCACTGAGCAAGCCATTTGAAAGTGATAAACTAAAGTATATTGTCTTCACTTACCTGAAGAATGTGACTGGTTGAGTTGAAAGAGAAGGTGCCTTGAATTTAGACAGGGTCTCTCACTATGTAGCGCTGGCTGTCCTGTAACTCATTATGTAGACCAGGCTGGCCTCTGAGCTTATAGAGATCTGACTGCCTCTGCCTCGTAAGTTCTAGGATTAAAAGTGTGCATCACTATGGCAGGCTAAAAGGGGACAGATCTTGTCAGCATCTTGAAGGTCACATTCTCCTTGCCCGGTGGGCCATGGTTTAGGTCCGAGAGAAAGTTCAGGGATTGTGCTGGAACCTAGGAGAGCCTCGAGTCATGGAAGGGTGACTCTTTTTTTTTTTTTTTTTTTTTTTTTTTGGTTTTTCGAGACAGGGTTTCTCTGTATAGCCCTGGCTGTCCTGGAACTCACTCTGTAGACCAGGCTGGCCTCGAACTCAGAAATCCGCCTGCCTCTGCCTCCCAAGTGCTGGGATTAAAGGCGTGCGCCACCAACGCCCGGCGGAAGGGTGACTCTTGAATTGAGCACAGCCACCAGGGTTGTGGACCTTTCTACCTTGCATCCAGACCTCTCAGAAGCCAAGGTAGGTGACAGCATTCCCCATTTGGAGGTGAGAGAAGTAAAGAACAGGAAATTCTGTTATTTGTCCAGAATTACTTGACCTCTGGAACCCTGCTTACTTCCTTTAGGAAGCTGTTTATGGGACTGGTCAGGCTCTCACTTAGAACAGACTGGGACTGGCTGCAGCATGCACAGCCTTATTCAACCCCTGAGTTTCATTCCTGAATCTTCTTCCTTACTCAGAAAGCAACGAGAATCTGCCCAGTGCTTGACATATAATAGATGTCCCCAAATGTCACATTGAGTCTCCCTGCAAGTGCTTATCTAACCTGCACCAGTAGTCAGGGACTTGACTGTGACAAGTTTTACTGTTGTTGAGCACTGACAATAAGCGGAGTCCTTAGACTGTGATGAGCTCCGTGTTGTCAAGGTCTCACAGAGATTGTGTCCTGCATAAGCCATTTGAGCTTAATGTGCTGCGAGAGAATGTCACTTTCTGCCCTTTCTCCATTTTACACAGGACCAGAAAGAATGATATGCTAATCTCGCGAGGAACTTATACTGAGCCCTGCTCACCATCTCTCCTGAATGAGCTGGCTGCCTTTTTTTAATTATCAATCTTTAAACTTTAGTAACTGCTCTACTTCCTAGCTTCTATGGATACTCCTTGCCAGGCTTGCCCCTAGGGAGTTGTCTTGGGTAGGACTTTGTAGCCTGGTCTGTGGAGACCCACACTATATACTGGCTCTGTTTCCTGGAAGGGAAATGGGTTGGTGGGCTGTGTGGGAAGGGCAAGAGAGAGGTAGAGCAGTTGGTGTGGCTCAAAACCAGGGGTGGGGGAGGGAGGGAATGCCACACCTCTGGGCAGCACTGACTCTTTGAAAGTCAGTAATAAGGAATGGAAACAGTCAGCATTCACACCACACAAAGTGCACCAGATGCTCGGCCTCTGCCTTTCTCAGCAGAACCCCCAGCAAGCTTGGGAAAGTGTCTAGAGCACCTTTAGTTCTCAGGCGCCTCATTGTCCACGGCACTACTGTTTCATTCTCAGCCCCACCCCCATGTAAATATGTGTCTGTGAGCCAGGTTCCTGCAAGCTCTTATTATAGGAACCACTCCAGTTTCCCCTATATCTTTGTCTCACAGTTAATCCGAAGTTGAGAAAGAAAGCCATTTGTCTGCAGTGGGAGGTGCCCTTGCACAGTGGAGCCTTAGATCCTGAGAGGCCGTCTTCTCGGAATCCCAGGATTGTGCTCATTGTGTGTGTAATTACCAAGTGTAGGCAGGTTTCGATGGAAACCTGCTACACTGGGCTGTCATGGCAACATGATCATAAAATGACAAAGCAGCCAATGATATTTAAGAGCCTTGAGGGTGGGGCTTGCCTGTTCCTTCACATAATATTTCTGGCTTGGTCTGAGTCATTGCAGAGGAGTGGGGAATTACTTTCCAACCCAGTGCTACACTGTACCTGCCCTCTTAGTGTATTCCAGCCCTAACCGGAAATTCCTGGGGGTGGAGGGATTGGGCATATGACAGCGTGGCAGGATGAGGAGAACTGCTGGCAGCCCTGGCAGATCCAAGTGGAAGGATACTCATGAAGGGACTTGCTCCTTTACTGTTAAATGAAGTCCGGTGCCAGAGTCCTCAGGGCTCCAGTGCTGCTGCTATAGGTTTTGCATTAGTCATAGGAATGGGCATCAGGGGACAGGAAACAGATCTGGGTCACCAAACTAGATAGAGTAAGAAAAGAGAGCAGAGAAGGGCACAGTGTGCTGTGCTCAGGTCCCAAGGGTCATGGCTGCCTAGAAATGACCTCAAGCCTGCAGGCACTATTTCTTCACACGAGGCTCACATTTTAATGCACTGTGTTGTTGATCATGGGAGGTCTCAGCATTGGATTAAGTGATTGTTGTAACTGAAACCTGGCCCTGGTTGTGAGCCTGGTTCTGTTTCCCATAAGCTTGGGACTAGGGCATGTCATTCTCCAGGGTGCTTTGCTCTAGGCAAAGATGACAGATGGCTGCAGAAGCCTCTAGTGGCCTACAGTCTGAAGTCTCAGGACAGCAGTTGCCTCAGACACTAGGCACCTAGAGATCACAACTCATTTTGAAAGAGTCCATTTCTGTGTTGAAGACCCAGTTCTGGATTGTAAGATGGTGTTAAGTCAGGCCTGCCTTGTGAAGACCTCTGCTTTGCTTTCTTTTCTTTCGGGGAATAAGGTTTGGACATAGCAGCAAAGACTGCTTGTGTAGCCCAGGATGGCCTCCAACTCTGTCTGTCTCCTGGGGATATAGATTCAGATAAGTGCCAGTGAGCCTGGCCTCTACTGAGTACAACCTAAGCACTCAACCACAGTGTCGAAAAACAAAAACAAAAAAGTTCCAGAGTTTCTTAAACCAATGGTGGGTCATGTCGATAATTTCAGCACTTAGAAGGCCAAGGTAGAAGATTCTGAGTGCAAGGCCAGCCCATGCTATCTAGAAGAACTATCTCAATTAAAAACAAAACAACTGCTGGGCAGTGGTGGCACACGCCTTTAATGCCAGCACTTGGGAGGCAGAGGCAGAGGCAGGCGGATTTCTGAGTTTGAGGCCAGCCTGGTCTACAGAGTGAGTTCCAGGACAGCCAGGACTACACAGAGAAACCCTGTCTCAAAACAAACAAACAAACAAAATCCCTTATTGGACCTGTGGGTGTGGCTCAGTTGTAGAGCACTTGCTTGACATTTAGACCCCCATCACCATAGAAAACAAATTAATGCTGTTTTCTAGGAAACAAACTACGAAACAAAACTAATGTTGAAATAGAATTGAGGTATCATTGTGAAATGACATGTTGATAATCATTGACAGGGCATTTCAAAGAACATTCTTTGCCTCCAAAACAATTGGTCTGTGTAGGATAAAGACCTTCATTATAGTCTAGGAAATTCCCTTTTTTGCTTTTGTGGTTTGTTTCTTTGTTTTTCAAGACAGGGTTTCTCTGCGTATCGTTGGCTGTCAATGGAACTCACTCTGTAGATCAGGTTGGCCGTGAATTCACAGAGATCTGCCTGCTTCTACCTCCCTAGTGCTGGGATTAAAGGCGTGTGCCACCACCACTGCCACCACCACCACTGCCAGCTAGAAATTCATTTTTAATTAATTTTATATGTATAAGTGTTTGGCCTGTATGTATGTCCATGCACCATGTGCATGCCTGATGCTCTTGGAGACCATGAGGGTGTTAGATCCCCTGGAACTAAAGTTACAGATGTTTGTGATTCATGTGAGTGCTGGGAATTGAACCCAGGTCCTCTAGAAGAACAGCAGGTACTATAAGCCATTTCTCTAGCCCATTTAAATTTTTGTGTGTGCTCTGCTCCAAGGTTGGAGGACAACAGGCAGGCACCTGCTCTCTCTCTTCACCATGTGTCCCAGGAATCGACTAAGTGGTCAGGCTTGATGACAAGCAACTTTACCTGCTGAGCCATTTAACCAGCCTTTATCCAGAAACTTCTGACAAAGCCCCTTCTGTGAGTCAGACAAGAGGTGAAGGCCAGGGCATACACTAAAGCCTTCTGTCTTTAGGTCTGTAAACTTCAGATGTGCGTTAAAATTGCTCCAAAGCAGAACAGTCTCGATTGGGCAATTTCATTATTATTGAATCTGAGCAAGAATCTGCCTGAATAAAGCCTCCTCATCAGATCCAGGGGACTCCAAGGCCTGCATTTACAAACTGAAGTCTCATTGAACCCAAAGTACTCTGTTTATTAGATTCTGTTTCAGTGGTGTGTGTGTGTATCTGCACTACGCACACACACAGACACACAAATGCACAGACACACACACACAGCGATTCAGCAGTATCTTATTCTAGAATCCTCTTCATAGGATTATTCTGTATAGCTTTGAACTCAGAGACCCACCTGCCACCCGCCTGCCTTCTGAGTACTGTGGTATGGTATCTTTATAGATTCTTAACAAAGCACTTTGGAGTTGAAAATCCTTTAACTTTTGCTGATCCCCAAATGGTAGCTCTACATTTTGATCCATCCCAGGAGTAAGAAGGCTTAGTCTATATTAGGAAGGGATGGGGGATACCTTGTAGAAGGAATGGAGGTGGAAGGATCCTGTCCTGTCATAGTGACGTGATCTCGCCCTCATAGGGAAGGAAAGAATGGAAAGAGAGCACAGGCATGTAAAGAATCATCCTCAGTAATAATGTATCTGGGGGCTGAAAAGAGGCTCAGCAGTTAAGAGTATGTGCTGCGTTTGCAGAGGACCTGAGTTTCCAGCACCACTCCTTGCTTCTCACAACCACCTGCAAATCTAGCTCTAGGAAATCTGGTGCCTCTGGCCTCTGAGGACACCTGCATGCATGTGGCTTGTGTACAACAGCCCACAGCACCA
>NW_021620941.1:1850739-1858972 GCF_004785775.1 Grammomys surdaster
AAAGGGAGGGAGGGAGAGAGAGAGAGAGAGAGAGAGAGAGAGAGAGAGAGAGAGAGAGAGAGAGAGAGATTTTAAAGTAAAATAAAAGATCAGATTGTCTAGCTGGGCTGGCAGTGGACACAGTGATAATGAGACTGGCCACAACCGTGTAACAAGCCCTTGCAGTGAGCGTAGGAGGTGAGGGGTCCAGTTTATTTCTTTCTCCTCCTCTTTGGGCTGGTAAGTCTTGTTCTAGTCATTTTAGTTGTTTCTGAGATAGTCTTATACTGTAGCCCAGCCTGGCTTTGAACTCTCAACAGTCCTCCTGCTCGGCCTTCTGAGGGCTAGGATTACAGGCTGCGTCACCCGCCATGCCTGACAACTGGTCAGATTTATGTTACTGTGAAACAGTTTAAGGAAGGATTTGTCTTGGCTCCATCATGATGGCCAGGAATCAGAGAGAAAAGAGCAAGCCTACAGCCGCTGGATTTCTGCTCTCCCTCCTTACTCCATCTGGAGCCCCATTCTGCTCTCAGGGTAAATCTCTCCACTTGGCTATTCTTCTCTGGAATTATATGGACACACCCAGAGGTGTGCTTTACTCTCAGGTGTGTTTTAATCTCTCAGGCACTTCCCAATCAGTCCAAATAAACCCAGAGCCTTCTGTGTGACAAAACACTCCGTTCTTCCCCTGAGCCTCCATCCCACTCTTTTGACAGGTTTTAATATGTAGTTTAGGGGGGCCTCAGACTGGAGATCCTCCTTCAGCCCCAGAATTCTGGGATTGTAGTTGTGAGCTGATATTCCGGGTTCATTTAATTGTAGTTCATTTTAAAAGGCTTCAGAGTGGTCCAGCAGAATTCTCAGGGCCACCATCAGACCAAGGTTTCAAGTGTTCTCAGTGGGCATGAGACAACTCTAAGTCTGTCTCATCCTTGGCTAACCCCAGTGATTGATGGAAGCGATTCCCAGGCACTGTATGCTTGTAGATTGTTGGGTCTGTGTTCCAGCACAGCTACAGCTGGGCCTCTCCCACCCCTACCCCTGTAGCCTGGGTCAGTTTTCAACATCTCTGATTCAGTCTCTATTTCCACTGAATTTTCAATTGGGAATGATTTACTAAGAAGAGAAAGCTGCTATATACTGTGACGCATTTAAGGGCCTTGTATGAAAACAGACACTTGGCAGTTTGTTTGTTTGGAAGGGTTGACAGCTGGGGTGAAGGTTTGTTTGGGCATGGGGCTGCAACCCTAGGCAGTGCCTGCTGCCTGGGCTCCAAGAGTTAACTCTGCAAGCAGTGACGTCAGTCCTGATCTTTGCTCTTCTGCTCTTGAGCAACCTGATATGCTGGCTGCTGAGGACTGTGCTCATTGGCTGCTGGCTGCACTTGCAGTGGGCGGAATTTTTTTTTTTTCAATTAAATAAAAGGGCAGGACTTAAGCAGCCAGTGACAGCAGAGGCCGGTATATCTTGTACTAGTTTCCTGGGAACCCTGGCATTTCCCACTCTTGACTTCTGCCAGCACTTGCTCCCGGTGGTGGCTGAGCACCCGGTCTCACCAGCATGCTCTGCCTGTGCCTGTATGTGCCCATTGTCGGGGAGGCTCAGACTGAGTTCCAATACTTTGAGTCCAAGGGGCTTCCTGCCGAGCTCAAATCCATCTTCAAACTCAGTGTCTTTATCCCCTCTCAAGAGTTCTTCACATACCGCCAATGGAAGCAGGTCTGTATGCTGAGTGGGATCCACAAGGGGCGGCAGGGACTGGTTTTGAGTGAGGAGATGAATGGTACCTAGGCATGACTTCCTGGCCTAGAACAAAGAATGTCTGAAATGTAGGTGCTTCCCCAGCCTTCTGTGGCTGTAGCCAGCAGTTCTGTCATTGTCATGGGAACAGCTGGTTTTCGTGTAATTTCCTGGACTGGGAGGGAAGGCACTTGTGGGAGATGGAATCTCTAGATAGGAGATTGGCGTAGATGACGCCTCCTAAAATGTACAGGTTGTCATAGAGTCTTGGGCTGTCTCACTGTTGTGGGAAGTTCCTGTGACTCCAGGGCCCAGTGTAGATGCCCTGGAAAGGAGAGGCTAGGATACAGGGCAGCCTTCCTTCCCTCTTGGACTTTCAAGTACTTAGGCGCCTCAGGGAGCAGGATGCCAGCGGTGATCCTGGCCCTTGTGTGATGAGAAACTGAACTTGTCTTTGGGTTTACTTTGCATTAAATTTCATGTTGTCCCCCAGTGCTGGTGTGTGGTTTTGTGCATCTCATAATGGAGACACACAGATGGAGTGGTTGTAAAGGGGGAAGAAGCAAGTCTTTCCCCCTCCCTGCTTTTTAATGACAATGTCTCTTCGTAGTCCTGGTTGGCCTGGTACTCAAAGAGATCTGCCTTTCTCTGGCTCCCTACTGTTGGAATTAAAGCCATGTGCCACCACACATGGCATTTCTTCAGACAGGGTCTTGGTATATAGACTAGGATAATCTCAAACTCTCAGAAATCCTCCTGCCTCAGCCTCTGTAGTGCTGGGATTATGTATGCACCCTGCCCCCCAACTCCTGGATACAGAGCAAACTGTTGGAGAGTTTTGTTTTTTTTTGTTTTTTTTTTTTTTTTGAGACAGGGTTTCTCTGTATATCTCTGGCTGTCCTGGAACTCACTCTGTAGACCAGGCTGGCCTTGAACTCAGAAATCCACCTGCCTCTGCCTCTCAAGTGCTGGGATTAAAGGTGTGCGCCACCACCGCCTGGCTGAGTATTTTTAAATAGGGTACATACAGTTCGAACAGTTGTGGGTGGTCTGTGTCATGGTGCACTACCTCAGGACAGAGTACTTTGGTAGCAGGTAACCTAGGGACAAGAGATAGAGTTCTGTGTGCCTCCTCCCTGACTGCCATATAGACTTGCTCCTTTCTACTTGACCCTTGGCTAAGAGCATAGATGTTGGCGTGAAGTTACCATAATCCTAGCTAGCAGATAAGATGCCAACCTCACCCTCCACATGGTTGGCTCCTTGGGCTATATGTCTACCCTCCCCCCAAAAATCAGTGGCTAATAAGAAGGAAACCATGATGACCGCCTTTTGGGAATGCAAGCTAGGCAGTGGTCCACCAGTTTCTAAACCCTAGCCGGCTCAAAACTCTTTGACCTAATGTGTTGACTTGACTAGTGAATGGATTTGTCCATAAGAGAACCAAGAAACATTTTCCTTAGAGAATCTCCTGTTTTGGATTTAAAGTGCTCTCCCCAATAAATTAGATAGATAGAATTAAAAGCTTGGGGGGCGGGGGGGTAACAGAGTCTCATTCTGTAGTTCTGGCTATCCTGGAACCTGCTAGATAGACCAGGCTGGCCTTGAATTCACAGAGGTCCAGCTGCCTCTGCCTTTGGAGTTCTGTGATTAAAGGCATACACCACCATTCCTGGCTAAATGGAATTAAAAGCATATGAAATCGGAAGTGCTTCTGAGCTGAAATGACCCATATTTTTCCCAGAGTTCTCTCTGTCTTGAGATTAACCTTTAGGTAGCAGAAGGTCCTATAGGTGGCTTGGAATGTACACGATGGCCTTGGCCATGACCTCCTGTGAACACCATTCTCTAACTGTTGTTCCTTGCTTTGCAACATGTGGGAAAGAATGAGCTATACCTCTTAGAGCTAGCTACTGAAGAGACCTCAGTAAAGCCTTTTGCATACCCCATTCCGTGCTGAGCAAGTGGAGAAGGAAGCTCCAGCTGCTTTACATCCAGCTGGTGTTACAGCTGCCGAGCAGAGCTCACCTGACAGGTGCTGCTGCAGATCAGGGTCTCTTAAAGCCTTAGGTCACTAAACTAGTAAAGCTAACCTGGCATTCAGTGCCTGGTTGGGAATCTAGGGCTTGGTTATATCTGGTATTCCTGAGATCAGGGACTAGACTGGCAGTGCCGTCAAGATGAGCCCCAAAATAGTTGCCCTTGGCTCCTCCTGTCTGTCTCTACACCCTCCAGAGTGTTCCCTGGCAATGTTTCTGCCAAGTAGGCATTGTCTGCACCTTTACCCTCGCTACAAAATTGTCATTGGGCTAATGCCACACAGGAGATGGAGCAAGTAACAGTGTTCCTAAGGAACTCTAGATTCCAAGGTTCTCCCCAGCTCTCAGCCAGGAGTGCTCCTGCAGGAGAGCCAAGCCACTGACCCTGGCTGCGTAACAGGCTGGTCTGGGGAATGTTGGAAAGAACAAGCACCTGACTGCCCTTCTGGCCTCTCTGAAGGCTTTCTCATAGAAGTGTCTCTTCCCCAGAGCAGGGTGGGCCTTTGCATGGCTTCTGGATAGCCTTTGGGAACCAGAACAGTGGCTCTAGTGTATGGGTACATTGGCATGGTGTCCTATGATTCCTGTGGGCTGATATATCCTTAGAGATAGGACATCTTGGGTCACTGTGGAGAACAGTTATTTCCCCATTGTGAAAAGACACTAGTGAGCAACACCTCAAGTCCTTACTTTGGTTTTCTAGAAAATTGTGCAAGCAGGTGACAAGGACCTTGATGGGCAACTGGACTTTGAAGAGTTTGTACATTACCTCCAGGATCATGAGAAAAAACTGAGGCTGGTGTTCAAGAGTCTGGACAAAAAGAATGATGGTGAGTTTGGCTGTAGCTCCTCTGCTAGGCAGGTCTTGGCTTACCAAATTGCTGGACTCTGCTCATGGATCCTGTTGTCACAGGACGAATCGATGCGCAGGAGATCATGCAGTCTCTGCGGGACCTGGGTGTCAAGATCTCTGAACAGCAGGCAGAGAAGATTCTTAAGAGGTGAGTGAGTGTGGGTGGGTTCCATTCTATGGGATGCTTTAATGGTTTTGGACTAATCCACGTGCTCTTCACTGTCGACCTCTTCCCTGAAACCAGCCCTGTGTCTAGAAGGAGGGATAAGACGCCCCTTCACAAAGCAAGCTTCTCCTGAGGTTGTGGCCCTTATCTCATGAAAAAGTCACAAATCTGGAATTAGGCCATTGCCAGCAACCCTTAAAATGGCAAGATTAGTTGTGGGCATTTCACATTGGTGAGAAGTGTCCTGGAATACTTTCTCTGGTGGGGAGGGACTTGTACCATGTGTGCTCCTTGACTCGGATTGCTGCTAGTAGCTTGTTCTTTACTCTGTAGCCACATATGCTGGCCAGATAGATGCTCACTCATGAGCAGAGGGCTGCCAGTAGCCCTGCAAATAGAACAGTTTGTACCTGGCTGGTCACAGGGACAGCAACCCCAGGAGCCCAGTTCTGCCCTCTTCTTCATGCTGTGCTGGCCCTGGTGTCTTTGGGTGTGTGCTTGCTTTACTAACCTGCTCAGCGCATTTATTTGTGTTGTTTTTCCTCTCTCCTCTGCATACTCCTTTGTCTGTCTGTCAGAATACGGACGGGCCACTTCTGGGGCCCTGTCACCTAGTAAGTATCTGTGTCTCCCTATGATTGCCTCCCTCCCTGATCAGAATGGGGTTCCTGTGGGCCAGCACATCTCCATTTTGTGGAAAATGGGGTATGGAGCCACCTTACCCTTTCTCAGGAGCAAGGTGCTTTTGGTTTCCTGGGTGGCTATGGCTCCTGCCTTCATCCTATCCAGGTGGGTGTGACAGTGTGAGTGACCATGCTTCTGCTTACAGCATGGATAAGAATGGCACAATGACCATCGACTGGAATGAGTGGAGGGACTACCACCTCCTGCACCCTGTGGAGAACATCCCTGAGATCATCCTGTACTGGAAGCACTCGACGGTGAGGCACACAGCACTGTCCACTAAGGCTTATCTCACATCTCTCATTCCCTCCCCATCTAGGCCTGGGTGGGGGTCCTGATGATACAATGAGATGTTGTGCCTCCTTTGCCAGCCACATGCTCCTCCTCCTTCCATACAGTGGAAGGGTCCAAGCCTGGACCCTTGACCCTTTGCTGGGCATACCTTCCTATCCCCACATGCCACTGCCCTTCACAGGCCATTCCAAATATCTCGTGTTCCTGCTGCTGCTTCTCCCAGAAGCAGACAGTTTGTCCTCCACGGGACGGCGAAGGAAGCCTTGCTACAGATGCCTCCACCTTCCCCGAATTTCTTTTTTAGTATCATTTCTCTCTGTGGCAAAAATACATGTTCTGGCTGAGACAGAGGAGCCTCGTGAGTTAACGGCCAGCCTGGGCTATAGAGTTAGACTCTGATTTTTGGGGTTTGGTTTTAGTAAGCATGCCCTGTAGGCTACGCACTGTTTTTTCCACTCTGTAGCACAGTCCACATTCAGGAAGACAGGTGCAGTTTCACAGCCAGAAATGTCAGTCTAATTTAAAAGACTTCTGGTGTTCTGGGCAGGGCTTCCCCTGCCTTATCCTCCCTGCACCCACAGTGCCAGGTCAGGGCTTCTTTTTTTTTTTTTTTTTTTTTTTTTTTGGTTTTTCGAGACAGGGTTTCTCTGTATAGCCCTGGCTGTCCTGGAACTCACTCGGTAGACCAGGCTGGCCTCGAACTCAGAAATCCACCTGCTTCTGCCTCCCAAGTGCTGGGATTAAAGGCGTGCGCCACCACCACCCGGCCAGGTCAGGGCTTCTTGGGTGAAAGTAAGTGGCTGATTCTAGGGTTCAGAACAGCTAGCCTGTCTCTGGCCTGCAGCCCAGAGGTCAGCACAGCTAGCTGGAACCAGTTCCAGAGAGAAGGTATTACGCAGGCAGCATAGCACCCTGCTTGTTTAGGCCTTGCATAACACTCTTCTGCTGGCAATCTGGTTCTGTATCGGGTTGCAAGGTTTATACCCATCTGCCCTTATCGTTGATGTCAGCCCTAAAGTCCTTGTGGGAAGTCCCAGGAGCTTCCTTTAAAAGGGCAACCCAGCAGCATTCCAACATTCTTCCCGATCATTGCCTGTTCCTGTCTAGCTCACTGTCGGGGCTAAGGGAGAGTTCCTGCCATCCTCACTGTTCACGTCCCCACTTGAGAGAGTGGAAGGCAGTGACCACGGCAGGTGGCTAGCGCATTGGCCACAGATGTTGTGAGTAAAGCTGGCTATGTCTCTGTTTGTCTTCCTTCCCCATAGATCTTCGATGTCGGTGAGAATCTAACAGTCCCAGATGAGTTCACAGTGGAGGAGAGGCAGACGGGGATGTGGTGGAGGCACCTGGTAGCAGGAGGTGGGGCAGGGGCAGTTTCCAGAACTTGCACTGCCCCTCTGGACAGACTGAAGGTGCTCATGCAGGTGAGCAGGGAAGTCAGCAGATTTTACCCATGGTTCATTGGAGGCTCAGCTTCCCCTCCCTCCCTCCCTCAGCTGGGTCCTTGCTATCAAAGCCCAAACTTCCCACCGCAGCTAATGGAGTTGCAGTTAATGCTTTGCAGGCACCAGTAGATCCAGGCCTAGGTAACCTTTACGGTTTGCTGGTCTAATTTTATCAGAGAAACATAAGCTGCGTGTCACCTTACTTGGGCTTGTTACTTGGAGTGTAGCAAGACCTGATTCCTTAAGCACATCTCAGGATGGATAAGATGCCTCATGGAGGGCAGGGGGAACAGACCCTTGCGTGACCTAGAGGCCATCAGGAAGCAGTGTCTTTACCTTGGCTGAGCATGCAGCTCCACGTCCACAGGGCAGAGATAAGCTTGTGTGATGTCAGGGAAGCCTTGTGAAATGACCCACATGTGGACACTGGTGGACTTTGATATCTGTCTGAACAGTGACTAGTTACCCCATTCTGCTTCTGTCTGGCACTTTCTGTTCTGGGAGGCCTACCCAGAAACAGCACAACCCCCAGAAACCCTCTGGACAGACTGAAGGTGCTCATGCAGGTGAGCAGGGAAGCCAGCAGATATCACCCATGGTTCAGTGGCGGCTCAGCTTCACCTCCCTCCCTCCCTCCCTCCCGCCCTCCCTCCCTCCCTCCCTCCCTCCCTCCCTCCCTGAGCTGGGTCCTTGCTATCAAAGCCCAGACTTCCCACCGCAGCTAATGGCGTTGGAGTTAATGCTTTGCAGGCACTACCCTCTCTCCCTTGGCATAAGTGAGTGGGACAGATCTCCCTTCATCTTCCAGAAATAGACTGATGCAAAAGATCTAGACGAGCTTTAAGGCTTAATGTAGCGTGTGCTGGCCCCTCCTCCCAGCCTGCTCGCCTTAAGTAGCCATTTCTCCTTCCAGAGCCTCTGAGAAAACAGAAGCGTGAATAGTTGCTCTTCAGTTTTTAATTGAATTCCAGGGAGAGAGAGAGAGAGAGAGAGAGAGAGAGAGAGAGAGAGAGAGAGAGAGAGAGAGAGA
>NW_021620941.1:1858982-1860620 GCF_004785775.1 Grammomys surdaster
AGAGAGAGAGAGAGAGAGAGAGAGAGAGAGAGAGAGAGAGAGAGAGATTAAGAGATTAAGAGCTGTCCTCTCTGGGTTGGTGGGGCATACCTCAAATCCTACCACTCGGGAAGGATGAAAATCAGGCCAGCCTGAACTACATAGTATGAGAGCCTGACAAAAACTAAATAAAATAAAACAAGATAATAAAACATCCAGCCATGCCTGCTGAATACTCAGGACATTAAATTGAATTGATCAGAGGGAAGAGCCTTTCTGAAGAGGTGTTCTGAAAAGGCTCCTCCCAGGGCGGACAGTGGAGTCTTCCCTCAGCCCTGCTGAGTCCCTCTGATCTCTTGTCCTCCTCAGGTCCATGCCTCCCGCAGCAACAACATGTGCATCGTAGGTGGATTCACACAGATGATTCGAGAAGGGGGAGCCAAGTCACTCTGGCGCGGCAATGGCATCAATGTCCTCAAAATTGCCCCTGAGTCGGCCATCAAATTCATGGCGTATGAGCAGGTGAGCACTTGGGAGGGGTGCCAGCTGGCAGCTCCTTACGGTCTGAGGTCCCTGAAACTAGAGCCAGTGTTTGTACCCGAAGGACACAAGATCAATGGCCTGGGCATGACCCCAGCTCTCTTACTACCCCCTTCCATTTAGGGACAGCATAGGTAGTAGCTGTAAGAGGAAGGGTGGGGCCAGAAGTGCTGTGGCCCAGGATGCATCTCTTTGTTTTTCTCCTATTTTAGATGAAACGCCTTGTTGGTAGTGATCAGGAGACGCTGAGGATCCACGAAAGGCTTGTGGCAGGCTCCTTGGCCGGGGCCATTGCCCAGAGTAGTATCTACCCAATGGAGGTAAGGGCCACCAATCCTGGAGTGGGCAATACGCACGGGACACAAAGAGGAATAGGCTGTGTTCATGCTTCTTGATACTCTCATTGTAGGTTCTAAAGACCCGAATGGCCCTGCGGAAAACAGGCCAGTACTCAGGCATGTTGGACTGTGCCAGGAGGATCTTGGCTAAAGAGGGTGTAGCTGCCTTCTACAAAGGCTACATCCCCAACATGCTGGGGATCATCCCCTATGCTGGCATCGACCTAGCTGTCTATGAGGTGAGGCCCTCTTGACAATAGCGCCTGGGACAGAGAGGGAGATAGAGCACCTGCCTGTTCCAACACCCTCTGTGATAGAGATGCTGAGATGAGAGATAGCAGTCAGCTCCTTACTGCAGTGGTCTCCTGTTACCCTCCTCCTCCTGCACAGCAGGCCCGAACACTGTTGCAGGTTCTGTCCCCTCTAAAGATCCAGAGATTCAGCAGGCAGACCCAAGAACAGTGGCCGCTGGGGGCTCACATATCTCCACAGACTTGGGAGCACAGCACGCCCTCTGCCTCCATTCTGCTTCCTGTCTTAGCCAAGAACCTCAGTGACAATGGATGGCAGAGGGAGGCAAGGCAGGAGTTCCGCAAGGCCCAGGCCAAGTGAGTCAGGTTACTTTGGCTTCTCAGATCCCACGTGATAGGAAACAGCTTTCCTGAGGAAAAGGTTCTAAAGACCCGAATGGCCCTGCGGCCATTCTATCTCTCCCGCACTCCCACACACACATGCACACACACACACACACACACACACACACACACACACACACACACAC
>NW_021620941.1:1860630-1875404 GCF_004785775.1 Grammomys surdaster
CACACACACACACACACACACACACACACACACACACACACACACACCCCGGTGTCTGTCTCCCATACTGGCTCTTTAAAGCTAACCTCTGTATCCCATTCCCTCTAGACATTGAAGAATACCTGGTTACAGCGCTACGCAGTGAACAGTGCAGACCCTGGCGTGTTCGTTCTCCTGGCCTGTGGCACTATCTCCAGTACCTGTGGCCAGCTGGCCAGCTACCCATTAGCCCTGGTCAGGACCCGGATGCAGGCACAAGGTAAGGCTGGTCCTGGGCTGGCTTTCATGTCTCTAGGAGTTGGGGTGGGTGACAGATCACATCTGACCAGTGGCCTCTCTCCCACAGCCTCCATTGAGGGTGCCCCTGAGGTAACCATGAGCAGCCTCTTCAAACAGATTCTACGGACTGAGGGGGCCTTTGGGCTATACCGGGGTCTGGCCCCCAACTTCATGAAGGTGATTCCAGCTGTGAGCATCAGCTACGTGGTCTATGAGAACCTGAAGATCACCCTGGGCGTGCAGTCTCGGTGACGGGAGGGTGGCGGACTTGGTGACCCTGGGCTGCAGCCCAGGGTGTGCAGCCGCCTCATTCTGTGAATGTGCCAACACTAAGCTGACTTTCCCAAGCTGTGAAACCGAGGATACCGCAGGGGACGGGCAGGGAGCTGGCAAGCTCTGGGCTGGTCCTGCTGACCTGGCAGACCTTTGTGTCTCTTCCAAGGAAGACCTGTGGATGTTCCTTGGGGCCCAGGGGTCAGTAAGATGTGGGCTCCTGCACTAGAGACAGGACATTTTCCGCAGTGCCTGCCAGATAGCGAGCTTGGATGCCAGCTTAGTTCTTCCATCTCGTTCACGCAGCCTGACCTCAGCTACGGCATCCCTCTGGTCCAAAGAGCATTCCTGTGCCCCTTGTATCTTTCCACTGATGCACTGTGGTAGAAAGTGGGCCTGTACCCACTCTTGTCCTTCTGTCCATCTTCCCTCAGTGCTGCTCTTCCAAACCTGTTTCCCAAGCTGCAGGATCCATGTGGACCTGTGGTATTGGAAGCTGAAGAAGGACCATTATGTCCTTGCCTATTCTGAGCTCACAAGCAAGGCCACCTGGATGCGCCCTGGTACTCAGGCACTGGCTGCCTGACACCTCGGTGCACGGCTTTGCTGAAAGCTAGTGCTGGCACCTGGAACCCAGAGGATCTGTGCTGCCTGCATGGGCCTGATGTCCTCTGAGCTGCCCCTAAGCCCTGTGAGGACTGGCACCAGCTCATCCCCACACTCATTGTTTGGTTCTGTGGTGTGAGGGTGGGCAGAGTACCTGCCCATGTCTGCTGCCCCGATGAGAAGAAAAAGATGCTGAAGGCCTTAATTATGTCTTACTGGGTAAAGGATTTGGTTCAGAAGGACAAGCTGGACACTGCACTGCCGCACTTACTGCGAGCCTGGGGTAGGTTGTTTGCCTGCTCTCAAGTCTGTTCTGAGGGCCCTATGGGGCCAAGCGGGACCAGCCTCACATTCCACACGTGTACCACTCTGCTTGGAGCCTATTTATTTTGTATTTATTTGAACAGAGTTATGTCCTAACTATTTTTATAGATGTGTTTAATTAATAGCCTGTCATTTTCAAGTTCATTTTTTTATTCATATTTATGTTCATGGTTTGATTGTACCTTCCTGTCACCACCTGGTGGGGCATGGGGAGACAAGATGGAAAAGTGGCCACAGAGTGACCTTGCCTGCTGCCCACACTGATGGCATGTCCATCCCACCAGAAACAGAAGGAAAGGCACAGGGAGGACCCCTCAGGCCGGGTAGGGTAGTGGGAAAGGTGGTGGCTTGACATTCTTTCCTGGACCGGAAGGATTTATTTTGCCCTTTTGGAACGACAAGGCAATGAGGTGCTTTACCAGGAATTTGGTATGAGGGTGAGGACTGAAGGACGGGGTGGCCTGCCTTCCCCAACCTGTGACCTGGTCTCCCTTCTGGCCTGTGACTGCCCAATGAGTAGCCATCCTCCGGCCACTTGGCAACTGTGCCTCCTTTGCCCAGAATGGCCTGATGTGGAAAATCCAAACAGGATGCAAGATCAATGCAAAAGTCACCGGTCTGCATAGTCTATGCTGTAACTGGAGTTTGTCAAAGGCAAGCAGCCTTCTAATAAAGTCGCTTCAAATGTGACAGTGGAGCCAGGGTTTTTCTGTTCTGGGCTTGGGTGTTGGGGGACATTAACATTTTCCTCATCCATAGTTACCCCCTCATCTTTAGGGAGCCACTTCACCTTTAGTGAGTGTTGGTTAGATTGGCGATCTGTGGCAAGGGCCTCCCCTTCCTGCTGGGAGCTTATTCTTCACATGGTCTCCAGGTACCAGACTGCTTTTACCCAGGCCTCCCGGGTGCTTCAAAGGCCTGGCCAACCCAAACCTGTCTCCGTCACACCCACCAGGCTGTCTCAGAGCTTCGTTAGAGGATTCTCAATTTGTACTTGAACCCAGATGAGTCCCTGCATGCACAAGTCACCCTCTCCACTGGAACAACTGATAAGCATTAAAATGTCACATATGTTAAAGCATTTCCTGGCTTTCCTCCCAGAGCTGCATCTCTGTCTTTATCACCCCTGCAGAAAGTGGCCCCATTCTTCTAAAGACTCAAGCCAAAAACCTTTATGTCATCCACAGCACCCTGCTTTTTGTCTAACCTCTCATTCTAGTCCTGTCTGTCAGAGAACCTGTCTACCTTCAGGTAGACCTAGGACCCCACTGCTCATGACAGCCACCCTTGCTGCCCTCTTTATCCTCATCCTGAGTCTTGCCAAAGCTCTTAAGTCTGCCTCCCCTGCCTCCTTTTTTTCTGAGTGATTGATGTACATACCTGAGTGAATCTTAGACCGGAAACCCTGAACTCTGGTTCCTGTCACCCAGAACCTTCCATCAAGGGGACAAACCACATGCTGGAAAGAACCAGTGTATAACTCCCACAAGTTGTCCTCTGGCCTCCACGTCTACACCCACACACATAAACCTTAAAAATAAAGTAATAAAATTGTACTCATTTTTTATTAAAATGGCATTTATGGCCTAGTGAGACGGCTCAGGGGTCAGCATTTACCAGCCTTTGGGTGAGGCAGCTCCTCCCCCAGAGGGCCAAACTCCTATGGGCCCCTGTACACATGGTATACACACACAAACATGCTATATAAATAAAAATAACACTAGCTGGGGATGGTTGTACATTCATTTAGTCCTAGTGCTAGGAAGGCAGAGGAAGACAGATCTGAGTTCAAGGTCAACCTGGTCTACATATTGAGTTTCAGGACAGCTAAAGCCATATAGTGAGATCTTGTCTCCAGGGAGATGGCTCATCAGTAATAGTAGATGCAGTGCTGCCAAGCCTGGTGACCTGAGCCCCATGTGGTAGAAGGAGCAAAATTGTTCAGGCTGTTCTGTGACCTTCACACTTACACTGTGGTGCACGAATGCATACACACAAAATAATTTACAAATGACCAAGGAAGTGAGGTCAGGGTGGGGAGAATATGGGACACACTGGACACGATACATAACAAAGGGCCCTGTTCTATGAGATGTCGGGGAAGCCAAAGATGCCAGCATGCACACAAGCATTAGACTATTTGAAGGGGGCCACATCCGAGTTTGCTGAGAACCTGGAGCAGTCCACTCAGTTCTTCCAGGGGCAAGCAAGGTCAATCGGTGAAGTCAATCAGACAGTGCCCCTGTGAATCAGTGGTTCTGTCCCCAAGCCTGCACCTGCTTCCCTCTGAGTGAAAACATACTGTGTAGCTTGTGCTGGCGTTGTGGGCACTCAAGGAGCAGAGGCAGGAGGATCTCTTGAGTTTGAGGCCAGCCAGGGCTATGTACTGAGACCTTGTCTCAGAAACAAAAATAATAGTTTGTCCTGGGTGTGGTGGTTTAGTCCTGTTGTGGTGGTTAGTGCTGTTGTCCTAGCACTGGGGAGGGACTGAAGCAGGAGGGTGAGTTGAAGGCTAGTCTGTAGCAAGACTATCAACAATCAGGGCTGGAGAGATGGCTCAGTGGTTAAGAGCACTGACTGCTCTTCCAGAGATCCTGAGTTTAATTCCCAGCAACCACCTGGTGGCTTACAACCTGCCCTTTTCTGGTGTGTCTAAAGACAGCTACAGTGTACTCATATAAATAAAATAATTTTTAAAAAAAAGACTATCAGCTGGGCGGTGGTGATGCACGCCTTTAATCTCAGCACTTGGGAGGCAGAGGCAGGTGGATTTCTGAGTTCGAGGCCAGCCTGGTCTACAGAGTCAGTTCTAGGACAGCCAGGACTACACAGAAACCCTGTCTCGAAAAGCAAAAAAAGAAAAAAGAAAAACTTTTCAAACCATTCTGCCGAGGCATTGGAAGGCAACATGGGAATTAATTCCTGAAGCTATAGGCAATAAAAGGACACTCTTAACACAGGAAGGGCCAGCAAGCTGGCTTGGTGGATCAGTCAAGGCACTTGCTGCTAAGCCTGGTGACCTGGGTCCAGTCCTCAGACCCACTGCTGAAAGGAGGCATCTGCCTACCACAAGTCATCCTCTGACCACAGGAACCCTCCCTGCCCCTCCAAACAAATACTATTTTTGTTATTAAAAACCCTGCTGTCTCAAAAACAAAACAAAACAAAAAAAAAAAAAACATGCTAAGTAGATCTCACATACTCTTCCTTTAGAATGGTGGCTATCTCAGGGAGTGCTAACAATGGCATCAAGGAAGAAATCAAGGTCATTCACCAAAGCATGGTGCACATCATGGTGTATTTCACTGGATTCCAGTTTAAAAAGTTGGGCAAAGCTCTGTCTTCCTCCCCATATTAATCTGGGAGTCACACCACAGACCTACTGAGCTCAACAGGCAGGGAACAAAGAAGTTATACAGCTTATCTTTCTGCCATCCCTGTAGCAGCCTGGCCTGGCCCTGGGTGCCCTGGGCCATTGGGACATTGAAGGAAGATCTGGCACCAGAACTTCAAGGGTTTTCCTGCCACAGGGCTCAGCCAGTACTGAGCCTCTGCTGGGGACGGCGTACAATGACAGGGACTGCCTGCAGGAGACATCTCACAAGCCTGAGTTCGGCAGCTCTTTGTAAAAAAAACAGTTGTTCCCATTTCTCCTAACCTTAGCCCTGGACAACTGCTGTATAGATTTCATTTGTGCGTGACTGCTTTTCAGTTGGCCTTGGTATGCATAATTATTCTATTATATCTGACTTTCTTACTTCTTCCTCCTGCTCTGGTGAATTCTGTGAAACTAGACGTTTCTTGATGTAATGATTCTTAAACAATTAAAAATTGAGACATAGGGCACTGCACAGCACAGTCCTAATGGCCCAGGTGCATGCTGTGTGTTCTCATCTTGGGAACAATGCAAAGACTGCACAATGGCAGTTCCAGATTAATGCTTGACTTGCAAAGAAAGTTTGAAGAGATTATTAGAAAATGAAATAGAGCCAACATTGGGACCTCGAGAAAGGAAAAAACTATTGAAGTTATTATAGAAGTTTTGCACAGCATTTAAAAATGGTTCCTGGATAAGCAAGTATAGAATGCATAAAATTATATATTAGTAGAACTAAGTCCAAACACTGGGACTCTTAGGAGAGTCATTGTGTGCAATGTGCAGAAGCAGAAAGCTAGCAGAACTACCGAGTTAAGGGCTAAGTTGATTCTTTCTGGCCACTGCCTGGCAGCTTTGCCCATGTCATTTATCATTAGAGCTTCACAGGAAAATGCAAGTAGCTCAGCTCGGAGCTCGGAGCTCTCAAGTATAATAAGTCAAAAGTTAAAGTTTAAATAATGACAAGTTTGCAATTATTATTATTTTGGCTACAGACCTGGGGATAGGGAAGCTTGAAACTTTGGGGAACAATTGTAATTCTTAGTTCTTTGTGGGATGTGGTTATTCTTTTGAATTTGATTTGGCAATGATTATACAATGTCTTTTTTTCTATCTGCTTTTGGAATATCAATAAAAGACTGAGGCAAGAAAAAGCCGAGAGAGCATGAGAAGAGAATGTGAAGAGTGAGTGAAGAAAGAATGTGAAGAGTGAGTGAAGAGAGAATGTGAGGTGTGTATGGAGAGTGTGTGTGTGAGTGAAAGGAGAGTGTATGTGGTGTGTGTGAGGTGTATGTGAGATGTGTGTGAAGAGTGTGTGTGAGAGTCAAAGGGGAACGCACAGAGGTGTGTAAGAGTGTGGGAGTTCAAGAAAAGAAAAGCACACAGGAGAAAAGCAGAGTGCACAGGAGAACACGGAGTGTGTGCAGCCTCAAGCTGCGAGCGAACGAGCAAGAGAGAAAGCAGAGATTGAGAGAGAAGAGAGAGAAATTTTAAGCCTTGAAAAATTGCCTGTCAGCTTGTACCCAAAAAGTAGTCTGTGAATATTTATTATAATATACACAGATATCCCTGCTTCCAGTTGAGAACTCCAATCCTGTGTTGAGGCTGGACCCCGACAGGAGTCTGTGCTTATATAAAGTGTCTTGACTCTAAGGATCCCATGTCTTGGAGTAGTGCCTAGGTCCTTGTGGGGTTGTCCCCCCTTTTGTTTCATTTGAGACAATCTTGCTATATTTCTTAGAGCTGGCCTTGAACTCCATCCTCCTGCCTCCACCTCCCAGCTGCTGGGATTGGAGGTTTGAGCCACCAGTTTGTTTTCCTTCTTCACAAAAGACTCTGAAATACTAAGTTTCAGTCCCATAAAACACTGGGCCCCTTCTAGGGTCCCCGTGCAGCCTCACTGGGCTACACAGGGCTCCAGAGTACACTGACCTGGAGCTCTCTGCTCAGAGTCAAGCACCTGGCCTCCCCTGATAGGCTCGCTTTGCTCTCTGCCTGTCTCGAGCAGAGGTTCAGCCTTGTGGCAGGGAGAACTTTTGTAGTTGTCTCTCTGGTGCCAGATCTTCCTCCAGTGTTCTCATGGCGCCGCACATCCAGAACTAGGCCAGGCTGCTACAGGGGTGGCAGGAAGCAGCTCAGGGCCTCTGGCACACACCTGCTATACTGAGCCCAGGTGTGGAACCAGCATGTCCTACCACCTGTACTAGATCGAATACTGTCCTTTACCTTTGTGTCAACTTAGAACTTCAGAATGTCACCTTGTTTAGGAATAGATCTTTGCTTATGGAATCAAGTTAGGATGACGTTAGAGAACTTTCCTTATGGAAACAGTTGGAACAAGCCAGAGTTGAGAATGTGGGGGAAATTGAGAAAGAGTTTAATAGAACTTCAACTCCCGAGAAGGCATTATTAGCATTGTCCAGACTGCAGGCCAGGCTGCTTGGGTACAAGGGAAGGAGCAGACTTTACGGCTTGCCATGAGCGGGTTATCAGCCTGGTCCCTAGCTCCTCACCCTTTCAGAAGGACTTTAGGTTCTCAAGGTGCCTCAGCTTCAATGAGCCAAGGGCTCTGGAGTTTGCCTAGACTCTGCCCTTTGTGGTAGTTCCCAGTGTGTTGAGCCTATTCTGCATTGAGAGGGAACCCCAAATTCAGTGGTTACCCCTTATAAGAATCAAAAAGTGGCAGGGTGGAATCCCAGCATTTGAGAGGCAGAGTTCAAGGTAAGCCTGAATTTAAAGCAGGGTACATATGGTATCCTGCGTTATTATGTACTTATTTTTACTTATTTGTGTGTGCGTGTGTGTTTAGGTGCATGTGTGGAGGTTAAAGGAGAACTTGTGGAAGTCTATTCTGTCCTTTCATTATGAGGGTCCTGGGGACTAAGGTCAGGTCCTCGGATCAACGGCAAGCACCTTTACCTGCTAAGCCATCTCAGTGGTCCAATAATCTAAACAGAGGGAGGAATGGGGACTCAGCATGAAGAGGCAGAGGGGCTATGTCTGAAAGCTAAGAAACAACTGGATCCTACTAGCAGCCACTACAGGGAGCTGGCCCCACCCACACCTACAGCTGGGTGAGAATTAATGTCTGTGGGGTTTGCCAAGCAAAGTTCTGGGAATTGGCTAGGACATCAAATATACCACTTACTTTGGGAATTTGTTACCAGGACAACAGATGAATACTTTCCTTACCTTTGGCTGATTGGCCTTAGCTCTCAAGCCTGCTCTGCCACCTGTCCAAAGCCTTGTCCTCCAAGTCAGCTGGAAGGAAAGGCCTTACCAGCAACTGAACTGGCTTGTCAGGCACTGTGAGGTGGGTACAGTACAAAGCTCACCGGCCAGGGCTATTAGCGGTCTCTGTCCCCAGGCCCTACGTATTACGGTTTGGTTTGACCGTCGTGAGACCTCCACTGCCTGCCTGCCTTACTTAGAACTAGGCTGTTCCCCACCTAAGCCAGCCTTCTTCTCCCCACCCTGCTGCCTGGTACACGCCACCTGATTGTTCCCATTCCTCGGGCTCTTATCCATCCATTCAATGCTGAGGGCTTTGTTCCCTGTCGCTGCACATGCCTGGAGCCTGGAATTGTTAACATGCACATGTGGTTTAGATTATCTTCCCCCACGAAGCCTTTAGATCAGGTTACAAGGTAAATCAGGGCACTGTGGTAGGATCTTGGCCAAGGCTTCTGCATTGCCCAGCCAAAGCTTCCTCACAGGAACCTTCCTTACAGTCCTGAAGGGGAAAGACATGTCTCAGTTCACACAAAGGGGAGAGTGGCCTTGTTCGCCATGGTGGCCTGTGCTCTAGTGTCCCCAATCCAGACTTCACTGGTCTAAGTGGACTGGAATGTAGGGGAAAGGTGGAAGGGGAGGAACCTTCTTGCTGGGCCCAACTGTCCAGGTGGACCTTGGTCCTTGCACCCAAGGGCCAGCCAGCCCAGCGTGGCCACAGTTGGTCTGGGCTGGATGAGAGCTGCTGGTGGCAGCAGAGGTAAACTTGAGGCCAGCGATAGCTGGTGACCTCCTCAGTCCTTCTGCAGGGGCCATCAGCCTGAGCCTGCTGGATAGAGTTCCCAAGCACAGGACCAGACAGGAGAGCATCCCAATGAACCAGACTCTTGTCATTTTCTGTCACTGTGAGCCCAGCCTATGGTCCTGGAGAAGCTTTATTTCTCATAGCACTTGCTGAGGCTGACGGAGAGAGCACCAGCATGGGTCCCTGCATCCCTGTACCTTCACAGACGGCGACAAGAGACCTTGGACTTGCTCCATTGCCAAGTCCTCTACTCATTTCTCTTTCCTTTCCCTCTACGGATAGCATCTGTGTTTAGCCTCTCAGGGCTGCTCTTACCAGGAACCACAAACTCAGTGACTCAGAACATGCCAGTTTCTGGAGGCCTGAAGTCCAAAGTCAGTTCCACTACCTAGAGTCAAGGTGTCAGCAGATCTGGCTCCGCCTGTAGAGTTTGTCTTCTAGCTTCTGGAGGCTTCTGTGCTCCACTGCTTGTGACCCTTTCTGACTCCTCCAGCTGCTGAGCTTCCACAGAGAGATACAGCCTGTCTCTGATCCCATCTCTATCTGTTTGCTTTATATTTCTAATGTAGCTCAGGCTGCCCTCAAACTCACCTTGTAGAGGAGGACAAAGATGACCTTGAACTTCTGACCTTCCTGGTCTTACTTCCTTGTGTTCTGGCTTCACAGTTTTGGGACATGCCACCTGGCTTTCTGCCTGCCTCTCTTGATTGCTTTTAGGGCCTGCCTAGACAATCTCCCCATCTCAAAGTCAGCAGCTCGATCACACCTAGAAATTCCCTTCAGCACATCAAGTGCAACAGGTTCTGGGGAGGGCAAGCTTCCAGTCAGCTGCCTGAAGTGCTCTCCCCACACAGGGTCCCCACAGTGTGTAACCACATACAAGAGCCCTAGCACTCAGGAGGCTGTAAAGCATCTATGAGGCCAGCAGAGCTACACACTGAGCTCCAGAGTCGCCTGGAATACAGGCAGGTCCTGTCTCAAAACACAAACAAAAAGGTGTTCATTCCCTGGTACCACCAAGCACGCCCACCCCCCGGAAACCCTTCCTATTGGGTTAAAAACAGCAGAAGTGATGCCCTGGGAACATGGCACACTGGAAAACCAGACAACTGTTGTGAAGGGTGAGAAAAGAGTTTAAACCTAGAATAGTTTCCATGGAGAATACACATTCATTGTTCACCTAATCCCAAAGAAAGTGTAAGGGTGGGAGGTGGCTCTGTGGTTGTGAACACAGACTGCTCTTACAGAAGACCCAGGGTCCATTTTCAGCCCCCATGTCAGGCGGCTGGCAGTGGCCTCCAAGTCCAGCTCCTGGGGTAGCTGATGCTTCTTGCCTCCATATGCATGTGTGCATGCACACACACACACACACTTGCACAAGCACTTGCACACGGGCACAATACTTTAAAACAATTCTTCAAAATGTTTTTAAATGGAAATTTGACAAAAACAGGAAAATTAGACTCCTCCCTGGGGGCTCCCTCTCTGACTACCATGAGGAAGACATCTTGTTCTCAGGATTCTTATGCCTACTTCCTGTGTCCTTGACTCAATGCTGAGAGTCATAATGTCTTAGTCAGGGTTTTATTGCTGTGATAAAACACCATGACCAAAAAACAAGTTGGGGAAGAAAGGGTTCGTTTGGCTTACACTTTCTGTCTATCACTGGAGGAAGTCAGGACAAGAACTCACACAGGACAGGAATCTGGAGACAGAAGCTGATGCGGAGGCCATGAAGGGTGCTACTTACTGGCTTGATTCTCATAGTTTGCTCACCCTGCTTTCTTATAGAACCCAGGACCACCAGCCCAGGGATGGTACCACCCACAATGGGCTGGGCCCTCCCCCATGGATCACTAATTGAGAAAATGCCTTACAGCGGGATCTCATGAAGGCATTTCCTCAAGGGAGGCCCCTTTCTCTGTGATAACTCCAGCTTGTGTCAAGTTGACACACAAAGCCAGCCAGGACACACAGGGACATTATTCTGAGGCAGATGACGTCACTGATTATATACAAGCCTGTATCATTTTCCAAACACTTCTGGACCCCAACCTCACCAACCTCACAGATAGTTACTGATGCCAGTTCCCCAGAGGAATGAGACTTGCCCAAAGTTGCAATCACGAGAGGACAGAGGCCCCAACTCTGGCCTCCGCTCAGCCAAGACCATGGGGGAAACTGGGCAACATGGTACACATCTGTATTCCCAGCCCTTAGGAGGCTGCAGGTCACAAGTTTGAGGTCAGCCCGGGTTATCTGTCAGGTTCCAGCCCAGCCTGGGCTACAGAGACCTTTCTCAAAAGCAGACCATAAGACTTGGACATGACACAGACTAGGCACTGCTCCCCATATCAGCTCTGGCCCCTATGAAATATGATTTTTCTTACTCATCTCCAAATGCTTAAATGCTAAAGCTATTGTCTATTTGGACAATGAAGATGACTTAACCAAACCTGGAATTGGCCACAAGGGGGCAGCCCCAAGTTCCTTCCATCTCCTGAAGGCTTTGTAGGCTCTCTAGTGCCTCCTGGTGGCTGTGGGAAGCAGGCTAGAAGGAAGAAGAAAGGATGCTAGGCCTAGTTGAGTGTGGCTTCAGTCCTTCTCCATCGAAGTCATAGGAAGCCAATCTGGCTAGCACAGTCCTTTGGGTTTCATCACCAGCCAGCCAGTGCAGTCTTCTCCCCCCTACAGCAACCTCTGGGGAAACCCCTCAGGATCACTCCTTTGATTCCCTGGCTCCACCAGCCCTACCGCTCTCTGTGGAATTTCGAGGCAGAAGACATGAACATCATGTCTGTGGAGATGAGGAGTGTATGTCTCACAGCTGGGACACAAACTACCTGCCTCACCTCCTAACTCAGATGACCTCAAGGGGGAGCCAAGGCTAGACACAACTGATCCAGTGCAGGAGCAGCAAGAGCACAGGCAACGGGCAGCGGGATTCCCCAGGCTCCGGTGTCCTGTGGGAAGGGGGCATCTCTCCCAGCTGCTTCCCTGGGGAAACCGGGATTGAGAAGTTTGTCAGCCTCCTCGAGGAGGCACCAGGGAACAACAGTAGATGGAACCTTGAGGAGGGGACATGGGAGGCCGGGCAGGGCTGCTGCTGTTCAGGCTCCCATTCCCTGCCTGTAACAGCAGGATCTCCTGCAACTGCAACCTCACAACGATTCTGGCAGGGGAAGCAAATCAGGACAGTCTGGAGCTAAGCGACCTCAGGCAGGGGTGAGTGCTTTGAGAACAGGCTCTGGGGAGGCAGCTGCAGTGAGACAGCTAATTTTAATGAGAGGGTGCCATTTAATCCTTTGTGGAGTGAGTAGGGACTATTGGAGTGTGTGTGCATCATGGGTGGGGCCAGGGTGTAGGGATACTGCATCTGCAGAAGGATGAAATTAGAAGTGCTGCTGGACATGACCTTAAGGGGAGAAGTTTAAGGTGCTACATGACCTCCTCCAAGGGGACAAAGATGGGGGTGCAGGCTTTGGGCTGGGACATGCAGGCTTGGGGGTTAGATATGCCCTGCCCACTCTTGCTCCTCTGTCCCTCCCCCACCATCCCATGGCTTTTTGACCCCATAGGATGCAGGGATGAAGAGATAAAGGCAGGCTGGAGAGATGGCTCAGTGGTTAAGAGCACTGACTGCACTTCCAGAGGTCCTGAGTTCAAATCCCAGCAAGCACATGGTGGCTCACAACCATCTGTAATGAGATTTGATGCCCTCTTTTGGTGTGTCTGAAGACAGCTACAGTGTACTCATATATAATAAATAAATAAATCTTAAAAAAAAAAAGATAAAGGCTGGGTGGCTCACTGCCATCTTAGCTCCAGTTTCAGGGGATCCAGTGGCCTCTTCTGACCTCCAGACACCAGGCATGCACATGGTGCACAGACATGCATGCAAGCAAAACATTTGTACACATTAAAAAAAACAAAACAAGAGCCTACACTGTCCCAGCCTGGGTTGGCCACAGGCTGCCTGAAGGACCCTCAGCAGTATCTCTGGGGCCCAGCACTGTCGGGTTTGGCGTCCTAATGTGCACTTGACCTGCACCTATTCCCCAACCTCCTCATCCCATGGTATCCTTGTTAAAGATTTACTTTATGTGTGTACACTGTCTTTCTTCAGACAGACCAGAAGAGGGCATCAGATCCCATTACAGATGGTTGTGAGCCACCATGTGGTTGCTCAGAATTGAACTCAGGACCTCTGGAAGAGCAGTCAGGACTCTTACCCACTGAGCCATCTCTCCAGCCCCCTCGTTGGTTTTTGTATTTGTGTATTGCTGGCTTTGTATTTTGAGGCCAGCCTCAAGCTCACTACGTATGAAGGTTAACTTAGAACTTCTGATCTTCCTGCCTCCTGCAGAGATTACTGGTGCGCATTACCACACTGTGCTTAAATGACAGCCCAGGTAGAAACCAGGGCTTTCTCTGTGCTGAGAAAGCACACTACCCAGTGAGCTACAACTCCAGACTCACTCTGTCTTTGGGAAACAGGGTCTCACGCTGCAGCCCCAGACCAAACTCCAGCTATCCCCACCTCAGGTTGTGGGGTTACAAGCGTGCACCATACCTCATTTCCCTCGACTTTGTCAGATGCAGGACTATCAATGTACCCATCTGATAGATGGAGGCTTGGAGAGGAACATCACTGCCCAGAGCACCATGTTCAGAGAGGAACATATGCAAACTAACCCTGTGTCCAATTCCTGGGGATGTTCAGTGGGCACCAATTGTGCGGCAGAGGCACCAGAGGTAACACAGCCTGTCCTGGCTTTCCTTGACTGACAGCCCCAGCAGCACCCACCCCACAGAGCAGACCTCAGAACAGCGGATGCCAGAGGGAAGCAGTAGGGGTCTCCTTTATTACAAATACAACAGTCCCAGGGCACTTGGGGAGAGCTGGACCAGGAGGCACGTGGCCAGGGCTTGTCCAGGGCAGGACCCGCTCTGATCCCTGTCAACAAGGGATTGAGCCCTAGTAGAGTTGAAAAGAAGTCCCTGTCAAGAGACCAGGTCTCTGGAACTGGGGTTGGAGGGTAGTCTTCTGTGACCCCAGACCCTTTACCCTCAGAATAGCTGTAAGTTTGGGCCTTGTCCACAGCGTCAAGGGCCCTAGAAATGTCCAGTATCAGAAGTAGAGAACGGGGAACTAGGTAGACCAGAGACAAAACGACTCTGTCCCCTATGAGCATAGCCAGGGGCGGTCCAGGTCTTGTGCCCCAGGCAACTAGTCCTTGCAGCTAGGGGGGACGCAATGCACTGAGGGGGTTTCTTCAATGGCCCGCTCCATCCGCAGGTACCAGGGCTGGATGTGTGAGTGTTGCATCAGGTCGTCAAAGGCCTCCAGACCCTCCATCACTCGCAGCACGCCATACACTGCCTAGGGAGGGTCAAGGATCAGTCATTGCACTGGGGCCATGGCCTGCTGAGACCTCAGACGGGGCACCCACACTGCCTGCTTGCTGCCAGTTGTGTAGGGTTTTAAAGAGGAGATATCTCAGCATCTGGTCAGACCAAGGCTACCTGGTTGGTTACCGGACTGCCAGGGATAGGGCAGGGCCTAAGGCCAGTCAGTGAGTCAGTGAGACTTGCAGGTAAACGCCTGGAGCCCAAGCATGCTGCAACTGAGCTAGGAAACCAGACAGGGAGGCTAGGCCCTGCCACTCCAACCTAGGTCCCTGGATCCTGCCCAGCCGGAAACTGTCCCCTTCCTTAGCCTTATAGGTATAGGAACCACGAAAGCTGTTTGCCTTTGCTTTTCCCCCTGACAACACAACACACCACACACACACACACACACACACACACACACACACACACACACACACACAGAGAGAGAGAGAGAGAGAGAGAGAGAGAGAGAGAGAGAGAGAGAGA
>NW_021620941.1:1875414-1910810 GCF_004785775.1 Grammomys surdaster
AGAGAGAGAGAGAGAGAGAGAGAGAGAGAGAGAGAGAGAGAGAGAGAGAGAGAGAGAAACAGAGAAACAGACACAGTTCCTATGGGGAACAGGGGACTCCAAAATGTGGACCTTCCCTGGGCTTTTCCTTCCCCACCACCCCACCCCAAAGGCAGGCCACTCTAACTATCACTATCAAACATACCAGGTCAGCAAGGTTAGGCTTCTGACCCCCCATGAACGGCCGGTCTTTACCCACGGCTGTCACCCACTTATTGGCTGCTTCATAGAGGTCTACCCGTACATCATCCTGCAGGTGGTGCCTGGGTAGAGAAAAGAGTTGGTCAGGGAACTCCTTCCCCACCCGCTTGAACACATCCTCCTTTGCATAGAGCAGAAAGGCAGGGTGACTGGGGTGGTCCTAGGTGAGGGGATGGCACTCACTGAGCACCTGTCCCCTTGAGTGACAGTGTGTGGCTCAAGACGAAAAGGAACCCCGACAGAAATAGAGGCACAGGGTAGGGCCACGGCTTCTGACCCCAAAGCCTGGGCTAGAGAGTGATCAGTCGTGCTGGGTCCCAGGCCTGGCTTGTCTTCTCTAGGCCACAGTTTCCCTTTTCCCTCCCTGAGGGGTTTGAGAGATGCTACCCAGACGCCATGCCAGGACTGGGGCGAGCAGACCCCTCTGCTGCATATGCTGCATGAGCCATTACCTGCTTTTGAGGCGCTTGCTGATGAGGTACATGGCAGCTGCACCCACATACTTGGCCATGGTGGCCTCCACAGCCCCAAATTTGCCCTCGCGGACAATGTAGTCGAAGGAAGCCAAGGCCTCAGCAGGTGTTCGGTACACGTTGGGAGAGATGAGATGCACCAGCCAGTCATCAGCCCACTGCCGCCACTTCATCTCCTCCCTGAGGATACAGGACAAGAGAGTGTTGCCCTGTCCCCGAGGCAGGGCCAGAGCTCTGCCCAACATCCTGTCTCCCATAAGACAACCCAGAGCAGTGGTTCTCAGCCTTCCTGACTCTGAGACCCTTTAATACAGTTCCTCATGTTGTGGTGACCCCAACCATAAAGTTATTCCATTGCTACTTCATAACTGTAAATTTGCTGTTATGAATATGTAATATAAACATCCAATATGCAGGGTATTTGATATGCAACCCTTATAAACACAGTTGACCCTTGAGCATCTGGCTCTGCCTGGTCCAGCCCACCCATCATGCAGCCGCAGACCCACTCACGTCCTGGCTTCCTTCCCGCCGTACATCTGCTGGGCCTCCTTCTCGTCAAGCATGAGCCAGTACTTGTTGCAGAACTCAGTCACCTCCTTGCCCTGGTCATTCATGGCCTTCATGGGTGGGTAGTAAGTGATGACCTCTTCCAGGGGCTGCCTTCAGGGGAAGGCTACAGCTTCAGCCTGACTCCGTCCTCCTGCCATGCATGACCTACCAACCCAGCCCAACCCAGCCTGACCCGGTCACAACCCACCTACGTGGCCTCACTAGCAGCAAAAGGGGCTAGGTTAGACAGGAGGAATGCTTTCCTGCTAGGAGATGCAGGAACTAAGGCAGCCAGGCACTGGAGTAAGACACCTTTGGTCTCTTCTAGAAATGTCTACAGCAGCCCCACCCTTAGATAAGGCCCTGCAGGGCCTCCCAGGATCAACTTACCCTGAAACCAGGTAGGTTTTGAGGGCACTAATGATGACTGAGGAGTCATTGAGCTGTTGCTGGAAGAGAAGAAACAACAGTCTTTTGTGATGCTGGGGACAGAACCTGGAGCCCTGGGCATATGGGACAAGCCCTGTTATTAAGCCACACCCGTGCCCAAAAGACAGGTTTGGATCAGCCGCTCTGGCTAGCATGGAAGCACTAAGCTCCTTAAATAAAAACAGCACCCAAGGTATCTGGTCCTCGAACCTGGGCACTGTAAATCCACCACAGAGGCACCCCAAAATTCACGTCCTGAGCTCACTAGGTGACAGAGTATGGCCACTGGGGATGTAAGGCTGGGGGAGCCTGGTATGTGACCCTAGTCCTTCTCTCTTGGCCTCTCGGCACCAAACGGCTGGGAAGGACCCAATGCTGCAAACAGAGTACCAACCCAGTAGCAGGATTGTATCCTTACTGTACTCACAGCCCAAGGCAGGGGATCCCATGGACTAATTAAGAAACCAACCCAAATCCAGCACTTGAGAGGCAGAGACAGGTGAACTCTGAGTTCAAGGCCAAGCCTGGCCTACAAATCGAGTTCCATGACAGCCAGGGCTGCTACCCTACTTTGAAAAAAAAATAAAATAAACACTCATAAACTGTGGTGCCTCATGCATACCCACAGACACATGCTAAATAGTAAATAAACAAATGTGTAATTAAAAAAAAAATTTTTTTTTTGAGATAGGGTCTTATTATGTAACCCAGGCTGGCCTGAACACTCAGAGATCTGCCTGTTTCTGCCTCACAGATGCAGGGCGTAAAGACACACACCAAGCCTAACAAAGCTTTTTTTGTTTTTCAAATTACATTTTATTTTCTTTGTGAATGACAGAGGTGGCAGCCATAAGACAGCTCACACAGTAGGTCTCCTTTTACCGGAGTCCAGGGACTTAAACTCAGCTTATCGGGTTTAGCAGTAAGCACCTTTTACCCAAAGCCATCTCAGCCATCCTTAGTTAAAACTTTTAACAAACAATCTAGGCAAAGTGACACATGCTTTTGATCCCAGCACTAAGGAGGCAGAGACAGGTGGATCTCTGTGAGTTTAAGACCACTCTGATCTACAGAGCTGGTTCCAGAACAGCCAGGGCTACACAGAGAGACCCTGTCGCAGCAAAAACAGAAACAAGAACAAACAAACAAACCTAGATTGAGTTTCAGAACAAGGGGAACACAATGAGCCTATCTAAATAACAAAAAACAAAAGAAATGTGCAAACGGCCAGGCAGTGGTGCCGCCCGCACGCCTTTAGTCCCAGCACTTGGGAGGCAGAGGCAGGTGGAATTCTGAGTTCGAGGCCAGCCTGGTCTACAAAGTGAGTTCCAGGACAGCCAGGGCTATACAGAGAAACCCTGTCTCGAAAAACCAAAAAAAAAAAAGAAATGTGCAAACAAACCCCAACACTAGGCATGGGTACATGCCCATAACCCTAGCACACAAGAGACACAATGTAGGCCACATAACAAGACTCTACCCAAAACAAAACAGCAGCCCAGAGAGGTGAAAGTCAGCACACAGTGTGGAGCCTTTGAGGCTGCTAGTCAGGAATCTGACATTGGCCAAGGACAAGGCTTTAGGCAGAAATCTGACATTGGGCCATGACAAGGAAGTAAGTTCAGGCAGGAATCTAATTTTAAGCTAAAAGAGGGAAGTAATTTCAGTCAGGAATCTAAATCTTAGATTAGAACAAAGAAGTAGGCCTCAGGCATGAATATGACTATGGACTAGGACAGGAAAGTAGGCTCAGATATTTTTGTTATCCCAACAAGCCCTTACAAACAGTGATCTCGGGACTTAGTTTATTGCCTTGCTAGTTCCTTGACTATTTGCATTTATTGTACTGCTAGTTCTTCAACCTAGAACTGATCTAAATACCTGTATTTAGTTAAAATGGTTTAAAAGCAAATTGGGAAAAAAAATAAACCCGTCTCAGCCTTCAGCCTCAGAACTGGCTGGGGTCATGCTGCAACATTGCCTATTTCTTTTTTCTCTCTCTCTCTTTTTTTTTTTTTTTTTTTTTGGTTTTTCGAGACAGGGTTTCTCTGTGTAGCCCTGGCTGTCCTGGAACTCACTCTGTAGACCAGGCTGGCCTCAAACTCAGAAATCTGCCTGCCTCTGCCTCCCAAGTGCTGGGATTAAAGGCGTGCGCCACCACCGGTCAGCTGTCTTTTTCTTTTAGTCCTCACTCCTGTGCTGGACTGTTGACTGACTGAGCTGGCTTGGTCAACACAGGGCTAGTGTGCTGGCTAGCCTCATGTCAATTTGACACAAGCTACAGTTAGTTATTTGAAAGGAGGGAACTTCAGTTGAGAAAATGCCTCCATAAGATCAGGCTGTAGACATTTTCTTAATTAGAGATTGATGGGGGAGGGCCCAGCTCATTGTGCGCAGTGCCACCCTGGGCTAGGGTCTTGGGTTCTATAAGAAGGCAGGCTGAGCAAGCTACAGGGAGCAAGCAGTGAGCAGCACTCCTCCATGGCCTCTACAGCAGCCCCTGCCTCCAGGTTCCTGCCCTGCATGAATTTCTGCCCTCACTGGAAGTATAAACCTTTTCCTCTCCAACTTGCCTTTGGTCGTGGTATTTCATCAGCAATAAAAACACGGTGTTTCATCACAGCAATAAAAATCCTCATTAAGACAGCTAGTGAGTGGAAGAGGCACACCTCAGATCCAGACTACCCTAACTACAAACACTACAAAACTTAAGATGTTTGTTCATCTTAAGTGCATCCAGAGGCTATCACCAAGATTCAGCTAATAGGAAAGGAAAAGATTCTAAATTTGTTTCAGGGTTGTGGCTGTAACTGTATCCAGCCATGCTGCACAGACTAGCATCAAGACTCAAGGACTACAGGTAGCACCACCCACCCACACTTAGGCACCATTTTTCCTCCCCGGCTCTTCTCCCTGCTCACAGTAGAGACCCAGGAATCACAAGTTCTGTTAGAGTATAAAGCAGGCTCAGATCTGGGGAGACTCCTAGGTAGCTGGGGACAGAAAGGAGGCATGAGACAGATCCCCAAGGCTCACCAAACTGTCTCCTTCCTGGGCCACCAGGATGGGCACCTTCCTGTAGGAGGAGAATTTGATCTCAGTCCTTCTCACAGGATTCACCTCCACCACCTGATAGGGTAGGGAGTGGAAGTCCAGGAAGGCACGGACTTTGCTGCAGAATGGACATGTCTTGTACTGGTACAGGGTCAGCTGCAGGCGGCTGGACAGGGACAGCTAGGGAGAAAACAAACAGGGCCTGTAACACCTGGAGTCCCAGAACTCTTGCTCCACCTCCCCCCCCCACCCCCAAGCAAACCTTTCTTCAGGGGGTCGTCTAAGGTGACCCTGAAAATAGATAAGAGGAAAGGTGGAGGGAACGGAGGGTGGGCAAAGGGCTCAGGGACTGACAGACAGCCTAGCAGCAAATGCCCAGCTGGTACACCACAGGGCCAGGAAGATCTGTGCGTGTGTGTGCGTGTGTGTGCGTGTGTGTGCGTGTGTGTGCGTGTGTGTGCGTGTGTGCGCGCGTGTGTTCGCGCTTGCGCTTGCGAGTCCATCTTCCTCCTGTCCCAAATGGGACAGAAGACAGTTCCAAGGTGTCTTCCTCCAGCTTCAGTAGTCCTTAAGGCCTCCTCCACCCCGACCTCTCACTTCTCCAACTCTTTCTGAGTAACCGGCAGAGCTGACCAACTGGCCAGGCAGCATTGGTCAGAAGTGAGATCTACTTCCGATCTCCAAACCTGGAGGAGGCTGCACCTAGCTCCTCTGCAGGGAAGCCTTCAGGTGAGCTTGATACAGTTGCAGCCCCCTCCCCTCAGTCTTCAAATGGAAATCGGATGGGCAGGGAAGAAAGCAGCGAACCACAGGGACTCCACTCCAGTTTCAGTTCCTGGGTTCACGAAAAAGGCACGGGAGGCAGGGCGGAGAAGGGCTAAGAATCTGCAACTCGTGGAAGGTCTACAGGGCTGCCGAGCCACGGTAAGCTGGAGCACGCCTCCAGTTCTGAGTCTGAAGTCAGGTTCACTCGTTCCATAAAGATTACTCCCGGTGCCATACACACACCCCTAAATCACAGTAGAGACCATGGCATGCGATACATACAGCTCTAGGTCGTGGGCAACAGCACCACCCTCCTCGGACTCTTCAGGCCAAGACGCTTGCCCAAGGTCACAAGCGGGCGAAAGAGGCTGCTCCTGACGCTGCGGCCTCTCAAGAGTTCAGGGCTAATCCCGGCTCCCCGTCAGCAGTCCGTGCCAGCCAAGCTTACCTGCGCAGCCGAGTGCTCTGCGCGGAGGTCCTGGGAACGCTGGTGCCACCGCACGGTGTGGTACAGCCCGAGCGCGCCGCCCAGGGCCAGCGCCGCCGCCCCCAGCAACCGTGGGCTCCCCTTGCGGACCGCGGCGCCCTGGCTTCCGGCCGCCGCCCTGGTGAAGCCGGCCCGGCTCTGTGCGGACAGTGGCTGCCAGGGCCGTGTGAGCAGCCCCTCAGACAGCGTGCACCGGCTAGAGCCAAGCACCCACGCAACGCGCGCCGCCTGGGCCATGTTCGTTCTGCCGTCACTGCGGGCGGGCGCGCAAAACCAAAATGGCCAAGTAGCTAGGATTCCTTAAAGGGACAGGACTCCGGGCCTGCATATGTTGCCTAGGGTAACGATGACGCCAAGTAGAGACCGTGAGGGGACTGAGAGCGCGTGCCTGTCTGAGAAGCAGCACACCCCGGGGCATTGGAAATGGCTTGATGTCGCTCCTTTCTGGGTGTGCAACAGTGACCTGTGACTCGTGGTCGGGCGTTTCCACACCGTGCATCTACAATGTCAGGGAAAACGACGGTCTTCCGACACAAGCACTGCCCAGAAAAGGTCTGCTGTGGTCTCCAGTGGGTAGGCTGCAGCATCTCCGACTCTTTCGGCCCTCCCGCAATACTGTACCCTGCTGCTATGATGCGAACCATAAACTTTTCTCAAACCCAACGGGGGCCTTGGAAACCACGTGCCGCGGAAATGGCCCACGCTAAGGGGCCGGCTCGCTAACCCGAAGGCCTCGAAGGCCCAAAAGGGAGTGAACGAAGCTCCCAGGACACCCCAACCCTTTGCGAGCTCACTGGTCTTAACCGAGGGCCCGACCTCCACCGCCTAGGCTTCCCCGCGGACAGCCCTAGCATGGCCCCGCCCCAAAGCCGAAAGGGGGCGGGGCTGTATAGTGGGCGTGGAATCGAGGAGGAGAGGTGGGGTTCGTTGGTGAGCGTACGCGGAGATTTGACCGACTGGCTATGGAGGATCCGGGATCCGATCTGGGTACGGAGGATTCCGGCTCAAACACCGCCTCTAAGTGGGGCAGGAGTGTCCTAGAACAGTCCCGGGACTACCCAGGACGGCATCCTGGAACAAATGCCTGGAACCTGCACTAGATACCTGGTACCTAACCAATTTTGTTCTACAATTGGGGAATATGAGGCCGTAGAAGCCCCAAACTGACCAAAATTTCAGAAAGGCGGCGCTGGAGCCTGGGCTGAGAGGCCCCACTGCCTGTCCACTTCTCGGCCCCGAACGGTCTCTGATAAGTTCCCAGTCCTCTCTTCACCTACCCTTTCTCTCTGTCCACTCTCTGGTCTCCTCATGACTTCTGATCCTAGTGTGCTTCATCCAAGGACTCGGCAAATAAGGACAGCCTCGTCCCTCGTGGCCAGGCAAAACCCATCCCCAGTGTGGTTGGGATGTCTGGGGTCCTCCAAAATCTATAAACTGAAATTCAAGAGCAGAGTGGTCCTAATAATATTTGAGTCGTTTAGGGGGTGGTTAGATCAGCTTGTAAGAATGGAATTAGTACTTTCGCCAAAGGCCCACAGGTTACAAACCAGACTGTCTGCCTTTGTCTGTCTTCTGAAATGTAGGCTTCCTGCAGGACGCCAACCCAGAGGAACTGGCGTTGTTATCTCCATCTTGAACTCTGACCCTCCAGAGCTGTAAGGAACAGGTCTCTCACCATTTCCCCAACATTTAGTCTAGGCCGATTGTCATAGTAGCAGGAACAGAACGAAGCCTGGCTTTGGTCAGTCCCATCCTGATTCCAGGCCTAGGTTTACATCTGCCTTTTCTACAGTTGGAACATTGCCCATAGCCCACACCCATCTCAAAGGAGGCACAGGCCACCCTTTCTCACTTTCTCACCTTTGCTCCTGCCTTGGTGGCCAAGTAGGAGCCCAGGAGCCCACCCACACTCTGTTGTGCCTCCTGCACCTGCCACCCTGAGACTCCAGAGGTCCTTCACTAAGTGTCTTCCCACACAGAATCCACTCAACAGCTGATTTGCAAAAGAATTAGGCTGACTGGAAGAAATCCAGCTATCCCATCGCTCAGAGACAGAAGGGTGTGAGCGTGGGTCCAGCCTGGTCTATGTAGTTCCAGGGCAGCCAGGGCTTCATAGTGAGATCCTGCCTCAAAATAAAAAATACAAATAAAAAAAATAAAGAAGCCAGACCATAAAGACTATTTACTACGTGCTTTCATTTGGTTAAAGATCTGTATGTTTTTATTTCATATGTATAGGTTGTTTTGCCTGCAGGTATGTCTATGTACTGTGTACACGCAGTACCACAAAAGGACAGAAGAGGGCATCTGATCCCCTGAAGCTAGAGTTACAGACAGCATGCTGGTACTAGGACTCAAATCCAGGTCCTCTGCGAGAGTAGCAAGTGTTCTTAACTATTGAGGCCTCTCTCCAAGACTCAGTTTTATATCTAACCATGTGTGTATGTGTGCCTGGGTGTTTATGTGCACCAAAGCTTGCAGGTTCCTGAGGAGGCCAGCGGAGCCCATCAGATCCCTTAGAACCAGCTTACAGTCATGCACTGCCATGTGGCTTCCGGGAACCAAACCCAGTTTCTTTGCAAGAGCAGCCAAGCACCCTTAACCACTGAGCCACCTCTCCAGCCTTGGTTTTATTTTGCTTTTAGACAGGGTCTCACTCTGTAGCCCAGGCTGGCCTGGATCAGTCCACCTGTTTCAACCTCCAAAGTACAGAATTGCAGGCTCTCTGAAGCCTTTCCTAGATAAACAATTAAGGCCAAAAATATCCCTGTGAACTGTGAGTCCCACAGGTCCTAGGTAATATGTTGCTTACCTGGGTTGATGTCTCCAGTTGAGGAAGGATGCCTCAAAGTACAGTCTGCTGTTCAGTATGGATGGCTTTTCAAATGGGTCCTCCTTAATCCACTGGCTCCAGGAGATGGACACCCCAACCTAACCTAGGGCAACAGTTTGATTCTGGCCTACAATTCTAAGCTATAAGAGGACTACAGAAGTAGGTAGGGAAGGTCCTCCTCCAGACCCACCCTAGCTCCTGGGAGGGACAGTTTACAGCTAGAGGGACAGCAACTCAGGTGAGCAAAGGAAGGACCCTCAGAGCGAGCGCCCTCTGGATGGCTAAAGCACGTATGTGTAAGGTGGAACTTGACATGCACTTAGGGGCTGACCTTGGAGCTGTGGGCTAGAGTCAGACAATTGCTCAGGAGAAGTCTAAGGCAGACCTTGGAAATTCATACCGAGCCAGTGGATCCTAGTATGTTCTCTGCCTCCGACTGCTCTTAATGGCTCCCATCCTTTGTTCAGGATGCTGTGAGCTCCGCAGTGGTACCTTCCCTGCCATGATGGACTGGTGCCATGATTCACAGTGAGCCTGCCCTTCCTTAAACTGTCAGATATTTTGGTAATAGAAATGAAATGTAATGGACATGGAGGGGGGCGATTAGAGAAAGCCACACCTAGAGATGATGAAGCTGGAAGATTCTAGACACATCTGATTCTCAGAACCATGGGAGGAGAGAGCCCTGAACCTGGCACAGAGGAAATTTCACTTTTTTTTCTTTTTTAGTTTTTTTTTTGTTTTTTGTTTTGTTTTTCAAGACAAGGTTTCTCTGTGAAGCCCTGACTGTCCTGGAACTCACTCTGTAGAGCAGGCTGGCCTCGAACTCAGAAATCCACCTGTCTCTGCCTCACAAGTGCTGGGGTTAAAGGCGTGCGCCACCACTGCGCGGTGAAATTTCACTTTTAAAAAAAGCCTTGATTGATTGATTGAGTGTGTGTGTGTGTGTGTGTGTGTGTGTGTGTGTGAAACATACATGCTGTATGAAAATCAGAGGATAACTTTTGGGAGTTGGTTCTCTCCTTCTACCATGAAGATTCCAGGGGTTGAACTCAGGCTATCAGGCTTGGTGGAAGCAGTGAGCCCCTTGCCAGCCTTTTCTCTTTATTATTTTTAAAAGATAAGGCCTTATACTGTAATCCATACTGTGTTAGAACTTGCTTGTGGCTGGGCAGTGGTGGCACACGCCTTTAATCCCAGCATTTGGGAGGCAGAGGCAGGTGGATTTTTGAGTTCGAGGCCAGCCTGGTCTACAGAGTGAGTTCCAGGACAGCCAGGGCTACACAGAGAAACCGTGTAGACCAGGTTAGCCTTCATCTCATGACAGTCTGCTGCCTCAGCCTCCTGAATGGGCCCACAAGTGTGAACCACTACACTTGAGTACAGAGTGGATTATGTGTACAAATGTGTATGTCTGAGGTGGTGCCGGGGGATCAGGACTTGCACACTTGTGAAGGTCGGGACAACCTGGGAGTCAGTCCTCACCTGTTTTGAGAAGGTCTCCTCTTTGTTGCCTGTGCCAGGCCAGCATGCCCCAGAGCTTCTGAGGTTTACCCTCCTCCTCGTCCCCTCTCACACAGCAGCACTGAGAGCACAGGTGCAGGATACCACACCTGGCTTTTGTGTGGTTTCTAGGGATTCACACTAGGATCCTTATAATCACAAGCCATGATTTACCCACTGAGCCGTCTCCCGAGCTCTGAACACTGCATTTCTGACTTCTGACTTCTGGGGTTTGAAAGATGCGATTTAAGCCAACACATGTGGTAATCTGTTGTAATATGGTGATTTGGGAAACTCTCAGCCTTTCCCAATTGTAGAAGCCATTGGCAGGAAACACTGTTAGAAAAGTTTGCCCTTGAGAGAAGGCTGAGTGTAGCCAGCAGCAGACCTATAGATGGGGGAAGAGGTAGGCCAACACCCAGAGGAAGTGGGGAGGAAGTGGATTCTATCTACAGAAGTGTGGGGGAGATAGCATAGAACAGGGAGACCCAGTGGTGTCTGGAGGGGACCCAGGCTTCTGCCTCTGGCTGACTAAGGCTGAGAGGGTCTCAAGAAGGGTAGTCCCCCATCCCCAAGGCCTGAGGGACTCTGGGTCCAGAATGAAGTACCCAGTCCTGTGTCCTCTGTCCATCACACCTGAAAGTTCCACTGTGAGTGGAGCTCTGAAGGTCATGCCGGGTGGTAGCCACTCTGGCCTAAGCACTGTCCCCAGGAACTCACTCTTAACTCCTCGACCCTGATATGGTTTCTTGAGAAGGACTACAAGACACTCAGCAGCCAGGCCAAGCCCAAGATCTCGGGGGGCATTATCAACATAGCTCTCCCATGTTTCTTGAACCACTTTCCCTGTCCATCGCCAATCTGCACTGGTTCAGGTCAGCCCTGTGTAAAGGTAGACACACCCATGCCTCCTCTCCCAGGTGGCTGAGTCACCACTGAAACCACTGGGATGAAAGGAGAGGGGCACAGTGGGCTGGCACCTCTCCAGAGCTCCCAGGGGTCCCCCCACAGTAGCATGGGTGCCATGGTTCTGGAATTAGAGCCATGCTCTCAGACACCTAGTCTTTAACCATTCCAGCATCCACTCTCCTGCCGCCTGGGATACATATTTTCCTGATCTGTCCTGGGCTAGAAAGGCATAAGAGAGAAGCATCCTTTAAGGGAATGTATGCCTATTCTAGCTGGTTTGTGTGTCAACTTGACACAAGCTGGAGTTATCACAGAGAAGGGAACCTCCCTTGAGGAAATGCCTCCATGAGATCCAGCAGTAAGGCATTTCTCAATTAGTGATCAAGAGGGGAGGGTCCAGCCCATTGTGGGTGGTGCCATCCCTGGGCTGGTAGTCCTGGGTTCTATAAGAAAGCAAGCTGAGCAAGCCAGGGGAAGCAAGACAGTAAGTAACATCCCTCCATGGCCTCTGCATCAGCTCCTGCTTCCTGCCCTGTGTGAGTTCCTGTCCTGACTTCCTTTGGCGATGAACAGCAATGTGGAAGTGTAAGCTGAATAAACCCTTTCCTCCCCAACTTGCTTCTTGGTCATGTGTTTGTGCAGGAATACAAACCCTGACTGAGAATGCCTGTCCTCTCACACAAGCCACCTCTGATGGTGTCCATCAGAGGCCTAGTCCAGCTGAGGTCTGAGAAGCAGGGAACTGGAGCATGGTGCCAATGAACGGCTGCCCTAGACATGCCCCTCATGTGACCAGGCAGAGTCGCCCGGAACCGTGTGCTCAGCAGGCACCCACCGCCTCCTGGGTACCTGGTGCCTGCTGTAGACCTGCCCAGGGCTGTGCCCTCCAGGCCCCTGTACCTGTGGTCACATCAGCCCTCTCATGGGCCTATGCTCACATAGGTGTCCATGCTCTGGATGAAAAAACATACAAGGAGCCAGGCTCCGAAGGCCTCACTCCTCCCTAAGGATCCATATACAGTAGATGGTTGCTGAGGGAGGAGATACATTTATTTCCTTCTTTTCTTCCTGTCTTTCTTATCTGTCTGTCCTTTTGTCTTTCATTCTTTTTTCTTTTTTTGAGACAGAGTCTTGCTATGCCCACTTTATGAGCTATGTTCTTGCTGGATATCGTGCTGCATGCTTTTAATCCCAGCACTTGGGAGACAGAGACAAGTGGATCTCTGTGAATTCGAGGCCAGCTTGGTCTGTATAGTGTGTTCCAGGGCAGCTAGGGCTATGTAGTGAGACCCTGTCTCAAAAATTACCAAATGAAATAAATAGTTTTTAAAAAATCAAAGTCCATAGTCACCATCGGCTACATAGTAGTAAGTTCAAGGCCATCCTGGGCTACATGAGACAGTGTCTCTAAATAAATAAATAGATAATAGTTGAGAGAGAGTGAGAGATTTTCTTCAGCTATGTAACCACTGGTAAGTTACCTGTACTCCTGTAAACAACCCTTTACCCACCTGTCACGGTCCTGTAAGCAACCCTAGTGAAACTCATTGAGACACACAGACACACACACACACCAACACCAACCAAACAAGCATGAATGTTAGGGGGAGACTAGTCCAAAAGATGAAGGGGACCATGAGGGATTGGAAGGGTCAAGAGAGGTTAATGTATTGTGAATATGATCAAAATATCTTATATACATGTATGTCATAATGAAACTAATGGAATTTAAATCAACAGACAAGGGCACCCCTCTAAGGCACATTTGGGCCAGACACCCACAGATCAGATCTAGGGGTGACCCTGGGCACAGACTTTAAGCAGCAAGACCTGTTACTTTCTGTCAGTCAGATCCCTCCCCAGATAGGGGAATCCAGTGGGTGCACAGGGAATGTTTCGAGGGTCTGCCTTTCAGAGCTTTTCCCAAGCAAGGTCCCGTGTTATGGAAGGAGCAGGGGCTGGGAGACCCTCTAGATCCCAGGAGCATCTTAGTTGTGAAGACACTTCTGGAAACAGAGACTCGCATCAAGGCCCTGGAGAGGTGAGCATCTCCCACTGGACACTCCTTCCCACTAGAGTGACAGGAAGCAGAGACAACTGGACCCATCTGTGGTCATAAAGATTTCCTGGGGCATTGCCTGGGCCCATTTATTTGTTTATTATTAGCAGGACTGAGGATGGGGCCCATGGCCCTAGACACGAGACACATGCTCTACCACTTAGCTGTATTCCTAAGTCCTCTACAGGCTCTCTTGTCTCAGGTCTCCTCCCAGGCAGCCCAGGCCCTGAAAAGCATGTTTAGTAGGCCTGCATTCCAGCTGAATTGAGCCCCTCAAGGCCAGGGTCACCAGTTTCTCGAATGAGTTTCTGGATCAGAATGTCAGACTGGATTCTTGAGATACAGTGACCTAGGAGCCTCTCATGTGGATTGGACCTGAGTCGGGTTGCATAGCAGCTGGAGATCTCTGGCCTTATGATCACAGAAAACCCAAGTGTGACCCAGATGTGGTGCTACTAAGTTCAGTGCCAGCCTGGGTTACACAATGAGACCTGGTATTAAAGTAATAATAATAAAAGAAGTAGCTGGTGTGGTTGGTGATGTGTGCCAACACTCAAGAGGTAGAAGAAGTGAGAAAAAAGGGAGAAAGGAGGAGGAAGGGAGGAGGAAAAGAAGGAAGGAGACCAACTGGATAAGAGGTGGAGGCAGGGGGATGAGATTTCAAAGTCATCGTTGGTGACACAGGGAGTTTGAGGCTAGCCTGGGCTTTAGGGATTCTGTTTCAGAGAGAGGGGGCCCAGGGGAGACTTAGTGCTATCCTGGGGGAAGGGTACATGAAGCAAGAATCAGCAGGCTGAAAGTGGTTGTGTGCACTGTACCTGGGACAGTGAGCTAGGCCCCCTCCCACTCTTAATTCTGACCTAGTTTTTCCAGACCCAGTTCTCTGCCCCAGTTCATACTGGGCCGTTCCTCTCTGCCCCAGTTCATACTGGGCCAATTCCACTGGTCACTCTGCCCCTTGATTTTCAGAGTCTAGAATAGGCTGCCTGTCCAGCTCTTCTGAGATTCTGGTCTCTGTTTTTCCTGACTGAAAATTCTTGGGGGCTCTGTCTCTACCCAACAGTCACCAAAGACTCAAGGGTGCCTTTAATTTATATATTAGTTTGTTCGTTTTAAGTCAAAGGTCTTGCAGTCTAGCCTTGCCTCAAACTCCCAATGCAGACCAGGCTGGCCTGGCCTTGAAGTCATAGAGATCCTTAGCCTCTGCACCGAATGTTGGGCTTAAAGGCTAGAGCCACCAAATACAGCTTTCAAGGAGACTTTTTAAACTAATGTTTAGTTGGAAAGTTGGTTTTTTTGGACTGTTGGAGATAGAACTTGGGGCCTCCCACATGCTAGTCAAACCCTTCACCACAGAGCTACACCCCCAGCTCATGGATACCTTTAAAGGTCACAGACGGAAGAAGGGGTGGATCTCCTAGGGCTGAGCTAGAGGGGCTGGGAGGGTGGGGAGGTCACTGGTACCTCAAGAATGACAGGCTCTGGTGGCCACATCGTCCCCACAGCTTGGCTTAGCTTCACTTCCTGCTCTTTCATCATCCAGGGACCTGAGGGGACAAATTCTAGTACTGTGGTCTCTCTGGCATGGGGGAGGGGGAAGACTGCATCCTAGGTGTGTGGGGCGGGGGGCATGAGGCTATATTCTACTTATCAGCTTAAGATCCCCCTCTAAGCTTTCCCTCCTGGCTAACCACCTCAGAGCCAGGCATCAGTGGGGGGATGGGAGGGGGGAAGAGGTCGGAGCAACAAGCAGGTAGATCAGTGAGCCCTTTCAGTCCTGTGCAGGGCCAGAGGACTTCAGTCCAGTCTCAGGTCAGATGTTCAGATGCAGCTCCTGAATAAGCCACCTGGGGGGTGGGGGGAACTACACAGTATGGCATCTGGGATCCACCACTACCTTCAGTGGATGTTGGCCAGGCCCCAGAGAGGAAAGGGCTTTCTTCGGGACTAGGCTGGAATCAGCTGGAGAAGGAGAGCCCTGAGGCTGGGCCACCACTAGGTTTTCCTGCTCAAGACTATGGCCAGGGACAGAGGGATGCCTTCTCAAGGGAGGATGACTTAAGGAGAAGGTGGAAATTTGCTTCTGTCCAAAGTAGCTGGAGTATACAAGGCAGTGTGGACACACACACACCCACCACACCCACCACACACACACATACACACATCTACTTTTCCCAAGGGCTGGTGCCCCCCCAAGTGATCCCCTTGTCCTCTGTGCTAAGTTGGCACCGAGGTTGCAGTCCTTGCCTTTGAAAGCAGCCACATCTAAGGACCATGTGGCACAGGAGAGGGGGTGTCCCTGAGAGTTCAGCTGCTGCCCTGTCTGCTCCTATAAATGACAGTGGGGTCATAGGAAAGTGAGGCGCTCAAGGTATTGGACACTCCCAGGCTAATCTTTTGGATGCCTCACCCTGTGCCAGGACCAAGGCTGAGCTTGGCAGGCTCGGAACAGGGCGTCCCATTCTTCCCTGTCTAGAACATTCACTCTCAGCTTCCTCAACCTTCCCCAGACAAGGAAGCAGCACAGGGTCTGGTATTCAGATGGCTCTGGTTTTCAGCAGGTATGGGTGCAGGGGGTGGGGCAGGGGAGCCTTCACCACTTTCTGATTTGCTAGGAGTCTTAGAGGGTTATGGGGGTAGGGAGGCTGTCCAGATCTGAGCTGCTGACCCATAAGCAGTGCCCGTGTGCCTGCCAGAATTCAGAGCTCTGGGAATGTCCCTCCAGTCCCCCACACCCCCTGCAGCCCTTCCTGTTGCTCAACCTTGCACAGTTCCGACCTGGGGGAGAGAGGGACAGAAATCTTGCCAAGTATTTCAACAGGATGTGCTGGCAATTACTTCATGGCTTCCTGGACTACCCCACCCGACAGGGGGGCTGGCAGCCAGGTAGACCCATAAAGAGTCCCCCTGAGGAGTCCTCCTCACTCTGCTCTTCCTTCTCCAGCACACATCGGACCTAGTAGCTGCAGAAACCATGGGCCTGGGTGTCCTGTGTCTGGGCCTTGTCCTGCTTGGAGTCCTGCAGAGCCAGGCCCAGGATTCAACTCAGAACTTGATCCCTGCTCCATCTCTGCTCAATGTCCCCTTGCAGCCAGGCTTCCGGACTGATCAGGTAGGACCCTGAAGGGCTGCTGCAGAAGGGGCCAGGGAAACAGAGCAGGTGGGAGGAGAAGCCAAAGGTTTCCCAGACAGCACTGGGTAGGATGGCTAGGACTCTGGGAGGCCAGGGTCCAGGCTTCTGCTCAACCTCACTCTGTGTCCGAGGGGATACCTCATCTCATGCTGCTCAGACAGTCACTCTGACAGAGCTTCACAGGTCTGAACCTTCTCTCCCCTAATCTCCATTGTTCCTGTAAGGTAGGAATCTCTTCAGTTACTCCTCACTGAGGAGGAAATGAGAGTCCAACAATCTTTCTCCCAAGACCACCCCATCCTGCCAACTCAGGGCTAACTCCAGCTAGGATCTTGTCTAGCCTTGGAAGAAGCTAACTCCTGCCAGTATCTCTAGACAGACTGAGCCTGGGGCCCTGCTGCCCTCCAGCTGGGGTGCCTGAAGGTACCTGAGGAAAGCATGAGGAGCAGCCTGTAACGCCATCCCTGGCTCATCTCTCGTTTCTTGCAGTTCCGGGGCAGGTGGTACGTTGTGGGCCTGGCAGGCAATGCGGTCCAGAAAGAGAAAGAAGGCCGCTTTACGATGTACAGCACTGTCTATGAGCTGCGAGAGAACAATAGCTACAACGTCACCTCCATCCTGGTCAGGTGAGGCCCTGTCCCAGCCCAGAACTGGGTCATTGCTTGCTCTTTCCTTCTCCCACTCCTGTCTTCTGTCAAAGAGGGAAGGACACAGAATTTATGGGAAACAAGAGGAAAAGCTAGGAAGACAGCTTGGCCACTGAACGCATGCCCTGTCAGCAGGAGATTCTGAGTTCATTCCCATGAATAGAGGAGCCAAGTGTGGCATCCCAGCCCTGGGAAGGAGGAGGGGTCAGGAGCCCTAGGACTTGCTGGGCGGCCAATCAAATCCAATCATTGAGCTCACCTTGTCTCAAAAATAAGATGGAAGGGCTGGGGAGATGGCTCAGTGGTTAGGAGCACTGGCTACTCATGGCCATCTGAGCAAGCAACTCGGTGTGAGTGGAATAGCCTCTGGACATCTCGCCCTATGCCAAGGCTTGGCTGGGGGCTTCTGCAAGGAGAATCGTGGCTCAGTTGGAACAAGGGAGAGTGGAAAGAATGGTGAAGGGGAGTGCAGGCAGCCAGTGGAAGAGATGTGGGGTGCGGGGTGGGGTGGGTCTGCAGAGGGGAGCCAGGGCCACTCCTGCAGTATGATACTTACTGCCTCTGGCAGCTGGGTAGGCTGGTGTTGGAGCAGAATATCTGAGGAGCATAGGGCAGATGAATGACAGGTTTGGGGAGCTCAGCTATGCAAGGCAGGGGGTCGAACAGGACTTAGGGAAATGTCACATCTGGTCAAAGGGTTAAGGGCATAGTGCTTAGCTTGGTGCAGGCTGGCAGCTCAGGATTAACTGCCAAGAGAAGGAGCAGAGGAAAAGAGTAGGGTAGTGTCTGGGGCCTGGATTCTTGTATATGGGAAGATCACCTACGAAAGGCATGGGAGGGGAGGGTGGGGGGGATGGTCAGTGGGTGCTAGGAGAAGGATCTCAGCAAGATCAGGCAGGGCAGACTCAGAGGGAGAAGGAAGGCCTAGGTACATCTAAGATGGGTGGGTAGGGCCTCCTGCCAGGTTTGGTGGCAGGCCATTATGGGTTGGAGGAAGAGGGGTGGGCAACATCAGAATGCTAGCCCCATCTGCTCTAGTCCAAAGGACATTCCAGCCTATGTCACGTCCCTGTTCACTCTCATCTCTCCCACAGGGACAAGGGCTGTCAATACTGGATCAGAACATTTGTTCCAAGTTCCAGGGCTGGCCAGTTCACCCTGGGGAATATTCACAGTGAGTCCTGAGTCCAGTGGGGTCCTTGTCCCTCCACCCATATTTTATTATGGGGAAAGCCACTCTGAAAGTTGGGGAGAACTTCCCTTCCTCTTAGCTTGGGCAGACAGAACCCATCCCTCCTTCTTCATGCCCTCAGACTATCCTCAGGTACAGAGCTACCATGTGCAAGTGGCCACCACTGACTACAACCAGTTCGCCATGGTATTTTTCCAGAAGACTTATGAAAACAAGCAATACTTCAAAATTACCCTGTATGGTGAGTTCTTGCCTGACCCTTAGGGACTCAACTTTAGATTACACCTAGGGTTGGGATCCCAAGTCTTAGCTCCAACCCCTTCAGGGAGTGGTCTCTCTGCAGACCTCCACAGAGAGCAAATCTGAGGGTTCGTTTGCTAGTTGAGTCATACTTATGGGGTGTCCTGTGGCCGCTCTCTGGCAATCTTGGTTGCAGGAAGAACCAAGGAGCTGTCCCCTGAACTGAAGGAGCGTTTTGTCCGCTTTGCCAAGTCTCTGGGCCTCAAGGATGACAACATCATTTTCTCTGTCCCCACCGGTAATGGCCAGCTGGGGAGACAGGCAAGGGATGTGGGGATGTGGGGACTGTCCGAGCTAGTACTGACCTACCAGGGGAAGGGAAAACTTCATCCCCCGCTCTAACCACTGGGATCTACTTTGAGCTCTGGGAGACTGTGTGACGCCTCAGGGTCCATCCAGTCCTCAGGGATCTCAGCCCCAAGTTTTCCTTCTGGCAGCTGACCCAGGACTTGCCCAGATGAAGATTCCAGGTTCCTGTCCAAGCTTCCTCATCTTGCTGCCCCAAGCCACCTACCTCATCCTACAACCAAAGGCTATTTCCTCTCCAAACCCTGAATCTTGCTGCCCTGGGCCCCTCCCATTCCCATGACTTTAGAGACATCTTGCTTTCAAGTGGCCTGGGTGGAAGACTCCATCCAGGCTACCAAGGCTCAGAGGGGAAACAAGCAGAAAGCCTGGGTACACTTGCACTATATAGCCACCCCCTCCCCCACAGCAGCCCTTCATGCCTCTCTGTCACACTGTCTGCTCTGCAGAGGTCACTCTGCTGCCCCAACCACGAAAGAAGGCCCAGGCAGCCAGAGGTCACCCACATGTTCCCTCTGCTCTGTTCTGATGAGGTTTCTCTCCTACAGACCAATGCATTGACAACTGAACAGGTGGTGAGTGTGGCTGACTGGGATGCACGGAGACCTGATGGTTTATTTGGATACCGTCTGTCTGTCTGCCACTACATCTTTGCTGTTGCCAGAGAACCACCTGGCTGCCCCATACCACCAGCCGCGATACCAACGAGCATCTGATGCCTCTTCTTATTTGGTCAGCACGCCCCAGCCACCTGTCTTAACACTTACCCATCTATGGCGCCCCCTTTCTGCTGAATAAACACATGTCCAAATTCTCTGAGTCTGTACTGCTTACCCCATAACAATGAGGGGCAAAGGGCAAAGGGCAAAGGGTAGGGTCACACCAACAGCATTCCAGCCTGGTGGTAGGGCCACAGAGAGAAGGCCCCAGAACTCCAGCCTACCTTCAAGCTTTCCTGCTACGGTCATCAACTGCCCCAAGTCCTCCCATATAGAATAATGCTGCCCTCACTGCTGTTTTGGCTTGGTACCCCTAGTCAAGCCCTGGGGTCAACTCCCAGAGTTGTACAAGCTTCTTCATGCCTTTGTCTCCAAGGGCTACCTTACACTTGGCCACCTGCCACAGACGCCCAAAGCTGTAGCCCTTCTAGGACTGGGAAGTTGGAAGAGCCTGGAGAGGATATGAGGTACAGCCATCCCCAACAGGTCTGGGTCCTGTGATTGCTGGGAGCCTGCAGCCAGGGCAGGAGGGTATGTGGATAGAGGTTAGGCCTGTGTCATACTTGACAAGGCCCCATGCCCCATTGGTGACAGGTGTCCCCTTCCACATTAACCACAGGAAAGCCCTCCCATTTCTTTTCCTGGTCACCAGGACCTCTGGGGTTCCACATGAGCCCAGCGTGCGCACGCACACGCGCACACACACACACACACTGTCCCTTCACCTTGGCTGAGGAGAAAGGTGTGCCTAGGTGGTGACCAGCCCCATCCTCTGTTCTACAGAGGACAGGACAGACCTGGGACCAGATTGCCAGACAGTGTTGAAATCTGAGACTTTGAGAAGAGATCGGGCTGGCCCAGCCTGAGCTGCCAGTGAGGAAGATCCCAGGCTGAGAGGCAGAGCTAAGGTTAAAGGCTAGCCAGGAAAGGAAGCTATACCCCACTTGCTCACTCCTGGGCTCCAGTCTTTCTTTTGAGGAGTCCTACTATGGATCCCTGATTGGTCTGGGATGTAGAGCAGACTGGCTTCGAACTCATAGAGATCCGCCTGACTCTGCTTCCCAAGCGTGTGCCGTAAACCCCCCCCCGCTTTCTATTTATTTAATTTTATTTATATGGATATTTTGCCTTCCTTTGTATGTATGCAGGCCACATATATACAGTTCTTATAGAGGCCAGGAGAAGGAGACAGAGGACCTGGAGCTGAAGTTACACACAGTTATGAGCCACCATATGGGTGGTGGGAATTGAACCCAGATCCTTTAGAACAGTGCTCCTAACTGCGGAGCCAACCCTCCAGCTTTATTGATTGATTGATTGGTTTTCCATGTCTGTCTGTGTATAAGGATGTGCACGTATGTTAAGTGCCTGAGGAGGCCAGAGACAATGGCTTTCCCTGGGGCCTGTGCTACAGGCGGACATGACCTGCCCAATGCAGATGCTGGGAATTGAGCTGCGGTTCATCGCACTATGTGTTCTTAACTGCTTCTAGCCTAGACCCAGTTTCTTCTTTGGACCAAGGAAGTCAGATTCCCACAGCCTCTTGCTGCCGCTGCTGTTGAGCTCTTCAACACAAACAGGGCTTTCATTCCTCTTTGTGGCTAATGCAGACATGAGCTTCCTATTGGCATTGTAACAAGTTGCAACACATGTCCAGTTACCAGAGCTTGCATGTACTCTCTTCCAGTTCCAAATGCCCACCCTTGCCTTAGTTTCACAGTGTCCACAGGGTTGTGCTCCCTCTGGAGTTTGGGAGAGAATCCACTTCCCTTCCTCTCCCTGCTTTACTAAAGCCCCTATGTTAAGAATAGCCTGCACTCTGGAATAGACACTGTGACATGATGCCATGAGGGTGTCCTGGCTATAGGAGTCCTGGTAAGGGATCGTTCCTGAGACACCACCCTGACACAGAGCTGGATCCCAGATTGCTCCTCTGGGTCCAATTCACAAGTGGTTCAGGACGTTTGACTTTGTACAGGCTTCTTTTCCCCTCCCAGTGTTCATGAAGTCTTCCATGATGGACTGCCACAAGCAGGAACACTTAGCACACAGACCTTCCACGGCCCCCAGGTGCACCTACATCAGAGTGCACCAAGCCTTTTCTGTACTGGGAACCTGACACACAGCGCTTCACACTCTTTCCCAACCCATGTCATATTTATTGGAGTGAATCAAACCGATTACGTCTACTGTCCTGGGCTGGAATCTGATCTCACCGGAAAAGTGTAGCCTTTGAGAGCCCTAAGAGAAGATATGTGGCCAAGATTGGCCAAGATAGGACAGGGGTTGTGGGTCATTTTGGCAGCACCAAGGGGAGATGGGAAAAAGGGGGATTCCTGGTGACTGGGGAAGAGAGGTGCTGATTCCGACGGTGCAGAGGGGCGTACATTTCCTCGCTGAAGAGGGGGCGGGTCCTGCATGGCTCTGCAGGAGGTGTTGGCCAGGTGGGCGTCCCACTATGCTGAGTCAGCACCTCAGCCACCTGGCTTTGCTGGTGTGACCTGCTTACTGAGTACTGTGTGTGGGTGCACAACACTGCAGAGGGACCTCAGGGTACACATCAGCCTCCAGACAGCTTTTGCCCGTTTGGGAACCTCAGTTTTCCCAAGCTCTAGCGGGCCAAGGTCTCTACTGCCCGACCTTCGGCGCGTCCTCGCGTTCCACTGACCGACCACCAATGCAGCCTGGAGAGGGGCGGGGCTCGGAAGCGAGAGAAGGAGGAGCTTGAGAGCGGACGGGGGCGGAGCCATGTTTGTGGGCGTGGTAGATCGCGGAAGCAAGGAGGGGCGGAGCTTAAGGGCGTGGTTGCGCGGAGGCCCACGGGCTGGGCTTTGGGCGGGGCTCAGGGCGGGCCCCGGTGCGCCGCTGCGTTCCATTCTTCCGGCCCGGTGTTCCATCAGCTGCTTGCGCCTTCCGCCCAGCGCCGGCTTTCCGCGCGACGATCGCCGAGTTCCATCTTCGCGTGGCCTCTGCGGCGCCGGAGCCCGCAATGTCGGGCCCCAACGGGGACCTAGGCATGCCGGTGGATGCGGGCACGGAAGGCGAGAATGACAGCTTCGGGGAAGCAGGTGACCTGGGAAGGGGAGGCTGTTGCTGAGACCACCTTTACTTTGCCAGGAGTACTGTCCTAAGATCTGGAGTCAGGCGGGGATGGGGCGTGGGAGGGACTGAAGAGATGTCTCACTCTGCCCGAGTGGCTCTGGAGTTGTCCCCACAGCCACCTCGGAGGCAATGGCGAGCAATAGCGAACGGATCCCTGAGCGCTGCAGTACTGGAGAACTGTCGCTAACCAGCTCTGTTGTCGTATGGAGAAACAGAGGCAGCTTCAGAGATGCTTGTGGGTTTGGGATTTGCTTCAGGCACTTTCCTCGCTGAAGAGGGGGCGGGTCCTGCATGGCTCTGCAGGAGGTGTTAGCAGCCCCACTATGCTGAGTCAGCACCTCAGCCACCTGGCTTTGCTGGTGTGACCTGCTTACTGAGTACTGTGTGGGTGCACAACACTGCAGAGGGACCTCAGGGTACACATCAGCCTCCAGACTGCTTTTCCCTATTTGGGAACCTCAGTTTTCCCGTCTGCAATATTGGGCACATTGGCATCTTCTGTATTGAGGTGTGTCGGGATTTAAGGGAAAATGAGATAGAAATGGCTAGCTTCTAAGATCCCAGTGTACAAGTTCCTTCTGAAAGCGTTTTTGTTTTTTGTTTTGAGTGAAGTCTGGTGCCTTACCTAGAGGGCAGGCAGGACTTACTGTGCAATAAGGATGGGGTATGCTTTTGTTATAAAAACTTTATTAAGCTGTAGGTCATACTATAGATTGAACCATTTAAACTGTACAGTTCTGCAGTTTCATATATTTACAGCATAGTCATTGTCACAACGATTTCAGAATATTTTTGTCACCACCTGGGTTCTGCTCTTAATAAAGGTTGCCGTCCACCTGGAGGCAGGTGGTGGGTCACTGGTGGGCACTGCTGGGGAACAGTGACTGCTGGCAGCCGTGGTGAGCATCATGAAGGGACTTGGTGAGGGGGTGGTGTAACTCCCCCTGAGTGACATTGGGATGGTGGGAAAGAGGCTGTCCCAGGACAGGTGCAATGGCTAAGAAGTGCCCTGGACATAGATGGAGGCCGTAGATATCACCTTTCCTAGCCCTTCTGCTAGCCTGCCACAAAATGCAAAGGATGGGTCGGGACAGCTATCCATTAAGCACTTGCTGTGGCCAGGCCCTGACCAAGCTCTCAGTGTACTGGAACCCTCAGAGTCCCCACCCCATTCTAAAGAGTGGCTGGGCCGGAGCAGTTCTGGGACTGGATTGTAAGGGTCTCTGACCCCCAGGTCTGAGTTTTGGCCCTGTCACCAGATGCCATGAAGATGGACTAAGATCTAGCAGCCTTCAGAGGCTGTTTAGCCTCTGTAAAGGATGCCGTCTTTGGGTCAGGGGAACCATCCTCAGAGGTAGCCCATTTACACTCATGTCCCCGTCGCCCTCCCTGGGCCTCTTCCTTAAATCCATCAGATACATCCCTTGTCCCCTTGTTCCCAAGTTGGCAGCTGAGTGCTTCTGAGTCATGGGCTGGCTCGGAAGTGGGTCCCGCAGTGGGCACGGACCCAGACCTTGGGTCCTAAGGGGACACAGCTTTGCCAAGAGGCAGGTCAAAGAAGCTGTAGAGGAAGGAGACCGGGGAAGACTTCTCAGAAGAGGGAAGACATCGAGGATTTTGAGCTGGTCCTTGAAGGGTTGTTGTGGCCGATGAATTCTAGATGGTAGACAGTTGAACAAAAGCAGGGACTGGAAAGCCAGGGCTTCACTCATTCATGCATTCACTCATTCATTCAGTAAGTGCTTATTTGTGCCATCGAGGAAACTGGGGAGACAGCAGAGAACACAAGACCTGTCACCCCTCCTAGAGCTTTATAGCAGAGTGTGAGTCGGATGGAGTGCAGACCAGCACCCAAATAACCACAGCAAGTGATTCCTGAAGGACTGCTGCGGAGAGCAGGAGGCTGGGGAAGCAGGGCAGAGGCCTGATGTAGTGCCAGACACGGGGAAAATAAGTGGTGATCATCCAAGAGGGAAGGACACGACTGCTACCCAGTGCCTTCCAGGCAGGGCCATTCGTCTATTCGAAGGGCCTGAGACGGACACAGCAGCTGTGAAGGGCAGAGGGCTTTGTGCTGTTGTCTGTCAGCCCTGAGGAGCCATGAGACCTTCCCTCTGTCCTTTCCTTTCCTCCCAGAGTACGCTGCCATCAACTCTATGTTGGATCAGATCAACTCTTGTCTGGACCACCTGGAGGAGAAGAATGACCACCTCCATGCCCGCCTCCAGGAGCTGCTGGAGTCCAACCGGCAGACGCGCCTGGAATTCCAGCAACAGCTTGGGGAGGCCCCTGGTGACACCAGCCCCTAGGTGCCGGAAGCCCCCCAACCAGGCCCTACCCTCACCTCTCTAGGCCGTGTTCTGGCCTGGGTAGATACTACTTGGCTTAGACACCATCTCAGGTACTGGCCTCCAGATCCTAGTGGGTCTACCAGCCTGGACCGGTTCCCACTCACTGCCCATCACCTTTCCTGGAGCCAGGCACAGTCCTACAGTTCACCTACTTGTCTGCCTCCCCAGCTCCTAGTCTCCCTCCCCGCCACCCAGACTGAGAGTCTGTATTAAAGATGTCTCCCACACCAGTGCCTCCTTCTTCTTTGTGCCAGGATGAGGACCCCAGCAGCCACTGGAAGGAAATGGAGCAGAGACCATGACCCGTGGGCCATGTTATGGAACTGGGGCTCTGAGCCACCTTTCATTTCTGATCCTGAGGGTGTGGGTGAGGTCAAGGCTTCCTCCCTATTTGTTATTGCCCTCTAGTGGCTGCTTCCGGCATGGTGTGTGATACAGTCTGGCTCCCCGGGCACTAGGGCCTTTCACCAGGGTAACCACCCCTAGGATCTGACAGTAAACCTTGGTGCCTTCCACTTTTAGCTTGCCTTTTTCCAGCTGGTACTGAATGAGCCAGGCTGTCTTTATCTCCAGCAGAGCTAAGGATGGACCCTTCACTGCATCTGTCTCTGGGTTTGGAGGGCTTTGCCTTGGCGAACCAAGAGCTGCATCTCAGTGGCAAGGACACCCCTAATACTAACTCTGTTCCTAACTTTGGTTTTTGTGAGGTGCAGTTGGTTAGAGGCTGGGTGTTTGTCAGTCTGTGAGTTTTGGCAAGTCACATGACCCTGCTAAGGCATCTGTAACCTGAGGGTAGGAGCAAGACCATCTCCTAGGGTCGCCAGCCATAAGGATTTTCTCCCAAGCTGCTGTCCCAGCCCTAATATATTTTGAGGGAAACTGAGGCTCAGAGAAGGGACACACCTTGTAGTCTTATCCCTGAGCCCCTGTATCTCAGGGAGCCTGATTTTGGCTTGCTTGGTCCTCCACCATACTGTGTCCAGAGAGATTGGGTGCCCTTCTCCCACCCACCCACCCCGACACAGTGCTGGTGGGGACTGCATAGCCAAAGTACTGACTTTTTATTGGATTTTGAGTAAAAACACCAATCACATGAACACTTCCACATGGATACCTAGGAAGCATTAGCAGATTGGGCCCTAGTCTGGTTGAGTGGCCAGAGCCCCTCTATCAGGTTTTGAGGCGCGTTGAACGCCGAAGGGGAGGAATGAGTCCAGGGGATCCCGGCTTCACCTTGCTGGGTATTTGCACTGTGTCCTGTGGGCTGGGCTGGCGGCTGCTGCCACTGCTGGAGGCGAACAGTACAGTCAGGGCGTTGCGGGCGTTGATCGCACACTTGCGGCTCACGGGCCGGGTAGGAGGGCTGGGGTTCTTGGCTTTGTATTTCTGGATACAAAAGTTTTCAAAGTTAGGCCTAGCCCAGGGCACTCCTGGTCATCAGCTGCTTCCCAACTTGGGCCAAAACAGTATGGATCTGCTGTGTGACTCTGTGTGAAATGTTTATCCTCCCGAGTCTCTGGAGTACCCCCAGCCACAGGCTCCAAAACACACACACACACACACACACACACATCACACAAAGAGCCAATCCCAAGTCCCTCCCTTCTGTGGGACTATGCTTGGGAACTGGCTTGGTTCAACAGCAGATTGCTGCTGGCTTGGCCAGAGACTGTGGCCCTGGGCAGGGCAGTCAGACGACCACTCACCTGCAGGTTCTCAAAGTGGGCCAGGGACTTGCAGTGAGAGAGCCGCAACTCTGAGTTGCTGTCGTAGAACTTGTGACAGATTCGGCAGACATAGCCTGTCACTGGCACCAGGAAGTCCTCACCTGCGGACAGACACCAGGGTCTGCATACCTAAGTCCCCCTCACCAGCTGGGCATCACACCTGCTCTGGGTGGGATCAGAGGTTGGGGTGCCTGGCTGAGATGCCTGGGGGCTTACCATAGGCTGTGTTGGGGCTGTATGTCTCAGAGCCCTTCCATTGCTCTGAAGATGTTTCTCTCGGCTTCATCTGGAGAGGGAGTAAGAACTCAGATGGGGTGCCTTGGGTCCCTCCTGGACATAGGTCAGGCGCCTGCAGCCCACCCACAGTCTCCAGGGCACAACCATTCCCTCAGCTTGCAGGTGGCTGAGTGTGGGCGCCTCAGCCTTGGCACATGCTGATCCTGCCTCCCTTATGTCCTTCTGATGTATGCTTTGTGGGTTTCCTTCCCCCAAGCCAAAATAAACCCTTCTTTTCTTAGGCTGCTTTTTTCCAATATGTTTGAGTGTGTGGGGGCATGGGTACCTGAGGTGTCCAGTCTCCAGGAACTGGAGGCACAGGCAGTTATGAGCGACCTGAGAGGGGTGTGGGGAATTGAACCCAGGTTCCCTGGAAGAGCAGCACATGCTTTTCACCACCCAGTCATCTCTCCATCCTTGTTTTTTCTAAGACAGGACCTTGATCACACATGACAGTTGGAGCTTTCAGTCCTTCTTCAGCCTCCCTCCTGCTGAAGCTTCTATGACCCCACCTCCTGAGGTGAATCTAGGGCTTTGCGTATGCATAGGTAGGCACTGGACTGTAACTCCTAGCCCTCTGCCCTCTGCCCTCCCCTCCTCACCCCCAATCTACCTGCATTTCTATTACTTTGTTCAGAAACAGCAGGAAACTCTTAGACAAAGCCTCACAGGACCATGGACCGTCTGCTGCGCATGGCTTGTGTGCCTGCTCAACACTGTCCCCTCTGTCCTCCCTTTTCCCCATGGTTGCTATCCCAGCCAGCCTTTAAGGCCCTTGCATGTTTCACCTGTCCCTCTGTGCTTATTTCCATGGTGATACGACACAGCCCATAACTGCATCGTGTTAGTGCCTGTCAGTGCCAGCATGTCCTCTGGACTCCAGTAGCCACCGACCGCCCACGCCACACACCTGCTTGCAGAGTTCCTCCTCAGCCTCAATCTCTTCTTCCTCATCATCGTCATCCTCGTCATCTTCTTGACCACTCTCGAAGCAACCGACGGCATCCACGGTGATGAAGTGGTCCTCATCTGGGCTGCCTGTCTCCTTTTCAAGTGTCTTCAGCTGCCAGAGGAATGTGTGAGGGGCTTAGGCTGGCTGTGGGTAGCTAGTATACACCCCTGAGGGTTCTAGGCCCCCCACCTGCTCTATGAGCTCAGGGGAAGGCTTCATGCTGTACTTGGGTAGCTAGGGTTACCTCCTGGGCCTTGTCCTTGTGCCCCTGGGACTTCATGTGCTCTACAAACTTTCGAGGGGTCTTGAAACAGCGGTTGCATATGGTGCAGAAGGGCCTCAAGGATTGTTTGGCAACCTGGGGAAAGGCAGACAGGACAGATGGTGCACTGGAGTGCCCCCAGGTACAAGCCAGCCTATCAGTGGCCCAGTGAGATCTCACCTCTCAAACCCTCAGGCCCAGCTCAGCTCTGCCCCCTGCACTGGGACATGTAAAACCACTTCTCTGCACTATGTGGGGTGGCTGGTGGCAACAGAGACAGGATAGGAGGAGGACAGCCGCCAGAGATACCCCAATAAGCTAGGGGCTGAATAGCAGGTGCCTACACTGAACAGATGGGCGAAGGAAAGCCCAAAGAGGAACATGACTGACTCACCAGAAACCACATGAGTAGCAGTCACATGGAGACAAAAATAGACCCCACCCCTACTTCCACCCCCACCCCCACCCCGGCTTGGATGTGTCCCACTCAGGGATCCTCGCAGCATGAGTGACGCTCGTACCTTGTGCTCCTGTGTCCTGCGGTGCTGGATCAGGTCTCCCACGTAGTACACCTGGCAGGTGTTGCACCAGCGTTTTGGCGGAGGATCTCTGATGGCAATAAAGGCAAGCAGTGCATGATGCTATATTCATCATGAGGCCCAGAGTGCTCAGAAGGGAAGCGTGCTGCACTTCAGAAGCTAGGGCATACGAGGGGCCAGGATCCTAGTCACAGCCTCAAAAAGACAAAGGACAGAGTAGCGATTCCTGACTCTCCTATAAGTGAGAGCTAACCGACGGGAGGGGGCTCCCTGTCAGCCAGGCGAAACGCACAGCAGCCAAGAGTCCCTGCTCTCAGTGAACCATCATTGATTCAGACAACTGTGTCACCCTTTTCTTCAGCTGGGTTTACTGTCATTCTGAATAAGTCAGCTCACTAGAAGATCTCACTGTATAAGTGGCCTTAAACTCTTGTGCCTTCTGTCTCAGCCTCCCAAGTGCCGGGATCACAAATGTCACCGCATCTGGCTTTGTTGCTGATACTCTGCAATTGTGAGCCTTCCTAAGTGACCCAGGTTCCTGGATCCCCCTAGGAAGCTGGCAGCTCCCCCAGGAGACACAACCCTTATCTCCCAGGGCCCACATCTATATGACTCCGCTTTCTCCAATGACACTTTCCAGCCCTGCAGGCTTGTGACACCCCACTGGGACCTGGCAGAACCTGTAGCTTCCTTCCCACCAAGCCTTCTCACACCAGGTGCTGGCTCCAGATTCCAGGTGGACATTTCAGACCAACCATATCCCCTGTGACAATGGATAGACTCAGGGAAGGTCTCGCCCAGGGCCACAAGATGACCTGATCCTTACCATTGTTCCTCTCTAGTTGGGGCTAGCACACAGACCAGCGGGGGCAGGGCTCTATATTACAGCTCCCCTCCCTTCCAAAGGAATGTCACAGTGTTCTTACCTGGAGGGGATCTTAGGAAACTGTCACTACACCCCTCATCAAGACATTTTACAGGAACTGATGATCACAATTGGAGTTAATGGTATCCACAGATGGTTTACCTCCCAGCCAGACCTCGAAGCCAGTCTACTCAGGGCCTGGCCTGTGAGGCTGCCTAACCCACACGAGCCTCTGCCAGCCCCTACTTACTCCGAATCTCTCTCTAGGATGTCCCGAGGCATGGGCAGCAGGGACAGCAGGCAGGCCTGGCTCGAGTGTTGCATTTCCCCGAGCCGCTGTTGGTGCTGAGCCTCTGACATGTGATCCTGGAATTCCTGGAGCATGAATGTGCCAGAAGTGGTCATGAGCCCCGGCCAAGGGAAGGACAATTCCAACATCATGGCCCCTACGCCTCTGATCCTCCCGACTCCCTTTCTCCCACGTGCCCTACCAACATGCACTACCACAACTGGCATTATTTTACACAGCTCAGTGTAGGCCAGGGCAGGGATGGTAAACTGAGGCATAGAGGAAATATGCTTCATTGATAAGGAACACGGCTCTAAGTGGCCCTGCCCAGATGAGGACCACAATCACAGAGATAACAATGGCTATTGGTAATAACATAAGAGCATTAAAAGAAACTGGGGTGGGGTCCTAGGGAGATGGCTCAGAGGTTAAGAGCACTGGCTACTCTTCCTGAGGATCTGGGTTGAAGTCTTAGCACCCACAGGGTGGCTCACGACCATGTAACTCCATCTGTAGGGGATCTAGTGCCTTCATCTGGCTTCCGTAGGCATCAGACCCATGTGGTACGTAGACGCAGGAGCAAAGTAAATCATTTTTAAGTGCTTGTTTTTTTAATTTAAAGACACTCAGTTCTTGCTATCTTGCCCAGGTCAATGTGAAACTCATGTGCTCACATGATCTTGTTTCGAATCCCCAAGCAGCTGGAAGAAATTGGTAGTCCCAGCCAAGACCACTATTCATTCATTCTGCTTCTCGAAGGTTAAGCAATGGCTGAGCTATATCCCAAGCTTCTACTTTCTAGCTTCTTTTTTTTTTTTTAATAACTTTTGAGGCAGGCTCTCACTAAGTTGACCAGGTAACCCTCTTGCCTCAGGCTCCTGAGTAACCACTATTACTAGTACCACCACACTTGCTTGGGCCAGAACTGGACGCAGAGCTTCACTCAGCATCAAGTGCTGAGTCCTACGACGTACAGTGAGGGTAAGCTCGTGCCGTCCTCATGGAGGGAAAGACCCAAGGGTGGAATTTACTTCTGAAGACCTTGATGGCCAGCCACAGCAGGTTTGAACCAGGTTTTCCTAGACCCTAAAAACCTGTTCTACCAGGTGATCAGGAAATATGCCTACACAGATGTATGTCCACCAGGCAGTGTAGAAAAGGCAAACCCGGAGGCCCAGCCCTCCTCCTCTACCCTGAGTACCTGCTGGCTGCTGCAGCTGGCCTTACAGATATAGCAGAAGAACTGGAGACTTTGCTTGGAGGGTGTGCTGGCAAGGGCAGGGGCAGCAGAGGCAGAGTCCCCAGGGCGAGATCCAGACGTGAGTGGTGTGGTGTTGAAAGCGCGGCTGTTGCTACTCTGCAGGATGGTGACCTTCAGGGAGCTCCCAGCCCCCCACATCTACAGCAGATGCAGAGACAGGGTTTCTACCTTCTGGGTTAGGTTAGGTTATGTGACTGCCCAAACCTACAGAGAATACAATAGTCAGGATTTGAACCTAGATTGAATATATATGTCTCACTATGTGGACCAGGCTGGCCTGAAACTCAGAGATCAGCCTGCCTCCTCCTCCCTAGGACTGCATTAAAGACGTATAGCACACTCTTGACCTAGCTCTGGTTAATTCTTTTGTTTGTTTGTTTGTTGTTTTGTTTGTAGTTTTTCGAGACAGGGTTTCTCTGTGTAGCCCTGGCTGTCCTGGAACTCACTCTGTAGACCAGGCTGGCCACAAACTCAGAAATCTGCCTGCCTCTGCCTCCCAAGTGCTGGGATTAAAGGCATGTGCCACCACTGCCCGGCAGCTCTGGTTAATTCTAAGTCCAACCCACATCACCACTCACATGATGGGGAAACTGAGATCCGAGGAAGAAAAGAAGTTGACTTAAAGTTTTGTTATAAGGTAGCGCTGGGACCCAAGTCCCACAAGGTACTGAAATGACATCACTGTGAGAAGGGCTGGCGGCTCTAGTATGGAGTTGGCTGGGACAAGAAGGGACTTTTACCACCAAAAGCACATCAAGAGCATAAGAAAAAAGATACAATCACAAAGGAACCACCATGTGGCTTACCCATGCCGCCAGGCACAAGGCTTCTGTCCTTTCCACATGTGGGTAAACAGAATGAGGGACCCTTAGATAGCCTGGAGCAAGCAGACACCACGCCACTGCCAGGCTCGTAGGCCCTCCCGTGTTTACACTGGCATCTACGCACCCCCAGCATCTCTCCCACGTCCAGGCCACCAGCTGATGCCTCCCGGCTCCTGTCTTCACAGCTCTTGGCACTTACTGGTTCTGGCAAGGCCTCCTCAGGGTCTGAAATGACATAGGTGTTCTTTTCCCAGAGTGTCTACCATTTGGGGTCCAGATAGATCTGGATCTAAGAGCTGGCTTCTCTGTCCAGATATTAACCTAAAGTTCAAGATGGGGATAGTTCCAGATCTGTACTCCAGGCCCAACTCTCAGTCCTCAGTCAAGACTAGACAATGCCAGATCATAGAAAGAAGGGCTTGGCAGAGCTGGATCAGGTGGGGAGTCCACACTCGCTCACCTCCCCTAGCTTCTGCAGCGTTACATGATTGCTGAGGTTCCGTGGCACAGGCCGGAACTGTCGCTTGCTCTGGTGTGGGTACTGACTCCTGTGGCCAGGTCTCAGGCTGGTCCGGGGTCTTCTCTGATGTCTGCTCCTGTGACTGTGCTTGGGTAGATACCTGTGGATGTGTCTGTGTCTGGGCCTGCTTCTGCGAATGCACCTGCCAGAGGGGCTGAGGCTGGGTCTGTGCCTGAGCTTGCTTCAGTGGGTCTGTCTCCCGTGGCTGCACCTGCCGTGGGGGCTGTGACTGTACCTGATTCTGCTGGGACGTTAAGTGCTCTGGATAAGTCTGTGTCTGTGCCTGCTTGTGCAGCTTTGGCTGGGTCTGGATCTGCAGAACCTGTGGCTGGATAAGCGGCAGTACTTGGACTTCTGGTGGTTCAGGGAGCTGATCTGGGGTCTGTGTCTGCTTTGGTGCTGTCATCTGGGTCTGAGGCTGGACCCTTGCTTGTGGCTGTCCTGAAGGGCCTTTCTCGCTGGACTCCTCTGAGCTAGCAAAGATCCAAAGATAATCAAAAAGCCAGTTGTGGTGGTCTATGCCTTTGATCCTAGCCATAGGGAGGTAGAGACAGGCGGATCTCTTCTGAAGAGTTTGAGGCTAGCCTGGTCTACATAGTGAGTTCCAGGTCAGCTGAGATTGTCTCAAAAAACGAAAACAAAACAAAGAAGCAAATCCAAGAGGACCGAAGCTCTATCTCCCGAGAGACCTATGACCCAGTTTCTAATCCTAATTCTACTTACACTGTGGGATATGGGAAGCTCTAAAGCTATCTGGGCCTGTTTCACTAAATAAACGAAGGGGCAGTGACCCTCCATCTCCAAATTGCAACCTGATTTTAATTAGCCCTATAAATCTGGCCCCACCTATGTACTCTGCAAGGCCCCGTTCCTCCTGGCTGCCCAGCTTGGCCTCCAGGTGGCTCACCCCCAGGTAATCTAGGGATGAATGTGACCCTCCCCCAAGTCGAGGTCAAGGCCTAATTTTACAGGTGAGCTCCAGGCCTCTGAGCCCCAGCACGTGGCCAGCATCACTCACCTCCTGGACCTTTTGGCTGGTGGTTCCAACGCCTCAAAGGGATCAGGCTCAGGCTCAGGCATTTGGGGCTCACTCACCATGCCATCTGGGCAGACTAGGGAATCTTGGTCTGCAATGGTGGCAGGTGAAGAAACATAGCTCCAGGAGATGGCCCCCAATTACTTGTCACCAAGATCTCCCCAGCCCTGATGTCCCTTGGGAAGGACAGCAGCTCTTGTCTCTCACCTTCAGATGTGTCCTCCATCTGGAGCTCTGTGGACTCCTCAGACCCCTCTGTGGGGTCTTCCCTGTCTTCCAGAGGCACCGTCTGAGAAGAAGAATCCTATTTCTTTTTAGAAACCATTTGGGTATGGGAGGCAGAGGACTGTTCAAGACAGGATTTCTCTGTGTAGCCCTGGCTGTCCTGGAACTCACTCTGTAGACCAGGCTGGCCTCGAACTAACTCAGAGATTCACCTGCCTCTGCCTCTGAATACTGGGACTAAAGGTGCACGCCACCACCGCCCAGCTTCAGAACCCATTTTTTAAACCTACACCTCACTTGCAAATACCCTCCTACTCAAGAACGACTGTCACCATTAGGGCATGGTGTGACTTCAAGGCCAAGAATGAAGAAAGAAGAAAAGAATGATCGTCACCATCTCAAGGGACTAAAGGGGCCTGGCTGAAGACGTTAAGTCTAAGGTGTCCATCTAGCTATTTGATCCTGACTTGGGAGACACAAAAAAAGTCTCTTGGCTCCTAGTCATCCAGATTTCCCACTCCCTGTTCCACAAGCAGCCAGAGAGAGCCTTTGGCTTGAACTCTCCCCAGGTCTCCTGGTCGTGGGAATCTCCTTATCCTAAGCCAGGAGCTGTCTACCCCTCCCACTCTCAGGCTCTGGACTGCGGTCTCTCTTTCCCTTCTGAACATCGCCTTCTTCCTACCTTTCGCCTGTCCTGGTGCATCCTCCCTGGCCTTTCTCTGGTCACACCCGCTACCTCTTCTTGTGTCTAGCCTTCAACTAGAGCCTCAAAGCTTCCTTAAGGAAAGTGCTACCCAGGCCAGGTCTAGACCCCTTTAGCAATATTTCCTGGGTTTTGCTGCTGTGTTTGTTGGAAAACAGGGTCTCACTTCTTTCCAGTCTTAATTGCATTTGGGTTATTGTATTAACATCTCTCACACATACACACCCAAGACCCACAGAAGGACAGATGCCACATCTGCACTGCTGGCCAGCACCTTACGATGGCTACAGGGCTCCAGCCACTTCTTGGGCACTATGGGAAGCCTGTGGGTGCCATCTATAACTTCCCTGCATCCTGCTAAAGTCTCTAGTCCTGGTGGGAAATACTCTGTACCCCACATCAGGACTCTAGGCCCTTTAGACACTACTGAGTTCTTGCCCTGGAAGACACAGGGAGTCAGGGGGCCTGGGTTCTGTGCCTACCTCAACCACTCCAGTCTGCCAGCTGCAGTTTTCCTATATGTAAAACAGGAACACAGTTAGAGCAAGACCCTGGTGGGCCAGGCATAATTCTAAGGGTAAAGACCGAGTCCTCCTCTGGAGGGAAATGCCTTCCTATAGATCTAGGACTAACAAAGCAATTAAGAACATCGTTCCTGCCCTAGAATACTCTTGGGAGTGGACTTTGTGTATAGAGTGCAAAGACACACAGGGACAGAATATGTGTGTGTGTGTGTGTGTGTGTGTGTGTGAGAGAGAGAGAGAGAGAGAGAGAGAGAGAGAGAGAGAGAGAGAGAGAGAAAAGAGAGAGAGAGAGAGAAAAGAGAGAGAGAGAGAGAGAGAGAAAAGAGAGAGAGAGAGAGA
>NW_021620941.1:1910910-1950971 GCF_004785775.1 Grammomys surdaster
GAGAGAGAGAGAGAGAGAGAGAGAGAGAGAGAGAAAAAAAAGAGAGAGAGAGAGGCTGACTGCATGCGTGCGGCTGGGCTCTTTAGACACAGCTGTGATGCCCTAACCCTCTGGCACTTTTGTTCTGGGGTTGAGGATTACACATTTTTGAAACTTGTAGGCAGTGATACAATGCTTTCTTATTTTCTGCAGAACCCAGAGCCTCCAGTACCTCAAACCTGTAATCTACTATGGAGCCACAGCCTTGTGCTTTAAAAGTAACATTCAAAGCTGCCTGCCCCACATGTTGACCATTAGCCTCAGGTAAATACTTGAAACACAGTCGTGATTAAGATGGAAGCTTTAGGTGACACATTAGATGCTGAGGCATTATTGCGATATTAAGTGACTGACTAGATTTAGTGGGGTTTTTAATTTTTTAAGGACAAAATGGGGCATGATAAAATATAAGGGTATTTTTAGGAACCTGAGAGGCTGAGGCAGGAGGATCACTTGAGCTGAGAAGTTTAAGACCAGTCTGGGCAACATAGGGGGCCTCGAGGTATTTGAAGTTTGGGAGATAAGACCTTGATTCTTAACAAATATCGATCATCAAGCAAAGGAGGGTATCAAGATCTTATTGGTTGATTCATTAACTGATTGATTGGTATTTTCAAGACAGGGTTTTTCTGTGTAGCTCTGACTGTCTGCTCCTGGAACTCACTCTGTAGCCCAGGATGGTCTCAAACTCAGAGCTCTGCCTGCCTCTGCTTTCCAAGTTGCTGGGATTAAAGGCGTGCACCACTGCCACCGCTGCCGCCGCCGCCGCCACTTAGCTATTTAATTATTTAATTTAATTTTGTTTTTTTGAGACAGGGTTTCTCTGTGTAGCCCTGAATGTCCTGGAACTCTCGCTATGGACCAGGCTGGACTTGAACTCATAGATCCGCCTGCCTCTGCCTCCTAGTGCTGGGACTAAAGGTGTGCACTGCCCAGCTCATTTATTATTATTTTTAATACAGGTCAAAATGGTATTTTTTAAAATATTAGATTAATTAAAATATGTTTCATTATATTATATTATATTCATTTTTGCTCCAACAGTCTTGGGACGGCTGGCCTAGAACTCACTATGTAACTGAGGGTGACCACAGATCTCTGAGCCTCCTGTACCATCACCGGAGTGCTGGGATTATAAGTATACTTGCCTATACTTGGCAGTAAGATTAACTTTATCTGTTCTTTTTAATTTTATTTTTAAAACCTGAAGGTCTTTCTACATACATAGCTCAGGATGTTCTGAAAGGTGCCACGATCTTCTGCCCCTTAACCTCTCAAGTGTTGGGATTAAGGATGCTAGTACCTTGACCTTTTTATCTTTTTAAGGTGGCTATCCAAAAGTTTAAGTCAGATATGTGACTTGTTTTGTTTCTACTAGACACTGCTGATATAAAGTGAAATAGCACTAAGGGCCACTGATCTGGCTTGGCAGGTGAAGGCGTCTGGCGTCAAGTTCTATTCCTAGGACCCATGTGGTGAAAGGAGGAAAGAGATCCACACAGTTGTTCTCTGACCTCCACGTGCCCACCTCGGCACACGTGAAAATAAATGATAATAATCAAGTAATGAAAAACCTGTTTAAGAGAGAAAGAGTACATAGATAAGGTATTCGGGTTTGGCTAAAGTCCCATCGAGACCATAAAGACACAGGAGATGATAGCTGTTAGGCACCTTCATTTTACAGACACTGAGACATGATGGCAGAGCATGGCTTTCAAAGGCCAGGGCGAGCCCAAGCACATGGAGCTGGGCTGACACTAGGGTACCCCTCTGTGGAGCTGGGCTAACACCAGGGTACCCCTCTAACCCTCTCCTACTGCAGCCACTTCAAAGCACTACTCACCTTGCGATTGGTGGTGGTCGAAGAGGAGGTTCTGGCCTGTTTCCAGGAGTTCCTCCCTGAGTGGTTGAGCTGAGAAGGGTTTATTGGGACCCCAACAGGAGGAGGCCCCAGCAGGGACTGGCGAGTGGCCTGGGGAAAGAACTGATGCAGATTTGGGGTGACTATCTGGGGTGGTGTGAGGCTGGGAGTTGCTAGGCCTGGAGCTGTCACATTATAAGCACGGAGGTTGCCTGTGGGGAGGAAGTAAGAAGAGAGGTCACACCATGGTTGAATAGTCAAGATTATATCAGAGGTTCAGTCCCCCAGCCAGGGATAATTTCTGAGGGGACCCTCTTACCCAGGGGAGCAGAGGGAAGATAAAGCCAAGCCAAGGCCCACTGTGGGCACAAGTGAGAAAGGACTTAGGGTAGGTTTTCTGCTCCATCTGGGTGTGTGAGCCCTCAGACATGCTGTAAGGCTCTCAGGTATGTGAGAGACCCAGCACAGGGCCACGGGAGGACCAGCAAGTACTGTTCTGTACTTTGTCCCCCACGGGATTCTCTTTATCATTGAGAGGGAAGGCTCTGGCACTGAGCAAGGCACCCTTTCACTGCATCAGCCTTCCAGCCTGCCAGGTAGCAGGGAGATGCAGCTATTAACATAGACACGAAACAGAGAGGTAGCTTGGCCAGCCCCCTGAGGGTCACCTGCTAGCTCTGTCCTTACCCCATCCTCCACACTCCAGATATCACCAGGTCCTAGCAACTCTAGCATCCATGTGTCTTTCCAAGCAGGCTTTCCCTCTCTGGGAAACATCATCCCTCCCAAGAACTGCAGCAAATGGGACCTCTTTAAAGCTGCATTCTGACCTCATCCCTGCCCAAAGCCTTCTATAGTTTCCTGTTCCTTTCAGGGCAAGGTCTGGCTCCGCCCACCTCATGTGTCCCACACGGAGCTCTAAGAACATGTCACTGGGCAGTCCTCCAATCACCCTGCTGCAGGGCCTTTGAACATGCTGCACCTTCTGCAGAAGCTGTTGTGTTCCACTAATTCTCAGCATCCTTAAGGGCCTCCATTTAAGTCTTTCCTATGTCCCATTTGGGAGGCCTTCCCTGATGTCTGTGTCCCTAGAGACCTCTATCCTAGAACCAGCCATCTTATTTCTTGCTGCATCTCCTCTGACTCAGCTCTTTTTGGCCAGGGAAGGCCCAAAGCATGAAAGAGAGCTGGCATTCATGCCCAGATTCAGGGGCAATGCAGGGGAGGGCAGAACAGGTTTAAAGGTAAAGGTCAGTTGTGCGGAGGGCTGAATTCAAGTCCAGACTACCTTTGGCACCTCGAGCAAACCAGTTCTACCTCCCCTCATCTGTCAAATGAGGATTCAAAGTCATGAGAATTAGCATATCTGATAAACAGGTACAACAAAGACAGACACACAGTCCCAGAGAGCCATCCAGTTCCCATAAACAATAAGGCAGAAGATGGGAAGCCCCCAAGCAGAAAAAGACAAAGGACATGGACAAGTCACAAAATGACATGCGAATACTTGGTATGTGTTTTAGCCGCACTAGCACGTGGAAATGAGACACTCACAACGCAGCGTTAGCCTTTGCAAACCAACTTAGTAAGTGAGCTGTACACACACATTCACAGGGTATATATAAAAAAGCATAGAGTACCCAATGCTGCCGTAGGCATGGTGAGGCTGGCACTGTCATACGTGGCTGGTGGCATTGCAAACTGGTCCAGTCCTTAGGAAAGTAATTTGGCAAACTTATCAAAAGCCATCAAACATCCATCCCCGACTCAGTCATTCTGTGTTGGGGATCTAATGTGAGAAGAGTCTCAGATGTCATGTTCATCCCAGTGGTGTTTAGGATAGAGAAGAGAAAGGAGAAAGGGGTTGGGAGAAATACATGGATAACTGAGATTTCCATAAGGGCACCTACCCCTCTAGTGAAAACTAAAAGCTATCACAAATAACCCGGATTGAGTCAGAACACTGGCTGGGTGTGGCAGCTCATCCCTATAATCCCAGCCCTTGGAGGATAAGGTAGGAAGACCGTTTTGAGTTCAAGACCACCCTGGCTTACATACTAAGTTCCAAGATAGCCTGGGCTACAGAGTGAGACCTTGTCTCAAAGCAAGACCAAATATAGCAACACATACTTTTAATCTCATCACTAGGGAGGCAGAGGCAGACAGAGCTCTGTGAGTTGAAGGCCAGGTTGGTCTACAAAGTGAATTCTAAACCAGCCAGGGCTAGAGTGAGATACTGTCTCAATAAAAAAAATAAAAAAAAAAATTCTAGCACTGCAAAATAGAAAATAAAATAAAAACAAGACATGGACTCTTTTTTTTTTTTGGTATTAACCATATAATCACATACCAACTTCCCAAGCTTCTTCCTAGAATAAAAAAATTGAAATAAATATAATGAAAGGATGGTGACTTCCTCCAGGAAATGAGAGAATGTTTTCCTACCACTTGGGTTTGATATCTTTTTTTTTTTTTTTTTTTTTTTCCGAGACAGGGTTTCTCTGTGTAGCCCTGGCTGTCCTGGAACTCACTCTGTAGATCAAGCTGGCCTCGAATTCAGAAATCTGCCTGCCTCTGCCTCCCAAGTGCTGGGATTAAAGGCGAGTGCCACCACTGCTCCACCAGGATTTATCTTAAATTTTAATTTCTGTGCTGTATTAGAGGCTGCCCTTGGAGGCCATAAAGGGCGACAGATGCCCTGGAGCTGGAGTTACATGCATTGTGAGTCTCCATGTGAGTGATGGACCCTAACTCACATCCTCTGGAAGAGCAGCAGGCACTCCTGACTTCTGACCCATTTCTCTAGCCCTCTTTGGTTTTTATTGTTGCTGTTGGTGTTTTTCTACCTTAATACACTATTTTTACTATGACAAGCATAACCTTTAAAATGGAAAAAGAAAAGGTGGCGTGTATATGTACATATTGTGACCTGATGTCGGATCTTTCTCACTGGAATTATCCATGTATCTTTTGAAAATCAGCCCGTAAGGCTGTCCACACTGTGGTCCTAGTAGGGCTGCCAAGTGATGGCTGTTGAAGCATCTTCCTCTTGTGTTGTGATTGTGGGCACAGGGTACTCTTCTGGGCCTCAGGTTGCTGTCTTCATTTGTAGAGGGGGTTGTGGGTGTGCCCCCCCCTTAGGGTTATCAGTAGAGTCAGGACTGGCCAGCACTATAGCCTGGTAACACTTTACTTAGCCCAGTAGCTTGTGGGCTTCATCTCTTGGGAGTCCTAGTATCTTCATCTATAAGGATGCTGTCAGGGCCACTGTGAGCATTGATTGGTAAGAATGAGTGGGTAGGAAGAAACCGAGGGGAACTGCCATACCTTGCAACTGCTGTAGAAGCAGAGCTCTTTGCAGCATGGGGCCACTGAGCAGGGAGGTCGAGTGGAGGCCCTGGAGATTCAGAAGCTGTTGTGGGGCTGACTGCTGGGGGAGGCCCCTGTGTGAAGGGAGGAGGGTGTCAGAGGGGTTCCGGAGGTCCCTTACCTCCATTCTCTCCCTCTCAATGGCAGACGGAGGATCCCTCCAAGGTAGAAACTGATGATGTTTAGTACTCAAACAAGGATGCCCCTGTGGGGTGGGGGGTGAGGGGCGGGGGGAGCCGCGGCTCCAAAATGCCAGTCTGAACGTCAGACCTCAGACTCCGCTCCCAGAAGTGGAAACTCACCGGTTGACAGGCATAGACAAGGAGGCCTGTGGTGGGGACTGTTGCAGCAGCTGCTGGAGCTGCTGCTGCTGCTGCTGGAGCTGCTGCTGCTGCTGGAGCTGCTGGAGCTGCTGGAGCTGCTGGAGCTGCTGGTTGAACATGGTGGCTGAAGGACGTATGGTGGGTAGGGTCAGATCACAACTCTGAGACAATCCAGCTCCTCTCCCCTCCCAAAACTCCCACCCCAGCATAATGCCTGCTGAGCTTCACGCCAGCCCCGCCTAGAGCACGCCGAATTTGTCCCCGGGGCCTTCCAGTTCTTCCGGTCAGCTGCCAGGAACAGGATACACACAAACACGCTCCGGCCTTCAGTTCTTTATCTTCCCTCCCATCTCTTCAACTTTGGCGGTCCAACCTTCTAACCAGATCACACTTTTCCACTCCCACCTTCTGCCTGTCAGTCACTCTACTCTTCGCTTCCCGGTGCCAGCCCCTTCCCGAGCACACCTCCTTGTTTTGGATTCCACCGTCCTCTCCCTAAATTGTGTCACTTAAATCCGTGAACGCTGGACGAGAAAAGCTTCCATCGATCACAGTACATCCCCACGCCCCTCCGTTGCCCTTCATCTCTCCACTCCCTACCCCGGCAGATATATCCAACGCCACTTAACTGATCTGTGGCCTCGCCTGTCCACAAAGCCCATAGCCTCTCTGCAAATAGCCGCTATCCCCGGGGTCCACCCTCCCCGGGGTGCCCAGCCCTTTTCCACTGACACTTCCGGGGCGGGCACCACGCTGGCTCCCCCTCACCTCCCGGCAATCCACGAAAGCCGAAAACGTGAAAGCCACGAGCGGACTCGTAGGGCGGGCTCGCTAGCTCCCGGGCTGCTCGGGACACGACTGTGGCCGGGACACTCCGAGGCCCAGGGGCTGGCCACTCCTGCGCAGAGCGCCCTCTGGAGGTCCGGAGGCCTCAGCGAGGACGCCGCGGCCCGGTGAACAAGCCTTGCGTCCAGGTCACGCCGCGGGGACCACGACCATTCTGCAGTTGCTAGAACCGCGGTGGCTCCCAGGTGCTAGGAAGCGCCGGGCAGCACAGGCTCCGGTCCCCAGGCCTCAGCATCGGGAATGGGCGATTCTAAGTTCCCACGGTCGTCTCGTCTGTTTATCCGGCAGGGGGACAGAAGGACAGTCGGTCAGATCCTAACTGACCTCCTCAAGGTCACCAACTGTCCCCCGATCACGAGCCCGCGTAGGGCTGGGACCGGGGCAAGCGGGCGTGAAGGGAGCGCGCGCGCACGCGCGTATGTGTTGTTTAAAAAATAGTCTTTGTTTTTTTACATTTTAAAAAAAGATTTGTTTTATGTGTATGAGTGTTTTGTTCGTATGTGTATCTGTATATCATGTATATCATGTACATCCTGGAACTGGAGTAATGAACATTTGTGAAATGTCTTGTGAGTGCTAGGAATCGAACCCACCTTCTCTGCTAGAACAAGTGCTCTTTCTGAACTATCTCTCTGCCCCCCCCCCCATTTTTTAAAGATCTACTTTTATTTCATGTGTCATGTGTATGAACGTTTTGCCTCCATGTATGTATGTGTACTTTGTATGTGCCTAGTGCCCTCAGAGGTCTAAAGAGGGCATCTGATCCCCTAGGAAGAAGTTTGTGGATGGTTGTAATTCACCTTGGGGTTCTGGGAATCGAACCTGGGTCCTCTGGAAGAGGAACAAAAGTTAACCACTTAGCAAGCTCTCCAGCCCCTAATTTTCTTTTCCGTTTCATTGTGTTGTGTAGTAATGGCTACATATTTCCATATATAGCATGTCCATATGTAGCCAAATATTTCCATATGTAGCCATATACTCACTATAGACCAGACTGGCCTCGAATTCACAGAAATCCGTTGGACTCTGCCACCACGGCTGGCCCAGTTACTTTAAGGGCTCTTATCCTGCACCTAAAATGGTCCTGCCACTGCGGACACCCTTCAACCCCGCTGTCTTGTTCATCCCGACACTTCGCATCCAACTTAGGCTGTGAGAACTGGCCGCACGGTGGCGCTAGGGTCCGCAGAGGACAAATCACTTTTGCTGCAGTCAGGTGACTGCGCTAACCCGAGGCTCGGGACTCGCCCCGGTGTAATGGGCTCAGGTGCGGAGGTTTCTCACTCCTCTGGGACCTGTTTCACAGTTGTTGGCGTTAATAGCGCTAAAGTGGCTCAACCTGGCCGGAGCGAGCGCGCTGGAATGGCGGCGGCTGAGGTCTGCGAGTTTAGAGAGCTTGGATGGTGGGGCTTAATCTTCCTTGAAGGATAGGGCTATCCAAGGGAGCTAGTAACGGGAGTAAATTCACAGGTCGGAAAACTTCCGTAAACCCAGCATATGGGAGGCAGAAACAGGGGGATCGCTAGCCAGCAAGATCTTGGGTAATAATAATAATGTTATTGTTGTTATTTTAAAATTTAAAAAACCCACAAACAAACCGCACTGTAGCTTGGCTGGACATAGTGGCCCCAGCCTATAACCTTAATGCTTGAGGAACAGAGGCAGTATGATCTCGAATTCAAATTCAATGTCAGACTGGACTAGTGAGACACAGCGGCAAATAAACAGATAGATAAATAAATAAATAAATAAATAAATAAATAAAGTTGCGCCCTGGTGGGAACACACGTGCAGGTAGCGAAGGTGGAGTCAGGATCACCTTAGCCTTTTGGCTTTGCGACCATTAGGGACTGGAGGAGTTCTCTTGATCTGCAAAATAAGTGCCCCCTCCCGGGTGTGTGTGTGAAGATGGTATTACATAATGCTTAGCACTGACGCCGGTACACAGCGAGCTTAGCTAGTTGCTAAAGTGAAAACACTAAAAATAATGCTGGTGCTGGCGAAGATGGGAAGCCATCGGGAGCTTACTGCGCATGCGCATCTTTCAAGGCCTGCAGCTGCCAGGCTCTTATCAAGGTTCTAGAACGCCCTTTGCCCTTTGACCCACTAACCCCCTTGCAGGACTGTAGTCCAGGAGAACGGTGAGAAAGGAGAATTTAAAAGCCAGGGAAAAGTTTGTTCCTGGAAACGTTATTTATAATAGCAGCCTGGAAGGCAGTCAACTCCAGAGGGAAAAACTAAATAAGCCATGGTATGTGCCTATAGAAAGCGCATAGCCAGCAGAAATTAGATTTTCAAAGGATATTAAACATTGACAACATAACATGGTGTGAACCCAGCAGGTTCCCAAACTCCATATATATTATATATAATTTGGGTTTTATCGGGGGCCGGGAATCACTGTGTAGTAGTCTCAAGAGGAGAGTTTTACTTTTATTTTTCTGTCTAATTTGCAATGATTGCTTTGGAAGACTTAGTCATGGGAAGAGAGACTTTCTTTTCTTTTCTTTCTTTCTTTTTTTTTTTAATGTGTGTGATCTTGGGCCTTGAAGATAGCTGAGGTCTAGCCAGGCGGTGGTGGCGCACATCTTTAATCCCAGCACTTGGGATGCAGAGGCAGGCGGATTTCTGAGTTCGAGAGTTCGAGGCTAGCCTAGTCTACAGAGTGAGTTCCAGGACAGCCAGAGCTACACAGAGAAACCCTATCTCGAAAAAAGAAGAAGAAGAAGAAGATAGCTGAGGTCGTGGGTAGGAAGGCTGTCAGACTACTGTTTGTTTGGAGCTAATTGTCTTTTGTGTTTGATCAATTTCTTGCAGGCAGAATTCCTCTTGCCCCCAAAAGTTTTTTTTTTTTGGAAAAAAAAAAAAAAGACCTTCATGGAGGCTGAAAAAAAAACATTGAAATCTTTCTTGCCTCTTCATTTTTATTTTTATTACTGGTGTGTTTTGTGTGTATTATGGGGCATATGTGTGCCATAGTGTGGGTGTGGAGGTCAGAGGTCAGAGCCATGGGGTCTGTTCTTTCCTTCCACCTTTACTGGGTTCTGGGAGGTCCAAATCAGGTCATCAGGCTCTGAAGCAAGCGCTTTGACTCAGTGAGGTTCTCTCTAGCCCTTTTCCTCAACTGTGAAAAGCATTTATCAAAGAATAAATTCCTATACTTGGAAGATCTATGCTAGCACCTACTTTGCTCCGGGGTCCCACCTGCTCCTTCTAGTTATGTCCAGTGTACCCCAAATCAGAAAGGAAAGAAAACTTGCCAATTCCAGATTCTGCCATTTTTTTTCAGACTGAATACAGAATTTTGTTAAATTTCCTCCTGCCTCTAAAATCCAACCAGAAGTTTGACTGGTGTTGCATGAAATGTGTTTTAGTTGGAGAAGAGTTGTCATCTTTACTGTTTAAAAGTTTTTTTATATATTTTGCACACATGTATGTCTGTGCACCACATACAAGCCTGGAGTCCACAGAGGGTGCTGAATGCCTGGATCTGACTTGTGCACAGTCGTGATTCTCGAATTTGGCTCCTCTAGCAAAAACAAATGCTTGTAACTACTGAGCCATCTCTCCAGACCTCTCTGAGCTTCTCAGGTTAGTGAGGTCCAGCCAGGCACAGAGCCTAAAGCCTGTTATCCTAGCACTCAGGAGGCCAAAGCCCAAGAATTGCTGTAAATTTAAAGCTAGCTTGGTCTTTGTAGAGGATTCTAGGTCCCATCTCAAAAAGCAAGGTGAATGGCAGCTGAGGACACCATTCGACTTTCTCCTCTAGCTTCTGCCCACACATCCACGTACATGTGCACACACACACACACACACACACACACACACACAGAGAGAGAGAGAGAGAGAGAGAGAGAGAGAGAGAGAATACATAGATTCACATTGCAAACAATGTTGTTGGTCACACAAACCTCCACTGGCAGCTTGACTCTGTCACTTCTTTGGCTTTGTGACCTCAGACACATTCCTCAGTAGCCAGCCTGTGCCTCATTCTCCTCACCTGTCACAGCAAGCTACTAAAAGTTCTGAGGTGAAGCCAGAGGAATCACCCAGCACTCCATTGGCTTGGAGGAACAGCTTGGGAGATGTTCCTATTAATAACTGGGCTCTGTGGTAGTCAAACTTCTGAAGCTCAGCATAGCATTCTCCCTTCCCTGACTTCAAAGCAGAGGGTCAAAGCACTTTGGGAGCTCTCATTTGATGGATGGATTGGCCCTCAGAAAGCTCAGCTTCTCTGAGCTTGGAGACTTCTCTCTAGAAGCCATGTTGAGAATATGGGTCAAAGGGTATGTCAGGTGTGTCTGTTTATGAATTCACACCTGTACACAATTTCTTTTGTCCACAGCACCACCCTCTTCCACTCCCCAACTTCAGTGTGCCCAGCAATATCCTAGATATTGGGCTCTGTTACATCCACGTTGTGACACATGATGTCCTGAGTGAGGCCTGGAGTTCTGCGTTTCTGACCAACTCCCCACCAGGCCCCAGTGGCTCCAGGATCAAGTATGGCAGGGCAGTTAGCACAATACAGTTTTGTAAAGATAAAAGGTAGGCCACAGAATAAACTCTTGGCTGTAATGTTGATCCAAAGATGGGAAGATAGTCCAGAGGCTTTCAAATACTTCTGGAAAGTGTGTTTTAATAGTAAGTTTTACTATGAGGAGGTCAGCTATCATGTTTAAGGGGAAAAAATCATAATACTTAGCTGGCAGGAGAGATGTCATGATCAAGAAAGTGGTTTTCCCTGGTGAAGTTCATCCATTGTGTGCTGAGCCCATGAGCCCATCCTCAAATGTGGGGAAACTCAACTGCACGAGTTGTAGCAGTGGAGGACCACAGCCACACTTTCCCCTGGAAAGAAAAGAGGAAAGAAAAGAAAAGAATAAGAAAAAATAACAAAAGCCCAGTTGCAATGGTCCAGACAGACATTTTCAAACTGTATGCCCAGCCTAAATTGATGGTGCTGTTCATCTTCACACACATCACTGTCCTCTCTGGTCCTCAGCATCATAACAGGTTAGCTAAGAACAGCTGCTCTCTCTGCATGAGAGGTGTTGGGGCTGGTGTTTCAGCTGGCTGGGCTTCTGTTGCGGTTGGTATGGTTGTTAATGAGAGTCAGTGTGCATCAGCTCTGGGCTGGGTCCTACACAGACATTCTATCTTGTCATTGTGCCCACTCTACAGATTAGATAGCTAAGACCCAGAAATGACACAGCAGTCATTCCTCACCTGGTAAGGTCCAGGTGGTCCTCCTCTAACTGGAAATCCCTTCTCACTGGGCTCATGGCTCACCCACTTCTCGTCTCTGCTCAGGACTACCATCCGGTATATGTTAACAACACAGGCCCTGCCCCAGCCCTGTTCCCCACTCATCACCACGGGACACAGTCACATTTATTAGCTTAGTTGCATATGGCCCCTCCCTTTCCCACTTGACTTTGAGCCGTTCGTAGGTAACGATCCTTCTCACTGCCTTGCCTCTGGGGTCTAGCAGGTTCCTGCCTGTTCAGGAACAACACATTAAGAGGGTGAAAAAAATGAATAGTCTCTAATGCCTAGGGTACTTCCCTAGTCTCAGAACACAGAAATGACCTGACGACCCTCACCTTCTTGGCTTCCTTGTCAGGAGTCCTAACAAGGTCCTTCTTGATGTAAAAGTGGGTAGATGAGCCTGGTACCCAACGATCTGTCTGTGTGAAAAGGACAAAAGACAAATATGGCTGCAAGAGCCCTTGGTTTGAATTGCATTATTTGCTACTCTCTGAGCTTGGCTCTCATCCTCTTGGAGCCCTTGAGTTTAAGACAAGAACTTTTGCCTCTCCTAGGCAGGACTTCCTAGGTATCAGGGCCTTTGCACTTCCTGTCCACTCCACCAGGGTGTTTTCCCCCTATCTGAGTGGCAGGCCCCTTCTTATCGTTTACTTTCCCTTTCAAAGGTCACTTCTTTGGAAAACCTTTGACTCCTTCCACCTAATGTGACTTTCCAGCCCCTGTGGGTTTCCTCCGTTTTTTCTAGTACAAACGATTTTCCATGTCCTGTCTTACCCGCCACCTGAAAGATCTCTGAGTACGAAGTCCCTAACTGTCCTGCATAGCGTTGTGTCTGTAAGTGTAGGACGGGGCCTAGTCTATCATGGGTTCCTGGCAATTAGCTGAATTAATGGTTTTTCTTTCTTCCTGCTAGAACCAGAAACACTGAGGTTCCAGGATAGGAAGGAATATGCTTTAGATTTTTGATTAGTGTCAGAACCTAGACTAGAAAGCATCCAAGGCTAAGTGGACTAGGGCTGAGTTTGGTCAGCTGACTGCAGCATGGGGGTGCCACATCTTCCCTCTAAGGCCTCAGTTTCTCCACTGGAAATAACTGCTAAAATGAAGTAATCATGATCACCATATACTAGACAAATTTCTAGAGTTAGCACCCCTAGCCATCACCGAAAATATTATCTTCCGTGCAGCATCCGTACCACAAAAACACAGGGAAGTCTCTCCTAAAGCCGCAGAAGGAAAAAACTACAACACCCATAGCGCCCCGCGCTGCGTCTGCGCAGTTACCAGTCCGCGTATCTCCACACGCCATCTAGCGGCGGCCTGCAGAGGCGCTCCGCTCGGATCCCCGAGGGGCGGGGGACCCGCGGCGCACGCAGTCGGGATATTCGGCTGCAGCCGCGAAGCCGGGGGCCAAGAGTCGGAGCAGGAGCGGCGGCCGGGATCGCAGCCCGCCGGGCCCGCCGCAACCATGGGAAACCGCGGCATGGAAGACCTCATCCCGCTAGTTAACCGGTTACAGGACGCCTTCTCCGCCATCGGCCAGAACGCGGACCTCGACCTGCCGCAGATCGCCGTGGTTGGCGGCCAGAGCGCCGGCAAGAGCTCGGTGCTGGAGAATTTCGTGGGCAGGTAGGAGCGGCGCGGACACCCGCGCCCCGGTGCCCTGATGCCCCGGGTCCCCACCCCGGGCTCGGACGGTCTGGGCGCTGCTCTGGTGGATCGAGTGCCCCCGCCCCCCCACTTGAGCCCTGGGGTCCGCAGCGCCCCTGCCAACCCGCGGATATCAGTGGAGTCCCCCACTCACGCCCCCCCTTCACCCCATCGTCTGCAGGGCGACCCCGACAGAGGGCTGTCCTTGATCGCCAATACCCGCACAGAGGGGCCCGCATTACTCAGCGCCTCGCTGGGAGCTGACAGCACCCGGAGGGCAGTGTCCCCTTCCTGGGTTCTTTGGAACCGGCTCTACCCCCGTGGGAATTCCTGGTCGTGACAGGGGACAGCCCCCTCCCCCAGTCCCTAGAAAAGGACACAGCCCCATAGGCATCGGGGACCGAGCCCCCCCCCCCGCACACGCACACGCGCGCACACACGCACATACACATACACACGCACACGCGCGCACACACACACACACCTCTGCGGCTCCCGCCGCCATCCGTGCGCAGAGCGGCGGAGGGGGAGGCGCGGGCTGCGGTGCGAGGAAAGGAGGGGGTGGGGGAGAAGCGGCCTGTGAGCCTCTACGGAGCATCCCGCCCCTGGCTTCGCCGCCCCCTTGGGAAGGGGCCGCTTGTCAGCGTCCTCCTCCCCTGGCCTGGCAGAAGAGTTGTGATGGAGAGAAAAGGCAGCAGAGGGCAGAGATGACTAAGTCCAGGAGGCAGGATGGCGGGGAGGAGGGTGGTGAGCCATTGCAGAACCTAATCCTCCTCTGGCCTCTGATCCCACAAGGCTCTGGGAAGGCCAGGTGGCAGAGTGGAGGGGAGCCTTAGAGACAAAGGGTCTTGGACTTAGGGGGCAGGCAGGGTCGTGACCCCTGCCTCACCCTCCTGGCTACCTGGGAGCAAGGGAAGACAGAGGTGGCATTTCTGGTTCTTAGAAAGAGCAGATCATTCTGTGACCTCAGGTGGGGAGGAGGCTGCCAGGCCCAGAGAGGAGGCAGGAGCCTTAACCTTGACCCCTCACCTGCTAGCTGAAAGCTCTCCTCTTTCTAGAAAGTCTTGCTTTCTTACAATGACCTTCATGGCTGAGGAGATGACAGGCATGAGGAAGAGGGAAGCAGCGGCCCCTCCTTCCAGAAGAACAAGGATTCTGTGGGGTGACAGCTGGGTCCAAGCCAGATTCTGCTGGAAAACCTTGGGCAAGTCACTTGCCTTTACCAAACCTTGGTGTAGTATGCACAGACTGGAGGTTGATGCTGTCACTTACATGTCCTGGGAATCCACTGCAAACCCACCCAGGGGTTGGGGGTGGGGTGGGGAGGAAGAGGATCTGAGCAGAACTATGTAGTCCTGAGATATAGACATGCCACCGTGGAAGTAGCTCTGTCTGTCTTGTCAGCAGAGAGGAGCATCTGTCTCTGGATCATGTGACCCAAGAGCCACAGATACAAGCAAGAAACCATATAGATGAGCCCCTTCCTGGGACTTTAGCAGTTGAGGCTGTTGGGGGTGGAGGAATATAAGGTGCTCTGAAGACAGGGACGTGGAAGCATGCCCAGCACTTACAGTGTATAAACCACATTCCCACCTCCCATCCTCTGAGCACTTGCTGGACCGTTCTAAGCCAGACTGTATGCCGTAGTCAGGGGGTGCAGACCGGAGGTCCTCCCTGCCTTGCTGTAGCCCCTGTGAATCAGACACAGTGGTATTCTCCCTATAGATGGGCAACTAAACAAATGCTTTTCTCAAGGTCACATATTCCCAAAAGGTGATACCTATCAGACTCCATCCTGATCCCGCAATGATCACGGGGACTGATTGGACTGTAGACATTTGAGTCCCCATCTGTAGGATGGGGAACCCCAGAAACTTACGTGGACCTCCTAAACCGGTACAAAAGCCATTCACTAAGCCTGTGGAAGAGCGTTGTTGAGACACTTTGAGAGTCTATGAGGCTGGGAACCTGTCCACAAGGCTCTTGCCCAGTACAGCATCTAACCCAGACCACAGCAGACAGATAGCCACACTGCTGACCTGTTGAGAGGCCACAGATCCAACCAGGAGGATGTGAAAGAGTGCCCAGGTGCAGGTCTGGGACCGATGAAGAGGACTACTCCCAAATGGGAGGATCGAGTGGGAAGCAGCCTTAAAAGCTGGTGTAGAAGCCACAAAAGGAGCAGTAACATTGAGGCTAGGGGCAGGGGCAGGTCCCAGCCAGCCCCACCCATGCCCTCACGGATTCCCGACTTCTCTGCCTAGCTCTGGGTCCCCAGACTCAGGAACATGGTAACAACACTTTCTCCTGAGGCTTCCAGCGCACCAAACCCCCATGGAGAGGAAGTGGGAAACTCCCTGGAGAAAACAAGCTAATCCAGGCCAGGCAGGCTCCTGTGCATCCAGGAGGACCTGGTGTCAGCTCCGCAATGGAGGTGACCCAGCAGCTGTCCGGGGACCCTGCTAGGTCTTATCTGAGTCTTTGTTGTTCCTTTCCCTTCCTTTTACGATGGGGGAAACTGAGGCCAGTTCATCCAGTCATTTAACAGTCATTCTTGGAGTGTCCACAGTGGTCACACTAGAAGCCGTGGTCTGTCTGCTAGAAGGAGCTGGGCTGTTTTCCACATGGAGGGCTCAGAAGGCCTTAGCACCTAGGAGAACCAAGCAGTGCCAAGCTATGCGAGAAGCTGGGAGAAAATAATTGCAGGCTAAGGATCAGCAAGTGCCAAGGGCCTAGGGCAGGAAAAAAAATCAGTTTGAGACACAAACAGACACCACTATGACCGGTGTTTAGGGAGAAACAAGGGGACAGGCATAGACAGGGCCTCTGTCTGTGAGCCCTCAGGCCATGGTGAGGTGATTGGGTTTGTTTTCATGATCCTTGGAGTGGTAGAATGACTTGAGATGCTTCTGACAAATTCGAGACAGGAAGGAAGCAAGAACCATGTCTAAGGATGCTCCTCCAGGGATGTCGGAGATTGTGGGCTTAGATCTGTCTGGAGCCAAGTCCCACTGGCTGATAGACAGGAGAGGGAGTGGGAGGGACTGAGCAGGAATCAAGGGTGACTCCAGGGTCGGGGTGATGGCATCATGTGATCAGGAGACGCTGGGGAACGGACCTTAGGGGCCAGTGGGGTCGTGTGCATAGGTTAAAGACAGTGGGGATTCAGTCTTGAGCATATTGATCCAAAGATGCCCTAGACGGCTCCTGGTGAAGGGGGGGTGGGGGGAACGGCTAAGGGAGATGTAAATTTGGAAGCTGTTGGTGTAGACATGGGATTTAGTCCCGTGAGAACGGATGAGATCATACAGCGTAGTGCAGCTGGAGGAGCGTCTGTGGACCCCAAGACGCTAGCATTTCCTGAACAGATGTCTGCTGCCCTCAGTGCTATCTCTCTGCTCCACCCACATACCCTCTTTCCCAGCATCCCTCCAGGGTAGCAGGGCAGGTAAGCACTTACCTTTTGCCTCAAGCCAGGGGGTAGGGGAGAAACGATGGGAACAAGGCAACCACAACAACCCCGTGTTGTGAACTCTATCCCTGAGTATCTACTGTTTTCACATATGTAAAATGGGTACAGTAATGGCATATCCCCCAGGAGACTTTGTTGAGGGTTGAGAAAACACAGATGTAGCAAGGATGTGTCTTCTCCATCCAGGTGGGGCTCGGCGGTAAGCAAGCTCCTGCTCAGAGTCCAGTAGCCAGCCAGGGAGAGGTCGACGGCTGCTCCCCATTCGACAGGCTTGGCTTCCATCGCCCCTCTCTGCATTGGGCCTGACTTTCCTGTGGGAAAAGTGCCCACTCTCGTTGTTAAGTCCACACTCGTTCTGATCACTAGTGAGCCCGTTTCTCAGAGTTGGAGACTGAAGAGAGTGAGGGGCTATAGCAGACATTGGAGACAAGGGGTCTCTAGCCTGGGATGGGCAGAGAGAAGGGATATGTCCTGGGCTTGCCCTGAGGAAGTGACGTTAAGGCTGGCCTAGATTAAGACTAGGTAGGAGAGAGAAGCTGGAGGAAGAAGGAGCCGTGTAGGTGTGGGGAGGACCGTCTGAGGAGCAGTCACCAACCTCACCCCCATGGTCCTCATTTGCTGCCTCTGCCAGAGCCTGGAGTTCTCCTTTGGGGCTGGCCTCAGCCAGAGGACATCTCCCTCCATCCCCACCCGCCATCCTGGTGGCCCAGGGAGCTAAGGATGAAAGGTGACCCCAGCAGACAGCATTTGATCCCGGCGCCAGGAGGGTAGAGTTTCCTGGGCTTGGTTAGGGTCAGAGGGTAGGAACCCTGGCTCCTCCATGAAGGACATCGGTGCAGGAAGCCAGATGTGGGCACAGCGTTGTCACGAGTGGGTGGGAACAAGCCAGAGGCCCATGTACCACATGTCTAAGGATTGCTGTTGTAAATCAGGGCGAGGAGCTGCTGAAGGCAGTACAGTCTGCCCTTGGCAAACCCACCTCGAGTGGGGACAGATGGCCCCTCTCTCAGGCCACTCTGTCCCCACTCATTCCATCTTGCACCATAGAGCTCTCCCACGGTCACAGGTAAACGCCCTAATTGTCATATTATCTATGGCTCCAGAAAGGACCTCTCTTGCAGTCCCTAAAGTGGGGGCCATTTTCCCCTGGGCCCTAGAGACATTTATCCACAGGCATAATGACGTTCAAGATTGGGACGGGGGACCCTGTTTCCCATGCCTAAGGATAGCACTGATTATTGTCTTTGAGGACTCGATAACCAGTGGCAGGGAAAGTAAACTATCATTTCAGGCTTTCAGGATAGCTCAGAGAAGATAGTGGTCCTGCCTGAAGTCACACACCAACTGAATCAAAGACAGGAGAACCACCAGGTCTCCTGCTTCTAGGCCAAACAGTCCCACCCAGCGGTTCACACTCCACACTTGCCCATTTGTACAGTCCTGGGTCTGTCTTCACTCTGTGTGTCTCTGTGACCCTTATTCCTTCAGAGATACAAATCTGACCAAGCTTAGGAGAAGAGCTCTCTAGAGGCTTGGAATTTCTACAGGCAACACAAAAATGGCCTATTAGTCTTGAACAGTGCTTACGGCAGATTCCTAAGTGGTAGATACCCAGTGCCCTGGAAAGAGACCCCAGGAACAGCCTCCTCAGCCAGCATAGCCAGCGTTTGGTCCCTAAGCCCTACAAAGCCGGCTACCGCGGCAGCCACCTGACTCCTGGTCTAGTCTTGCCCACCAGCAGGGAACTCTGTAGCCCTTCCCTCCTTCAAGTCTCCTCTGTCTTAAACCTTCCTTGTTCCCTCAAAACCGAGCCCCAGATCTCCAGTTGAGCCCTGTTGGCCTGATCACCTTCAGCCAGCACATGCTGGCAGCCTGACTAGCTGTCAGCTTGTGGAGGAAGTGGGTTGGGGTCTCTCTGACACAGTTTGTCTGCTCTGCTCTCGTTTTTCACTGGCTGTGACTTCCAGGTCTCATCTGCCAGCACCTCCTCTGCGATGCCCTGTTCCATGTGCAGGGTGGGGCTGTTTCTCCTTAGAGCATAGGAGAGAGGAGGCTGAAGACAGCCGTTCTAGCATCGGTGTAGCGCCTCTCTATGCTCCTATCTCCTGGGCTCTGCTCCTGCTCTTAGAGGGGCAAGGAGGCTATAACCAGATCTCAGTAGGTGAGTGTGTCCTCACCTGCCTGAGACCCCAGCACTCCCGCAGAGCACCAAGCCATACCAACACCGGCATTTGAGCGCCCCCAGTGGGCAGCCTGGGTTAGGTCTTCCACAGTCTGGCTCTCAGGGCATCATCTCAAGGGCCCCAGAACAGAGCTGCTGTGCTGAGTCCCGTTTCACTGATGGGCAAACTGAGACTCTGAGCAGGCGCACATTCCTGGGAGTGACACTGGAGATTTCTCAAGCTGTCATGACAGGAAAATACCAATCCCGAGGCATCTGTATCAGGTGTCTTGGGAGATGCCCTTGATCTGATGGCTTGTAGGAGACCGAGTGGGAGGCTAGCTGAGGGTCATGTGACTTCTGCCCTCCGAGCCTCAATTTTCCCCCTGGGAGATGGGGAAACTGATCATACTGCCCGTAGCCACCCATAAGAACAGTCAGTCCAGATAATACATTTCTTTCTTTCTTTGTTGGGGTGGGGGGAGAGGCAGTGGGAGAGCATTGGGATCAAGACAGGGTTTCGGACTCACTCTGACCAAGCTGGCCTTGAACTCACAGAGATCCACCTGCCTTTGCCTCCTGAGTGCTGGGATGAAAGGCGTGCACCACCACACCGGGCCGAGATGATAGTCTTCTTGCTGTGTGGTTATGTATCATCGTCTTAAGTGCCCAACGCCTTTACAGAGTTCTGCACCCATCATCAAAAACTAATTTTAGACATTTCCATCACCCTGAAGAGAAATCTCAGAATGCTGCAGATTTCAGGGCTCCAGCAGAGCCTGGCCAACAGTCAGCAGCCACTAACGCTAGTGAAGTATACAATGGCTGTCTCCGGGCTAGGACAACACTTGGGGTTTACTTTATAAAACAGTTTATGTATCTCTTGATTTTTTTTTTTTTGAGACAGAAATTTTCTTGCTGTCTTGGAACTCACTTGGTAGTCCAGGCTGGCCTTAAATACCCAGTGATCTACCTGCTTCTGCCTTCTCAAGTGCTGGGATTAAAGGTGTGTGCCACCACTACCAGGCTAAAAATCTTAATTTTTTTCAAATTTTTTTTTTTTTTTGGATTTTCGAGACAGGGTTTCTCTGTATAGCCCTGGCTGTCCTGGAACTCACTCTGTAGACCAGGCTGGCCTCGAACTCAGAAATCCGCCTGCCTCTGCCTCCCAAGTGCTGGGATTAAAGGCGTGCGCCACCACCGCCCGGCCTTAATTTTTTAATTAGGTGGGGGAAACTATTTCTGTTTTGAAAGTTGTACATAACTTCCTAGTGTAATCATCTCAGAGAAGGAAAAAAGGGAAGAATTGAGGGAGGGAAGGAGGGAGGGAGGGAGGGAGGGAGGGAGGGAGGGAGGGAAGGGGAAGCATAGAAGGAAAGACAAAGAGAAAGGGAAGGCTGATAGGAAGGTGGGGGGTCTCATCCATCACCAACTTGCACCATGACCCTGTACAACAATTTTCTTCTTGTGACTCAGTGTCCCCTACCGTCCAGTGAGCTGTAAGTGGGCACTGGGAGAAGTCCTCACCCAACCTCAACACACTCAGCAGGGTGTCTGAGTGCCTGCCTCCTGCCCCCTCAGCCTGGGTGCTGGCATATGGAGGCAGGTCCCCCCCAGTGTCTGCGTTAGCACATGAAGGGAGGCCAAGACTAGACTGTCTGAAAGGTTGAACGTCGGGTTGATACTGACTAGCTGCAGCACATGGGCTGCCTCAGGCCTCCTGGGTCTCCTGGGGCCCAGCAAACAGAGAAGGACTTGTTGCCCGAGGCAGCCTCACCTACTCCCTCTGTGTTTCTTGGCTGACAAAGTCTGTCACTCCAGATCAATGCTTCAGAGGCCACCTCAGAAGTCAACCAGCTCTGCCTGGCACTTTCAGGAGCTCCATTTGTCCTTGAAATACCTCTTGCTCTTCCAAACCACCCTTCCTCTCCTGGCCAGGCTGGAAACCCACCTCCTCCCTCCCTCCCTCCCCGGCGGATGCTCCACGTGCTATAACGGCTGTGGCTTGTCCAGCCCTTAACCCCAGTAAGCCCCAGAGCCCTCCACTGTGCTGGTGTAGAAACAGGCACTCATCTGCAGCCCCAGAGTGGGAGCTCCGATAGCACCAGGAAACAGAAGACAGGAGAATGGTCCCTGTCCAAATAGACAAACTTATTTCTTGTCATCATTTGTTCCCAAGCAGGGTCAGGAGATCAGGACCCCCTGGCCCCCTAGCCTCGGGTGTAGGAGGAGGAGTAGGGGAGTCACTTCGGCACATGGCTGTGGTGCTTCTTGCCTCTGTGGGTAGGGGATGACAGTGCTGATTTCGTGAGGAAGTAGGTGGTGCTGGAGGTCCTGAGATGCGTCTGTTTGGTCCCTTCTGTGCCTCAGGTTTGAAGGTGTCTCTGCAGATGGCAAGGCAAGGCCTCCCTGCAAAAGGACCATCTGCTCAAAATGAGTGGGAGAGCTGGCAGGCCACCAGCCGCCCTCCCATGCTGGGCTCAGCACTAGCCTGTGGTGCTAACAAGCCTGCACACTTTCCCTAGACACCTGTTCTGCTGTCCCCTAGACCTAAACAGGAGGTGTGATGGTGGCTCTGACCGGGGGTCGAGTCAAAGATGCTGGCCCTTCACAGACAGCCACAGTGTCCGGGTATCAGAAAAGTCACAAAGCAATTCCTTCTAGTGTCTCCGGACCTACTATGTGTCAGGTTGTCTGCACATGGCAGGGGCTACTGGTCCTGTCTGTCGACCTGTGAGGCTTCCTGGGTCCTGTTCTTGTTCAGCCACTCACAGTTGCTGTGTGTCCTCACCTGTCCTTGCCCTCTCTGGGCTTCAGTCTTACCTTCAGGACAGTGATGGGGGAGTGGGGTGCCCTCTATAACACTGTTTTCCTTGCTTTCATCTTGCCTTTCATGGTGCTTCTTCAGTCAGGATTCAGTACCCAGAGGAGGTGAGGCAAAGGTTTCTGTGGGGTTTCAGATTTCTTGCTGAAGTTTGGGGTCTTCCTAGGCTTAAAATGAGGAACCCTTTTTGGTAGCCTGTGTGGCCTTCATGTCCTGGGCATGGGCTCAGTCTTTCTGCTGAGAGGCCCCACAAACCCTTTAACCACCACGTGACATCCTGCCATAGCTAAACACACACTCAGAGTAAAGGAATGAGTTGAAGGGCACCAGGCAAGGGAAGGGCAGAGGTGGGATTTGAACACACAGTCTATACCTGGCACTGCCTCTTAACCTCTAAGGCAAGCAGGCTGTGGTGAAAGAAAACATGACAGTCATACAGGATCTTGTTGATTAGTGCAGTCTATCCTTGGAGACTTGAATCTAGCACACTGAGGAACCAGCACTTGTAACAAGCAGCCTCAAGGATTCTGACTCAGGCTGAGTGGACCACTCATAGAGAGCCTGGGCTCCTGACATCACCCTGGGCCTTTGGGAGCTTGGTCTTGGCCAGTGCTGCTGATGGGCTCCAGCTCTGAGGTGGCAGTGACTTGGGCCAGACCATAAGCTGCCATCAACCGTCTCAGGGAGGGATTGGAATCCGTACACTCTCCGAGGCTCTCCAGAACCCTTTACCCTCAGGCATACAGGGCTGGGTGGGCACATCTGTTCCCAGGGAGGCCTCTCAAGGAGTAACTTCAGAGAAGGTCCACATCTTTGCCTGGAGGAGGGCTCTCTATGGGGAGCCCCATCCTTCCCAGCCCCTCCTGCAGTTTCCACAGCAACCACTGTTGCCATGGCTTTGCTTGGTAAGCAGCTGGTGAGGAAGAGGGTAAACCTGAGGCCCATACACCCACCAAAGCCACTGAAGAAACAAATGTGCTACCTCCACAATCCTGGAGACCCCTCAAACAGAGGGGTGACCCTCCCACAAGGAGTCACCGAGGAAAGGCGGGATGATGAGGCAGGAAGTCCCCTAGGCTGGGACTCCCTCCCTCCTGGCCTGCCTGGCCAGCTCTGTCCTACCACAGGCTACACTGTTTGCTTTCCGCCTCCACCGCACACTGAGCGCCTTGGGTGGGGAGCTGGTGACTCATCCTCACGGCCCAGCACAGGGCCTGGCACAGACCAGAGTCAATTCAATTATATAAAAAGCTAAATCTGGCTCCTTGGATGTAGGGGGTGGCACCATGGGACGGAGGACATTTCTAGCCTCTGGAGTCCAACAGACACTTGGGTTTGAATGTCAGACCTGGGGCCGGAGTATACAGTTCAATGGCAGAATACTTGACTAGTATGTAGGAGAGTCTGGGTTTGAAGGCCAGCACAAAAAAACACATGAAACAACAAAATCCAAACTAATAAGAAAAAGCTCACGGCTCTGCTGTGTTGCCTTGAGTGAGTTACTTCCCCTCTCTGGGCCTCAGTTGCTTCATCTATAAAGTGAGAATCTCTGTGAGAGCCTTATTTGATGACTTGGGGATTCCCTTAGAATGATTGATTCCCTCATGAATACTGAGCCCTGGGCTGGCACAGTATTCAGTAGTAGGTGGAAAGTACCAGCCCCGTCCTCTTGCAGATCATTAGTATGGCCAGAAGGAAATGCGTTTGCCTGGTACCCATAAAGGACTAATGCATGCCAAGTTTCTCTCGCCTTCCCCGAGTCAGCGGCCCGCGGACCCCTAGGGAGTCTGCTTTTCTAGAGGTGGCACAGGAAAGGGCCCCAAGACGGGGGCCTTGAACCTGAGGGCCTGTCTGTTCTCCTTGGACCCTTTGCCCCCGAGCCAGGAAGTGTTGTGAGCCCCCATTGGCTCTGGGCTGAGTCTGAGTCTCCCTGGATCTCTTCCAGGGGATGGCTGTCTAGATCAGTATGGTCCCTCAGGCTCTGGTCTGCTTCCCCATTTCCTGGGTTCTGAGGGATCCTGTGACTGCTAATTCTGCCAGCCTGATTCCTGGAGAGGCCTCCACCCTCCAGCCAGCCCGTGGATGTCGTGGGTGGGGGATTGAGAATAGCTGACAGAGGCTCATCCAAAAGTTGACATCAGCAGGAGCAAATGTTGGGTATGGCCTGTCAGGTCTCAGGGCAAGCCTCTGGAGGGGCTGCATCCTGGGGACCCAGAGGTCAGGGGCTTTTACAGAACTGAGCCCAGGCTATGTCAAGCCATTGGAAGATCCCTGAGACTGTTTGTCCATCTATAAAGTGGGGACTGTAACTGTGCCCTCCTCCCAGGCTAGTTTCTGGAGCCCGTGAGCTGCTGCCCACAAGGCAGCTGGCATGCGGTTGGTACCAAAGAAGGCTGAGTTCTGTTCTTTGCCTCCTCCGGGCTGCATCTGTCTCTCTTCAACTCTAGCCCAGATGGGGTCTGGGGAAGAGGAACGGAACCATTGCCTGCTCAGAGGGACAGGGAGGAGGGCAGTTCTGCTCTGGTTTTGCTGAGATCTAACTGGCCATCAGTTTCTTGGGCTATCCTGTGCTATATTCTCTCCTGGGCAGAATAACAGTGGCTGGGATGGGGCAGGGCCTTTTCTTGGCTCAGAACTACATGATATATATTTGAGGGCTATCTGGGAAGCTGCTTGTCTAGCCTCTTGGCAACCTGATGGGACTCAGGGGAGTCCCTCCCCCTAGTGACTTAATGTTCTCAGTAAGATGCTGTGGGACCTGGTCTTTGAGACAGGTCCTCCCTGGGTGGGAAGGCAGCTGCCTTCAGATCCTGACCCTCTTCTGATCCCCAAACTCGTTGCAGGGACTTCTTGCCCCGAGGATCTGGCATCGTCACCCGGCGTCCTCTGGTCCTGCAGCTGGTTAATTCTACCACAGGTTCGTGTCCTCCATCAGCAGCCAGACGTGGTCCCTCCCCAAGGTGAAGTCCAGCCTAGCTACTGAAGTTGCTTTCAGAGTGACTTTAGGCAAGACCATCCTCCCCTCCTTGGGCCTTGATCTAAATCTAAATAGTGGGTATAAAACTGTAAGCTAAGGCTCGCTGTGTTTGGAGATAAAGGGTGGATTACGGGAGAAGGATGCCACTCAGGCGGGCTTCCCAGGTCTGATGCCTCATTCCCTTCTCCTGCTGGCTTCTGGAGCAGAATATGCTGAGTTCCTGCACTGCAAGGGGAAGAAATTCACCGACTTCGAGGAGGTGCGCCTGGAGATCGAGGCTGAGACCGACCGAGTCACCGGCACCAACAAGGGCATTTCGCCAGTGCCCATAAACCTGCGGGTCTACTCACCCCATGGTGAGGCGACCTGGCCCCGCCTCCTTTTTCCTGCTTCTTTGTTTAGCCTCGCCCCCTGGGCCAATTTTTCTGGCCCCACACATTTCATACACTTGTTGAGCATTGTGGTCCTCTACGTCCCCTAACTCAAGCCCTACCTGCCTAATCCCTCCCACTTCTGGCCACGCTCACCGGTAGATGCTCTTTAAGCTGGACCCTATTCTTTAACTCGGCCCACCTAACCACGCCCACACTGTGACTGGCCCTCTTTGCCTCTCTGTCCAGTGCTGAACCTGACTCTAGTGGACCTGCCAGGAATGACCAAAGTCCCAGTTGGGGACCAGCCTCCTGACATCGAGTTCCAGATCCGGGACATGCTTATGCAGTTCGTCACTAAGGAGAACTGCCTTATCCTGGCTGTGTCCCCTGCCAACTCGGACCTGGCCAACTCTGATGCCCTCAAGATCGCCAAGGAGGTAGACCCCCAGGGTAGGTCCTTGACAGGTAGCTGACGCACAAGGCACTGCAGGGGTCTAGCTTTAGACTAGGGGTATCACTAAAGAGGCTAAGTAATGGTGGGATTGGGTTTAATCTTTAGACTCATTTCAGCTGGGTCTAGTGAAACCTCATCCTAATATAGAAAGTCCAGGATTCACGCCAACACTAGCTAGCTATGCGACAAGTTTGAGGACAACCTGGGTTACATGAGATCCCGTCTCTAAAAGCTAAAAAGGGGGCCCTCAAGGTGGCTCAGTGGGAAAAGGTCCCTGTTGCCAATGATGACCTGGTTTTGATCCCTGGAATCCATGTGGAAGATGGGGAGACGTGCACGCTGCAAGTTGTCTTCTGACTGAACATGTTTGTGGGGGAATGGATGTACTCACATACATGAATAAGTAAATAAACAAATGTGATACTTAAAGACCCAACCCCAAAGAAACAGTTTATCCTGGTTGGAGATGCAGCTTAGTGCTAGGGTTCTTACCTGGCATGGTGTAGTTAAAACATCATTTTGGCTAGGTGGTGATGGCGCACCCTTTAATCCCAGCACTTGGGAGGCAGAGGCAGGCGGATTTCTGAGTTCCAGGCCAGCCTGGTCTACAGAGTGAGTTCCAGGACAGCCAGAGCTACACAGAGAAACCCTGTCTTGAAAAACAACAACAAAAAAGTACTTTCTTAGCATGGATGTTTTGTCGGCACGATGTTTGTGCATCACTTGATTGCACAGGACAGAAGATTGCACCAGATCCCCTGAAACTGTTACAGACAACTGTGAGCTGCCATGTGGGTGCTGGAAACTGAACTGGGGTCTTCTGGAAGAGCAGCCAGTACTCTAACCACTGAGCCATCTCCCCAGCCCCCTATGTGAATCAGGTTTAAAGCCAGCCTGAGCTCTGTAGCCATGTCCTCTCTGAAGGAAATGGTAACAACAACAACAAAAACCACTGTAGCCACTTCGGATCATGAAGCAGGGGCAGCTAAGTGGGCGAGTGTACAGGGGAGGAGGGGAGCAGCATGGAAGGCTTGAGAATGCATGAAGTCCCCTGAGTGGGGGCTGGGGCCACTGTGACAATCCTCCTGTGGTCACTTCCCAGGCCAGCGCACCATTGGGGTCATCACCAAGTTGGACCTGATGGACGAGGGCACAGATGCTCGGGATGTGCTGGAGAACAAGCTGCTTCCTCTGCGCAGAGGTGGGCGTCCACCTTCCGGAACTGCCCTGCACCCCCGCATCTCCCTTCCTGGAAGGCTGGCTGACCCTTGACCCTGACCCTGTTCCACAGGCTACATTGGCGTGGTGAACCGGAGCCAGAAGGACATAGACGGGAAAAAGGACATCACGGCCGCCTTGGCTGCCGAGCGCAAGTTCTTCCTCTCCCACCCATCCTACCGCCACCTGGCTGACCGCATGGGCACGCCCTACCTGCAGAAGGTCCTCAACCAGGTAGGGGGCCAGGCCAGGCCAGGGCCTGGAGTAATTTAAGTACATCTTTTTTTGTTTGTTTGTGTTTTGTTTTTTGAAGTTTTATTTTATTTTATTTTATTTTATTTTATTTTATTTTATTTTATTTTATTTTACATGCATGGCTGTGTTGTCTGTGTCTGGTGCCCGAGGAGGTATTAACTCCTCCTGGGACTGGAGTTACAGATGGTTGTGAGGTGTCATGTGGTTGCTGGGAATCAAACCTGGGTCCTCTACAAGAGCAGTCGATGCTCTTAACTGCAGAGCTCTCCAGCTCGGTTTTCTCAGTACATCTTAAGGGTGACTGAGATAGATTAGCATCCAGTGCAGAACCACTCAGATACAGAGAAAGGAAGCCACTTACCCCAGTTCCACAGGGAGGTAGTGACAAGCGTTTGCTGACCTCTTCTGTCTGGGATGTGGAGGGGAGCCCCAGGAGCGCAGCGTGTGTAGAAGGCCAGGATTTATGTGAATGCTGGCACTCACTAGAGATGACTGGAATGTGTTCAGCTGGACATCCTGGTCCTTTTGTCAGGATCCAGAGAGGCTGATCCAGAAATCGCAAACATTCCAGAAGCTTCCCTGGGATGTTCCCCCTTGACTGTGTAGGGGCAGTCAAGACTACCATAGATCTGGATTCCAATCCCAACTTCATTACTCACCCTCTGTGACACTACTATCTGAAAAAGAGGACAGTAGTGACCAGACCCTGCCCCGTAATGTCCCCACGATGGCTCATGGGGATAGGGTATAGGGGGACCTAGCAGACTTGAACACATGAACTTGAGAATTACCTTTAGGTAATTGGAGCCCAGAGGGTGCAAGGTGAGGTGTCCTTCAGCCTTCCCTGCCTAAAAACATTCAATTACTCAAAGTAAGGCAGCTTCAAGTATGGATCCAGGTTCCTGGCTTCTGTCAGAAACCGAGCTAAGGCATGGTGCTTTTAAAAACTCCCCTGGGGGCACCTGCAGAGCTCCAGGCCTGCTGGCTACTGCAGGGATTCTCAATCTGTGAGTTGCACCCCTTTGGGGACTGAATGACCCTTTTACAGGGTTGCATATCGGATATCCTGCATGTCATATATGTATGTTACTATTCATGACAGAAGCAAAATTACGTTGTGAAGTAGCAACAAAAATAATCTTATGGTCGGGGGTCACCACAGTAGGAGGAACTGTTTTAAAGGGTCGCCGCCTCAGGAAGGTTGAGAAGCACTGATCTACAGCTTCTGGCCCGGTCCTCCTCAGCTCCGTGCCTCACCGCGTCACAGAGCCACCTGGCTTCCCTCCCTCCCCATGCCTAGGCCTGTTGGCATTTAGGCTTGTGACCTTGGTTTTAACCTTTTCCTTACCCACCACACCCAGCAACTGACCAACCACATCCGAGACACACTGCCGGGACTTCGGAACAAGCTGCAGAGCCAGCTGCTGTCCATTGAGAAGGAAGTGGACGAGTACAAGAACTTCCGACCGGATGACCCCGCACGCAAGACCAAGGCCCTGCTGCAGTAAGGCTCCTGGCCCCAGTCCCCAGGGCTGAACTACTCCAGCCCCTCCCACCCTCCCTCCAGGGCCCGGGGCTCCCTCCTCTGCATCCTCAGGCCACGCCCTTCTCCCCCACACAGAATGGTCCAGCAGTTTGCAGTGGACTTCGAGAAGCGCATCGAGGGTTCTGGAGACCAGATCGACACTTATGAACTGTCAGGTGGAGCCCGTATAAACCGGATCTTCCATGAACGCTTCCCTTTTGAGCTGGTTAAGGTAGAGCACTGCAGTCCCAGGCAGAAGGGCAGACCCTGTCTCTACCTCCTAATGGCAGGGCCAACACTGACCAGCCTTCTGTCTGCTCTCCACAGATGGAGTTTGATGAGAAGGAACTGCGAAGGGAGATAAGCTATGCTATCAAGAACATCCACGGCATCAGGCATGTGCTGGGGCCAGGGTGGGGTCTGCACCGTTAGTTAAGGGGCACGAGGCATGTACTGGGACCAGGGTGGGGTCTGCACCATTAGTTAAGGGGCACGAGGCCTGAAGGAGTCTCCGGCAGGAAGGACCTACGAGTCCTGGGTTTCAGTCCCCTCAACCCCAACTTTCTGTCTCCTCACTTGACAGGCTCCAGCTAAGGGAGGTGGCTAGGGGCTGGGCTGTACACAGCCTGCAATCCACTGGCCTCCTTGGCTGTCCTTGGGAGAGTGGCCTGGAGGCACAGGGTACAAGTGTCCAGGGAAGTACTCTCTGGGGATGGATGCAGCTCTCCCCAGGGTGCAGCAATTCTATCCAGTGCCACCCAAGTAGCTGAGCAAAGGATAGGGTTACTGGGTAGGGCCTGGGGCATCGCACTCAGATATTGTTCTAAATTGCTTTATGTGGAGAGTTTTCAACTTGTCAGACCCCCCCCCCAAAGGCTCCTATTAGCTCTGCTCTCCACATTCTACCCATCCCCTCCTAAGCCACCCCTTGGTGGAGAAAGGAGGGGTGGGAGATAGAGCCTGCTGCTTAGACACACGCCCCCGTCAGGGACCCCGACTCTGACTGGCATTGTGCCCATCTGACACCTCTGTGGACAGGAGAGCCCTGAGCTCCTCCTGTAGGCTCCATGCTATGTCTTGGCATGAAATTTACAATTTGATAACTGTGTTAGCCTAGTCAAAAATCCACATCTCCTAGTCTAAACAAAACAAAACAAAGCTCAGTTCTCAATATGGCTCTGAAGGAAGCCTTGGTTTTGCAATTTCCAAAGAGTTTGGGAATATAGAACCTTTCACAGCAACACTTAAGAGGGAGCAAAAGGTACACAGGAGAGGCTCAAGCAGAGGATCACTGACAGGAAAACCTCTCAGGAGAACCTCCCAACCCATGGACTAGATGGGAACACCGACGCTCAGCAAGGGTAGTGGGAGGACTCTTCCCCCAGGCATAGCCAAGGACTGGAGAGGGACTGTGGCCTGGCACTCCTGGCAAGTGGCAGCCTGTGACACTGCCCTTCTCCTGCTCCGGGTGTTCAGAACGGGGCTGTTTACCCCAGACATGGCATTTGAAACCATCGTGAAAAAGCAGGTGAAGAAGACCCGAGAACCGTGTCTCAAGTGTGTGGACATGGTTATCTCGGAGCTAACCAGCACGGTTAGACAGTGCACCAAGAAGGTAACAGGCAGCCCTCGGCCAGCCCCTCTGCCCCACCTCTGGCCCTTCCTGCACTGCTCAGCCAGTCCCCACATACCCCGCCTCCTCGGTAGCATGCACAGGCCTCAGCGGGTAGGGAAAGACCTGGACAGGGGAGCCCTCTGAGGGGGCCTCACCCACACCTTGATCCCCAGGTCTGGGGAATCAAAGAATTGGACACTAAGAGATCTCCCCTGCCTCAGAAAGAATGGTGTTTAAGGGAACCCTGGGCCCCTGCAGATGTGGGGCTACCTTTCGAGAGTCTTGGGGAAGCCTCAGCCTGAGGACATGTGAGAGACAGGACCTTCTGGAGTACTGTGCAGGAACCTGGGCAGCCAGAGGAGTGCAGAGGGTCCAGGGCTGGCAGGTCCCACGTTTCCCTGTTGTCCTTCATCCTCGCCACCTTCCCACCGCTCTCTGGGGACTGTCACTCAGGCGCTCCATCCCCTTCCACATGCAGCTTTCCAGGGACAGAGCTGTCTCCTGCCAGGCAGCCAGCCTCACAGAACTGTCCAGGGAGGCAGGGCTTGGAGGATGTTGCTCATTTCTCACAGCAGGGAAACTAAGGCTCGGGCACTGAGTAAACTACCCAGGCCGTATCTGCTAAGAAGTGGCAGAGCTGTTGCTGGAAGCTGGGGCTGTGGACTCTTAAGTCCAGTGCTCAGTGGTTCCACCAGCACCCCTCCATCCCACTGCTGCCTTGGTCCGTCTCAATCACCGCTCCTCTCTGTCTCCTCGCCTCTTCTCTTGCTTTCTGTCTTTCGGAGCTGAATTCCCACAGGCCTGTTAGGAGGAGAGGCAAGGGATGCCCCTTGAGGAGGAAGGAAGGAACAGGAGCAGGCAAGGAGGTCAGAGCGGAGGTTGGGAGGGCCGGCTGCTGCACGAAGCTCCAGGAGGCTTTGTCTGCATCACAAACTGTGCAAGTGGGCAGTGCGCAGCCTAGGTGGCCAAGCACCCTAGCAGAGGTAGCCGACAGGGCTGGGCTTTTGAGTCTGGCTGAAGCAGTTCAGGAACACTCGAAAGCCTAGACTTGCACAGGATGTGTGGCCAGGGCCTGGTCTGGGTCAGGGCCTTAGGAGGACCCAAGGGGCACCAGAAAAGAGCAAGGGAGGAGGATTGTAGGGGCATCCCTGGGGCAGAGGATCTGAACTGGAAAGGGCTCTCTCATAACAAGGGTTTGGTCCCTTACACCTTTGGCCATATCCCCAGAGCCCTGGGGGAGGGGGTGCCTGACAGCACCTGGCAGGTGCAACCCTGGGAGAGGGGGGGGGCTGGGTCCCATGCTCACGGTGTCTTCTGTTCTCTCTCTTTCTCTCTCTCTTTGTTGGTGTCTCTCTCTTCCCCCCATGCCTGGCCATCCTCACCCACCCTTGAGCCCTGCCGCTTGGCTTTCACTCCCATCCTCGCCCCCTCTGTCCACCCGGCTGTTCCCCCTCCTGCCCCCTGCCCTCCCTCCTCCTCGGGTGCAGGACGGGCCTCTTCACACCTGACCTCGCTTTTGAAGCCACAGTGAAAAAGCAGGTGCAGAAGCTCAAAGAGCCCAGTATCAAGTGTGTGGACATGGTAGTCAGTGAACTCACGTCCACCATCAGAAAGTGTAGTGAAAAGGTATGGCGGCCGCCTGGGAGGGGCTGGGCCCGGCTGGCACCACATCCCAGTGGTTACGGCTTGCCATGGGCAGATGTGATGGCCTCTTAGCTCCCCATTGGAACCCAGGCAGTCCCCGGCCTGAGATTTCCTGCCATCTTATAACCCTGGGACTACTTTCGATCAGGATCCTGCCAGAGTCTTGTCCCTGCCAGAGGGCTATACCCCACCCCACGTTTCTCCTTTCCATTGGTAAGGATGACTGTAAAGTAGCAACCACAATGATGACAGGGGTTGGCGACAGTTTACTGAGCAGCTACTATGTGCTTCAGTGGGCCGAGTGCTGACCCTTACTATGGGACTTAATTCTCTCAACAACTCTGAGCAGCAGGTAGCATCATTATCCATGTGACCAGACAGATCTCAGGAGAAGCAGAGTGGGACTCAGCTGGAGGAGGGTTCACAGTCAGGACCTCTTGAGACAGGAAAGCCAATCCCAGGACCTCAAAACCAACTTGCCCTAAAGCGTTTTGGATTCCTCAGTGGCAGCACTCTGTATAAAAGTCAGGCATGGGCAGCCTCTTTTGGGTGGCGGTGATCTTTTCCATGTCTTTTTCTCTATCTGTCCACTTTTGGCCATTTTGAGGACTTTTAGCCAGGCTGTCCAAAATAGCACTTGCTCTCAGCATGCAGAAGGGGACCCATTGGCAGTGGGAACTTTGCCAGGATCCTCATGCTGTCCCTGAATCTGAAGATGTCCGTTGAGCTGAGGTGTGTGTGGGGGACACACGTCTGCCTTAACTTCAAGGTTCTAGTGAGCATCACTCGGTATCTCCGGGCCCTGCTCTGGGGCGTCCCTGTGTCTTGGTTCACAGACTCTCTGTCTCTTGTGCTCAGTCCATAGCAGAAGCAGTTCCAGGCCTATGTAAGGGCATTTAGCGTGTTCCAGTGCTTGTATTTCATTCTTGTTCTCTTCTTTCTCCTCCAGTCCTCTGTTCTTCTCTCCCCTCCCCCTCCCTCTTCCTCTTTTTTGTTTGTTTGTTTGTTTGTTTGCTTGTTTTTGAGACATAGACTCACTCTCTTGCCCAGGCTAGCCTAGAATCTACTTTGTAGCCCAGGCTGACCTGACTCCGTGGCAGTCCTTCTGTCTCAGTCTCCTGAGAGGTAGCAGTAAAGGCATGAGCCACTACACCCTCCTTGAAAACATCCATATTTCTGGGCTGGCCAGATGGTTCAGTGAGTAAAGCTGTCACTGTGTGTGTGTGCCCGCACGCACACCATACACACACCATACACACATCATATATACACACACACACACCATACACACACACACCATATATACACACACATTATACACACTCACACACACCATACACACATCATATATACACACACACACCATACACACACACACCATATATACACACACACATTATACACACTCACACACACCATACACACATCATACACACACACACCATACACACACCATACACACATCATACACACACACATGCACACACCACACACACACACACACACATACACATACCACACATACACATACACACAGCATTACATACACACATGATACACACACACCATACACACACAAACCATACACACACACACACCATACACATACCATACACATACCATACACACACCATACAACACAAACCATCCACACACACCATACACACACCATACACATACCATACACACACATACCATACATGCATCATACACATACCATACACACACACACACCATACATACATCATACACATGCCATACACACACCATACACACACACACATACACACACCACACACACATACACACAGCATAACACACACACACACACAATGTTAATAAAATAACTCATTTCAAAAACTTGCCTATTATAGCATAGTTGGCTTGTGTGTCTAACCGTGTGGACACTGATCCTTTATACTGTGTTTTTGTTCCACACACACTCTCAGTGGAATCATTACCTAGCTTCTAGAAACAGTTTGGTTTTTTTTTTTTTTCTGAGACAGGGTTTCTCTGTGTAGCCCTGTCTGTCCTGGAACTCACTCTGTAGACGAGGCTGGCCTCGAACTCAGAGATCTGCCTGCCTCTGCCTCGCTGAGATTAAAGGTGTGTGGCACCACCTCCTGGTCCTATATAATAATTATTTTAAAGATTTATTTATTTTTATTTATTTGAGTACATTGTCGCTGTCTTCAGACATACCAGGAGAGGGCATCAGATCTTACTACAGATGGTTGTAAGCCACCATGTGGTTTTTGGGAATTGAATTCAAGACCTCTGGAAGAGCAGTCAGTGCTCTTAACCGCTGAGCCATCTCTCCAGTCCTATATAATAATTTTTAATGGTGACATCAGAGCCCATTAAATGGATTTGTCTATTTTCCTGTTGTTGGACATTTAATTTTAAAACACATCATGAGGAAACAAGAGTTGGGGAGATGGCTCAGTTGGTAAAGTTGCCACACAAGCAGGAGGACCTGAGTTCAATTCCCAGTGCCCACATGGAATGCCAGCTGCAGTGACACATGTGGTCCCAGAGCTGGCAAGGCAGACTGGCAGAGCCCTGGAGCCTGCTGGCTCACCAGCCTCCCCAAATCTTGGTTCCAGGGTTAATTAGAGATTCCGTCTCAGATACAGGGTGGAGAAGGAACATTGACGTCCGGCCTCCATGGGAGTACGCACACGTTCATGTGCACACGCCCAAAGCAACACGCTGCTAATGCGTTTCTCTGCATTTGAAGATGCATTACGCTCCTTTCTTCTTGGATGGTTTCCTAGGATAAATTGCTAGAAGACTGATTGCTAGACACCAGCACTCCAAAGCTACGGAGTGCTTTGCTGGGCTGCATTCCTCGAGAAAGCCGTCATTATGAATGATAAAACTCTGAAAGCTCTATCTGCCCATCAAGAGGCAATCAATAGGCAAAGTCATGCAGCCACAGTGGAAGACTGGGGCGATTTAAAGGGGAGTCGAGTGTGGTTGTCCACGCCTGCAATCCCAGGAGGATAGTGAGTTCAAAGTCACCCTCTGCTACATAGAGGCCAGCCTGGGCAATATGAGATCCTGTCTCAAAAGAAAAGAGGCAAGACAGGCCTGTGTGCTTCTGTCCACATGTCCCTCTGTGATTTAAAGGGAGCCATATGCTGTCTGATGGAAAACATATTGCAGAAAAGAATGTCTGTAGCACTTAGGGGAGAAAATTGATAAGTATTGAGCCCTAACATCAAAAGTCCTATTTACCCACTGTTTTGAATGAGAGAAAGGAACAGGGCTGTTCCCGTTTCACACCGAAGTCTTTTGTGGTTGGTGAGATAGTTCCTGTGAGCAAGAAGCTTGCTTCACAGAGAGCATAGATCTTAAGGAAGAACCATATTTTGGTCATGATTTAACTTCAGCAGTTAGTTTTCTTTATATGACAAAATCCACTCATGTTTAGTTATTTGTTTGTTTTTTAATACCTGTGTTTTCTTTTTTGTTTGTTTGTTTTCTTTTTTTGTTTTGCTTTTTTGGAGACAGGGTTTCTCTGTATAGCCCTGGCTGTCCTGGAACTCACTCTGTAGACCAGGCTGGCCTCGAACTCAGAAATCAGCCTGTCTCTGCCTCCCAAGTGCTGGGATTAAAGGTGTGCACCACTACTGCCCAGCTGAATACCTGTGTTTTCTAAGCCACTCCTGTCAAGAGTTGGGTGTCATTACTCGCCCTGTTGGGATTAGATGATTTTTATTTTATTTTGTTTTGTTTTACTTCTCTGGACATAGCTGAGAGCTTGTTCCTAGGTTTAGGATAAGAAGGAAAGCACCCAGGAAGTGCTCTGAGAAGCCGCCTAGCAGGGGTGGCTGTGAACCCAGAATTCATGGCTTAGAGCTCCATTCCTGACCTCTAAACTAGTGGGCTGCAGGCTGGAAGGTCGGAGAGAGAGAAAAGTTCCATTTTAAAACTGGTTAAAAGTCCTGGAGGCAGGCACTCTGAGGTGGCAGCCAGGATGGAAAAAGATGCTGGAAGGAGCAGAGTTTCCTGAGGGGGCTGCGGCAGCCCTGTGCATGCGGGACACGTGGAAATCTTGAGAACTGTAGATGCAGGCTCAGAGCAGGGAACTGGCTGCAGTCCTCCAGCTCCACCCCTACCCTGCCCTGAGAGGGAGCCTTGGATCACCCCAAAGGCCTGGGTAACTGTGACTCAGCCCCAAATGTCTGTCCAGGCTCAGAGGCGTCATACAAAAAACCTCACAGAGCAGCAGACCCCACCAGCCAGCGTTTTTCTAAGCCTGGGAGCTCAGGCTGGTCCTCCTAAGCCACTTGTGCTAGGTTGCCTCAGCTGCAGCCATGAAGGCTGGATGTCACCCTTCCCTGAGCTCTTCTCTCTTCCTCATCCTCCTCCCCACCCCGACAGTCCCTCGTGACCCTCATATTGCCCTTGAATCAGGCACAGAATCCCTGGACATCTTTCCACAGGATGCCCTGAGAGTCTTGACCCAGGAAAGGAAGAAAAGCAGGACCAGGAACCTGTCTAAGTTGGGGGTTAATGACTCTGGGGAAAGGGTGGTCCTGGTGGGCAGGCTTCACACACAGAGGAGCCCCATCTAACAGCTGGTTCCAAGCCAAAAGATTGAGGAGCCTCTGCCTGTTCACCCGGCAAGGAGGGCAAAGACATGCACCTTCCATTCATCTCCTCATCCCTCCGACATGCCCTCTTTGAGCACCACTGGTGCCCAGCCCTGCCACAGCCCTAGGGGACCATTACTACTCAGCCAGAGGAGAGAGACTGAGGTAGCACAGGTAGGCCCGAGACTCAGCTCTCAGTCCTCAAGCTGGACAGGCTTTCTAGAAGAGCTGGCACGTAAGAGTCGTAAGAACAGGCTGAACTGAGAACAGAGTTCCTAGGAGTTCAAGGTCATCCTCGGCTACACAGAATACTGTAGGAACTACTAAGTCTGCTAAGTTTCGGACCTGGGCAGGCGTAGCTGGAGATGATGGTGGTAGAGAGGCATACCAAGGGAGACAGAACGGGGTGGATTATCCCAAGCGGGCCCAGGGCCAGCCAGGCCCCCTGCAGGGTACTGCTCATGCTGCTGATGGCCCATCTCTGCATGTCCTCGTGTCCTTGCATGCCTGTGTCCTGTAGCTTCTGCATGTCCTCTGGTGTGACAGCTGTCATTCCCTGTAACTCCTTCTTCCCCAGCTCTGGCAAGGAGCATTGCCTGTCCCCAGCCTGACTCAGGAGGTCATCTGGCACCATGGGCCCTCCCCTTCCCCAGTTCCTCCCAGATAGGTCTCTGGAGGCTCTTCTCTGCTAATTTCTCACCTGGCTGTCACTCAGAGCCTTTAGGAAAGCAAGAGGTAACCCTAAGAGTCAGTGAATACGTTGGGAGCGAAGGCTGCCTCCTCAAAGGCCTCTGTCTGCCAGATTGGTCTTCGGGATGGCCATGACAAGATGGCAGCTCCCATAGCCTGGCTCTTTCTGTAGTTCTCCCCACGGAGATTGCCTCTTACCTACTGAAATTGCCCAGGTGGGCCAGTAAAGATAGTCCTGGAACCGGGAAGACCCTTGAATTGCCATTTAGAAAGCACACTTAGGTGGGAGGAGCAGTCAAGATTCGGTGCCATCAGCTTCCTGGGGCCCCAGGGCTCTCTTGGCTTGGTTGGTGTTCCCATGTGTACCACCCACCCTGTGCTCCGAGGTCCCTGCACTCAGATGGGGTTTGGGTGCCTAATGCCCCAGGCCCTGTGTGTACGTGGCTCTCTCTCTCCTCCCGCCCTTCTCCAGCTTCAGCAATACCCGCGTCTTGGGGAGGAGATGGAACGAATTGTGACCACCCACATCCGGGAACGTGAGGGGCGCACCAAGGAGCAGGTGAGCACAGAGTCTCCATCTCCTTCCCTCTTTCCAAGATCACTTTCTCATCCCCTCTGCTCTCTGATGGGATGATTGGTTAACATAAAGTGGATCGTTGTGGCCATTTTGCTGTTAACCACTGAGCCATCTCTCCTACCCCTTTTGTGGCCATTCTGAGTTTGCTGGACACCATGGTACCATCACCACCACCCACAGAAAGCTTTGTGTCTTGCAATGTTGGCTTTGTACTTGTCATAAACAGTCCCCTTGCAGCCCCTGACAGCTCCCTTTCTTTCTAATTTATCTAGGTTCCTGTGGTAAGTGAAATCATACAGTATTTCAATCCTTTGGTGCCTGGCTTATTTCACTTAGCATAATTCCTTTAAGGGTTATCCAGAATATTGCAGTACCTATTCTGTAGATTATATACTGTGTCTTTGCTTATCTATTACAGTCTTTTCCACCTTAAGTTTTTCCATACATAGGTGTTTTGCCTGTGCGGATGTTTGTATAGCGTTTTTGTGCCCGGTGCCCAGGAGGCCAGAAAATGGCATTGGATCTCTAGGTCTGGAGTTACAGGCATTTGTGAGCCTCCATGTGGGTGCTGGGGATTGAGCCACAGTCCTCTGGAAGAGCAGCCAGTGCTCTTAATCACCGAGCCATCTCCCCCAGCCCCTGTCTGCCATCCTTTGGCTGCTGTATATACTCCTGCTGATAAATATGGCCGGCCAAATACTCCCTCAGGTCCCTGCTTGCAATTCTTTGGGGTCTACACTCAGAAGTGGAATTGGTGGATCACATGGTGATGTCACCTACCATGTTTTTACTAGTTGTCCTGGGAACTGCCAAGCACCTGCTGAGTACACAGGCTACCACTGAGCTGCATCCTGGGTCGACCCCATTTATTTAGTTATTTGAGAAACTGCCATACTAATTACACTTTTTACATTCCCTCCACGTTCTCTCTCTCTCTCTCTCTCTCTCTCTCTCTCTCTCTCTCTCTCTCTCCCTCTGTAAGTCTCCCTCTCGCTCTGTCTGTCTTTTCTCCTTCCACTTCTTGTTCTTTTTGCTCTTCCTTCCCTCCCTCCCTTCCTCCCTCCCTCCTCCCTTCTCATCTGCCCTCCACCCACTAACTGCAATCTCCCTATGTAGCATAAGCTGGCCACAAACCCGTGACCCCCCAGCCTCACCCTCCAGAGTGTTTCACATGCACCCCTGCACCCAGATTCTAGACCCTTCATTTTTCTTTGTCTGTCTGGCATCCTTGGCTTCCTGGCAGTCTGTGAAGTCACCCCCCCCCCCCAGGCCTTCCTCTGTTTGTGATATCTCTGACAGTCTGTGCGGTCATCCCCTGAGGCTATCCTCTGTTTGTTTACCATGTCTCTGACTGGCCTTAGGCCCTCACAGCCGCTGGTCCTTTTGCATTTCTGTTTCTGGAATATTCATTCATTCACAAATTTAGACACCAGATGTTGTCTTTGGGACTGGAAGAGCAGAAATATTGGGGCCAATCTTAGACCTCCTGAGGCTCAGAACATGGTCTCACTATGTAGCCTGTAACTCACTCTGTAGACCAGGCTAGCCTCAAACTCACAGAGATGCACCCGCCTCTGCCTCCCGAGTGCTGGGATTAAAGACGTGTGCCACTTGCCTCCTCTTTGATTGTCACCTCTCTAAACTCATCTTGGTGTCCCAGCTTCCTGCCGTCTCACCCACCCTTGTCCTCAGTGTCCCTTCACCACAATGCTGTGTTCCTTCCTGGTCACTTGAGTTCTTCTTGTCCATGCTTTTAAGTCCTTATTATGCCAGGTGCCGTTATGAACAACTGTGCTCCCAGGTTCCTGGGAGGGGCAAAGAGGACAAAAGGCTTGAGGCTGACCTGGGCAATGTACAGAGACCCTGAGTCAAAACAAACAAACACAACAACACAACACCAAAAAAAGAAGAAAAGAAAAGAAACCAGGCAGGGCCTGTGGGTGAGGCATTTGCTATGCAAGTGTGAGACTGTGAGTTTGAACCCTTAGTATCCACGGGAAGCCGGGCGGGGCCATGCACACCTGGGATCCCAGGGCTCCTGCTGCAAGATGGAAGGCAAGTGACAGAAGAAACCTGGGCGTCATGGTGCACACCTTTAATCCCAGAATTTGAGAGAGAACTTGGGAGGCGGAGTCAGGAGGGTCTCTGAATTTGAGGCCAGATTGGTCTACATAGGGAATCCCAGGACAGCCAGGACTACATAGTGGGACCCTGTCTTGACAACTTTCAACTTTCCTGAGGGGGAGGAGGGAGACAGGGGGAGAGAGGGAGAGAGAGAGAGAGAGAGAGAGAGAGAGAGAGAGAGAGAGAGAGAG
>NW_021620941.1:1950981-1976575 GCF_004785775.1 Grammomys surdaster
GAGAGAGAGAGAGAGAGAGAGAGAGAGAGAGAGAGAGAGAGAGAGAGGAGGGAGAAGCCCAGGAAGCCCAAGATCCAGCTAGCTTGGTGTATGCAATGGTAAATAGCAGGAGACCTTGTCTCAAACGAGGTAGAAGGCAAACCCGGACAGTCGAGGTTATCATCTTCTGACCTCTATGTGCACATGTGGCATACACTCTGCTCTCACCCATGTGTGCCCACAAATCACTTCAGTGGGATGCTGCACAGCTTCCCACCTCCTCACCCCTCCTTCCTCTCTCCCTCCAACCTTCCCCCAGCTTTAAGTTGCATGCATACATACATCCATGCATGCCTGCTAGGACTTACATAGCCCCGGCAACTTTGAATTCACTACGTAGCAGACGATGAACTTGAAGCCCTGCTTCCCCTGCCTCCTCCCTCTGAACGCTCAGATTATAGAAATGAGCCACCATGCCCGCTTTATGTGGTGTTAGAGATTGAAGCCAGGGCTTCCTGTGTGCTAGGCAAGGACTCTGTCACCTGAGCCACACCGCCACCTTCTGCTCTACCTCCAGGAACCATATTCTTCTGGTGCATCATGTCTTTCTCTCAACAGCAGTCACACTATTGAACAGCTGTTGGATATCTCTGACATGCTAAACAAGTGACTCACTTCAGTGTAATTTCTGTTTGCCAGTCCTTCGGGGGCAGAAATGCTTCCTCGGCAGAAGGTTGGCCTCAGGAAGGACAGGCCCCAGCTCACAGGAAGGGAAGAAGAGGACTTAGGGGTGGACCCAGCAGTCACTTTCATCAAGACTCAAGGCTGGACATGGTGGCACCTGCCTGGAACCCTAGCTCTCTGGAGGTGGAGGCAGAAAGATCAGGCTTTCAAAGCTATCCTTAGCTAAGTAGAGTTTGCAGCCAGACTGGAGCTATAGAAGACCTGTCTCATAAACCAAACAAACCAAACAAACCAAAACAAAAGACTCAAATACAAGTATCTTCACACTTCAGAATTTGTAGTGTGTGTCTGTTCCCCCACCACAGGCTAGAATTTTCCTATGCTTTTGAACATCTATAGAGTCTTTCATTGTTGGACCACCTAATCTATTTCACTTTCTAATGGCCATTACCCTGTTCCCAGATTTCTGCCATTACAAATTATACCACAGCCAAGCATGGTGACATAAGCCTGTTGTTCCTGGTAACGGGGAGGCTGAGGTTGGAGGAGTACTTACACCCCAGAGTTCAAGACTAGCCTGGGAAGTGACCATAAAAATCTTATCTCAGAGAGAAAGAGAGAGAGAGAGAGAGAGAGAGAGAGAGAGAGAGAGAGAGCGCTGGGGAGATGGCTCAGAGGTTGATGTTAAGAACACTGGAAGCTCTTAGAGAAGACTAGGGTTCAGTTCCCAGCACTCACATGGCCACTAACAACTGTAACTCCAGTTTTAGGTGATCGGACGCCCTCTTCTGGCCTCTTTGGGCACTGTATGTACGTGGTGCACATACAGACATGCAGACAAAACATCTACATGCACAACCTAAATAGAAACCCAATAAGAGACACAGTTCCATCTTCCTATGCACACGCTGTCCTGACCTTTACTAACATTTATTATTCATTAGGGTTAAGAGAGATCTTACTCACCGGGCGGTGGTGGCGCACGCCTTTAATCCCTGCACTTGAGAGGCAGAAGCAGGAAAATCTCTGAGTTTGAGGTCAGCCTGGTCTACACAGGGAGTTCCAGACAGCCAGGGCTACACAAAGAAACCCTGTCTCTAGAAAAAAAAGGAAGGCTATTACTGTGTTGACTAAGAGCTCTTTATGAACAAGAGTGGACAATTTTTGCATATTTTAAAACTGGCTTTATTAGTATATATTAATTATATATAATAATTATTTCAGTTTTGCATTCTCTTATTGGCTGTTTGCATGTCTTCTATGAAATATTCATTCATGTTTGTTGATTGTTTTGACCTGTGTTTTCTTTTGCCTTTCAGTTATTGACTGTAGGGACTTTTTATTTATTATGGATCCTAACCTTCTAAACATACTGAAAGTATCTCTGTCCTAGCTGGCCATCATTCTTAAACTCTGTCATCTTTTCTATTTGCTCACCAACTTGTGGACCCTTGAAGGTCATGCTTCTCATCGATATTGAGCTGGCTTACATGAATACCAACCATGAAGACTTCATAGGCTTTGCCAAGTGAGTGTTCCCAGGGGTGACCCTTTGTGTGTGTGCATGCACATAGGCATGTATATATATATATGTACATGTGTGTGTGTAGATCCCAGTTCTGCCCGCTTAGCCCTCTAAGTTCTGGGGCTAGAGAGATGGCTCAGAGGTTAAGAGCACTGACTGCTCTTCCAGAGGTACTGAGCTCAATTCCCAGCAACCACATGGTGGCTCACAACATGGTGGATCTGTAATGGGATCCAGTGCCTTCATCTGGTATGTCTGAAAACAGCAAGTGTGCTCATATACAATAAATAAATAAAATTTTTAAAAAAGCCAAACTTCTAAGTCCTGTGCCCCATGAGCTGTGAGCAGTGGAGCTGGGCCTCTTGAGAAAAGTTTTGAGACTCCTCCCCTCTCTCCCATTAGTGCTCAGCAGAGAAGCAACCAGATGAACAAGAAGAAGACTTCAGGGAACCAGGTGAGTGGGCCCCAGTGCCCCAGCCCAAGGAATGGAGGATGCCGAATGGAACTTGGAGCTCTGAGAACCCCCTCTCCCAATGGGAAGGGTCCTCCGGGGGCCAGAGAGCCTGCCCTCTGCCAGCCACAAGCTTCCCACTCTGCCTCAGTAATCCTCTTTCCTCTCTCCCCGATGCTTCTCCTGGTTGCTATGGTTACTTCTCCTGGTTGCTATGGTTACCTCTTTGCAGGATGAGATTCTGGTGAGTACCAGGACTGGGATGTGGGGGGTCTTGGCTTGTGCAGTGCCGGGGAGGTGGAGTCTCGCTGGTGATGGGGATCTGCGTGGGGCAGATCTGCGTGGGGCAGAGGATACCCTTTGTCTGAGCACTTTGCACATACCAGCACATGAATTCCACGCCTGCTCAGAGGACAGAGAAAGGCCCGGCCATGCACACAGTCCCATAACTCATCTATAAGTGTGCACAAGCCAAGCACCTGCTGCAGGCAGAGCTACCCTACATGGGGATGGATGGGACCAGGGCTAGGTAGGTGCCTTTAAAAGTCTGTTGGAGGAATGTTTGGTGACTTTTTGGAGTGGATATGAAACAGGAATGTTCTTAAGAAGCAGACAGTGGGGGCTGGAGAGATGGCTCAGTGGTTAAGAGCACTGACTGTTCTTCCAGAGGTCCTGAGTTCAAATCCCAGCAACCACATGGTGGCTCACAACCATCTGTAATGAGATCTGATGCCCTCTTCTGGTGTGTCTGAAGACAGCTACAGTGTATTCATATATAGTAAATAAATAAATCTTAAAAAAAAAAAAAGAAGCAGACAGTGACCTTCAAAGGAGAGTTAAGACTTCATGAGCAATCAGGAGCCTGGTCCCTCCTCTCCTAGCTCCCTGCTCCATGCTTCAAATGGCTGTGGAAACAGCACTTAGCAACAGCCCTTGCTCTATCCAGTTATACACACAAGACCTAGAGTCTTCAGTATTTCCCAAGTAGTTTCCAGAGGCCGTGACTGGTTTAATATCTGCTTCCTATCCAGCCTTGGGCCTTGGTCACCTCCCACCCCCAGGTTCTGGGTCCCAGCACATGGTAGGTTCTCAGAGAAGGAAGACCAAAAGAAATTGTATGTCAGGAAGGTTCAGAGCCTGCCCCTGCACTTTCCCTGCCCCTGCCCCTTGGAGACCTGATACCTATAGATAGGGCCCCAATAGGGCATCTGAGAGTCCTGGTGGGATAAGAGTATCTAGTCCAGGTACTCCAGACGGTGAGCTAGGTGAGCAGGTGGAGAAAGCAGAGGGTTGGAGGTGGCTAAGAGGAGGAGACGGCTGTAAGTCAGCCGGGCTGTAAGTGTACCATCCTGGCCAGATCCTGGAACAGCAATGGACTCCGTTCCAAAAGCAGACACTGAGGAGATCCCACCAGCAGGCTGGGAGAGAGTTGGCAGGGTGTCTGGTTCCAGCCGCCCTGTTAATTTGTTAATTGACCAAAGTAGTGGTCCTTCTGCTGGGTGCTGATAGATTGTGCGATTTGAATTCCCAGTGAGGTTCTCAGAAGCCTGAGGGAGTCAGGCAAGGCTAGAAGCAAGTTGTGCACCTAGGCCCTCAGAGAAGCATCCAGTGAGGTCAGGGCCAGGGAGGGAGCAAGGTGCAGCCCTTCGTCCGTCAGAATCAGCGGCGGGGGCGGGGTGGGCAGTAACCAAGGCTGGTAGGATGCTTTGAGATAGACCTCTGGAAATGGACTCTTGCTTGTTATTCTGGACTTTTGGTAGGAAGTTCAGGCCTGGAAAATGGGTGACTTTGCTTCTTCCTTCTGCCCCAAAGGCTCTTAGAACTGTCACAGGTCAGTGTTCATTTATTTATGTCACCACAAGCATTCCTCCATCACTTACTGACTAGCCGGCACTCTGCAAAGTGATGAGGGGCACAGGGAGATGCGTGCATTAGCAGGAAAGAGCAGGAAAGGTGGTGTATGTGGGCAATACTGTTCTTTCTGAGGAGGGAGGGAGGCAGAAAGAGAGAGAGAACGAGAGAGAATTACAATTGCAGTCTCAGTTACAGAAGCAAACATAAGAGACTGGTCAGAGATCATTACTGTGCTTCTGATTGGCACGGGGGGCAGGGAGGGCCGCTCGCCACCGTGTAAGTCTATATGGATCCAGGCAAAAGGGGAAGAGGAGCAACTGCAGCAAGTACAGGTTCTAAGGTTAGAAACATGTGTCACAGGACACCCTCAAATGATGCTTGGAGTTGCCCTACCCAAACATCTGCCAAACTCCGCTTGCATACTGTTAGCGATGGGGAACTCACCCTCTATTAAGTGACCAATCCCTGGCTCACACATCTCTGGCAGTTAGAAGGCTCTCTATCTCGGGCTGACCTTTGCTTTCCCGTCTTCCACTCTCTTCACTTGTGGCTCAAATCAGGGTAGGTCTGGCCCCCACCCTCTCTGACCAGTCAGGCCTCAGAGAATTGGAGAAGAGGCGTTTGAAGGCCTGCTCACTCATCTTCTCCTCCATGGGGAAGCCTGGCCCATGCCCACCAGCCTCCTCCCCTCCCCGCTCCAGGTCATTCGAAAGGGGTGGCTGACCATCAACAACATTGGCATCATGAAGGGAGGCTCCAAGGAGTACTGGTTTGTGCTGACTGCTGAGAATCTGTCCTGGTACAAGGACGATGAGGTGAGTCAAGGATTCCTGACTGTCAAAGGTCGAGTGGACTAGGCCACACCCCAGGGGTCTGAAAAGACTTGTACGAGGGTGCAGAGGAGGGTGTATAATCAGAGAGGTACCCTCTCATCCAGGCTGGAAGGAGAAGATGGCAGGCCTGGAAGCACCCTGGAGTGGGTAGGCAGGGCTGCTGGGTGCTGCTCCCTGACGCAGCAGCCCAGTGGCCTTCCTGTTTTCTCACTCCGAGGCGTGCCTCCTTCTCTGTGGCCCCTACAGGACCATGACACACACATGTCCAGCTGCCAGACACTCAGTTAACCCCTGCACCCCAGTACCCTCAGCCCCTGCCAACCAAGGCAAGCTGTTCAGGAGACTCCCAAGCCAAGGGACCAGTAGTGATGATGGCCTGAAGAGCCAGCCCCCAGAGTAGCCCCCTGCCTGCTAGGGCATCTAGAAGCCCCCACCAGTCTCCTCCAGTTACTGGTCTCCTTTAAGAACGAGTCTGTTTGGCTCTCACATCTGGATTCCAGAGGTGACCAGCGAGAAAGGGGGGGGGCAGACAAGGGGTGTTGTGGTAATGAACTCCAGCTGGCCAAGGAGTGGGGGGAAGGGAGCCTCTTCTTCCTGAGGGGACTACCATAAGACAGGGTGCTCTCAATGGGGCAGTAGCATTTTAGAGTGGGGGAGGAAAGTCTGTGATTTGGACCATCATGGCCCCTCCGTGATCACTGTCTCCAACAAGTCTGCCTTGGGAAGGGGCTCCACCTCCCCACCTTGGGCGGGGTCCTCTGTCGTCACTGGGGGGGGGGGGCGCCAAGCCATCTGGACCTCATTACCCCAACCCTGGCCTCTCCTCAAGCCCAGGGGCCCCTGGAAGGGCTGGAGTGTGAGGTGGTGTGGGACTGGGAGGTGACTTCCTATACCCTGTCATCTTGGCAGCCCCCCTAGACAGCCCCCATGGGTCTCGTGTTCCCATATCTAAGATCCTTATACAGAGTTGGGGGGATAATGGCCCCATAGCTGGCCACCTGGGTGAGCCAAACTGAAAGGGAGATATATATATACATATACATATATATATATATTTTTTTTTTCCAGGTAAGTCTTTTTTTTTTTCTTAGTTTGTGTTTAGTTGTATGTGGATGGAAACTAGCTGAGTACTGGATATAGAGAGGTGGAACCTCATTGTGTGGCTTTGTGTGTGGCTTATGGATGTTTCGTGTGTGTGTGTGTGTGTGTGTGCATGTGTGTGTGTGTTGTGAATGTATTGGGGTATAAATACCTAGGCATGAGTTTATGTGCTCGCATGTGATTTCACTGTACTGTGTGTCAGTGTAGGGTGGGGGTGGTCTGGAGGAGGGAGAATGTGAACAAGGGATATTTGAGAATATGTGTGTGTGTGTGTGGGGGGAATGTGAGGGTGGGGGAAGGGAGCATCCCATTGTGAGGTTGTGTGTCTGAGTGTGAATGCATGCACTTGAGTGTGAATTTGTGTGTGCTTGTGCGTGCGTGAGTGTGCCTGGGCATGGTTGTACACTTTAAAGCTGGGGTGCACAAATGTATGCCTCTGAGCTCTGCTGGTGAGCATTGAAGTGTATGGCCAGGATGGGAGTTCAGTTTTGCACCAGGATACCTGGAGTTTGGGCTTGGGCAGGGGTCTGGTCCCCTCAGCCCAGCCATTTGCCCTCTAGTCTTTGGGTTAAGGAAACCCCTTGACAAACAGGCAGTCACCCACATCACCGACTCCGACGACCTCCTCCACCCCACCCTCTTCCTCATCTTCCTCCGATGCCCTCCCCCATCACCACAAGCTCCTATATGTCCCGTAGCACGATGGCAGTCCCAAAGCTCTGCACCTCCTCCCAGTCCACCCCGTTCCCCACAGCTCCCTGCCCCAGGTCCAGGCTCTGGTTCTAGAAGACAGCGGGGTTGGTGAGGCTCTCCAGCGACGGTGCCGAGGGTCTAACCCAGCCCAGCCTAACCAATGTGCAGACTACTGTACAATTTGGGAGTCCTGAACAGGTAGTCTAAACACTGGGTAGACGGAGTGGAGGTATCCTCTGGTCCATCCAGGCAGCAGCGTCTGTCCATCCGATGGGAGCTTTGGTCCCATCCCCTGGAGATACGATGTACCCAGCCCCAGCTCCCATGTCCCCCAGCTCCAGCCAGCCAGCCGTGGTCCCTCTCCGCTCCCGACTCCCCTTCTGCCTGCTTTGACGTGGCAGGGGTGAGCGGGAGCTGGGCTGAGAAGGAGGGGCCTGGGGAGGGGGCCGGCAGGAAGGGAGGGCTGGGGGAGGAGGCCACTCCTACCTAGTGTCCAACCCTGAGCACAAGGCGGCTGTGGCGGGCCTCCCTAGATGGGTTCCAGATGTTCCCTGGCCGTGTGTGCAACTTCCTCCTCTCCTCCCCCAGCCGCCCTCTGGGGCTCCCGGCCACCCGCCTGGCATAAAGAGGGCTTTATGTAGCTGCACAGGCCAGGCGGGTGTTGGGGGCAGAAGGGTGGAGATGACGCCAGGGTGGGAAAGCAAGGTCCTCCTAAGCCCAACCCCCACCTGAGATCCAAGGCTTATGGACCCCCACACAGACCATCGCTCCTGCTTAGGTCTTACAGTATTGGGTGGGACCAATATGATACAGGCAGCAGAAACTTCTCCTTCTTGGTGCCCATCTGGGCTGTTCCCTCCCAGGCTACAGACACAGACATATCTGTCTATAGATTTACACAGCTTCATCCACAAAACAACACCGACATGTCTAGCTTGCTGCACAAACCATCTGCAAACATATGGCCCTGAAGTCTTATTATGTGACAGTGACTAGCACAATCATATTGTGGTATAGTCCTGTGCACACGTGCACCTATGTACACACAATAGTGACAGACTCGCTTGGCCTTGCAATTCTTGGCCACACAGCCACACACATGTGTTTACACACATACAATTTGCAGGCTTGTGCTGTGTGTCTGATTGGTAACACATGAGTGGCTGGAAGGGGGAGACAGAGAGTGGGCTGAGCCAGCCCTTTGAAGCCTCCAAGGCTAGTGTACCCCCGCCCCCCCATCTCTGTAGTCAGGAAATGAAGTCAGAGGCAGCCAGGCTGGAGGCAAGAGAGTCTCCTGTGAGCCATCCCTGCCTGAGGTCCAGCCTGGCTAGTCTCCAGGACTTCCTTAAGGTGGGATGAGGGAGACCCCATCAGCCCCGCTCCCTTTACCAGTCCCTTATACTGTGACATACATACAGGGCTGCTTGGGGTTGGGTTGAAAGCCATGGGGTTCTGGAGGCTGGTGATATCCAGATGGGGCTAGGGCTCCATGGCAGGGTTACTGTATAGCACACCACATGTGCGGTGGGAAGGGCTACAGCCCAGGATGACTTTGGGTGCTCGCCGGCATGGATCACTCTGAGCGACAGAGGCTTGGCAGTGCCAGACTGACCCCTCTCTCCTACCCTTCTCAACAGGAGAAAGAAAAGAAGTATATGCTGTCTGTGGACAATCTGAAGCTGCGTGATGTGGAGAAGGGCTTCATGTCAAGCAAGCATATTTTTGCCCTCTTCAACACAGAGCAGAGGTGCCTACTTGCCCCTTGCTGAACTGATGAGACCCCAGACTCTGAAAGCCCAAACTATTGCCTGCTGTGTAGAAAATGGGTATACAAATCCAGGAACCTGTCATCAACAGCTACAAAGTTTCTCCTGAGTACTAGGGCCATGTCTAAACATCCTCCTTCCCTCTCCCTCCTCCCCTTCCTCCTCCCCTCCCTCTTCCTATTCCTCCTTCTTTCTCACAGTCACTTACCTAGTGTCTGCCCAGCATAAAATACTCTTCCAGGTGCTAGAAACAAAAAGCAGAAAGACTGCCTCTTCAGGGAGGACTTCAGGACTAGAGCTCACTTCCAACCCAGGCTGGTTCTTTTTTCCTCCTTCCTTTTTTTCTTTTCTTCTTTTCCAAGACAAGGTTTCTCTGTGTACCCCTGGCTGTCCTGGAACTCACTTGGGGCCAGGCTGGCCTCAAACTCAGAGAGATCCACCTGCCTCTGCCTCCCAAGTGCTGGGTTTAAAGGCATGCGCCACCACTGCCTGGCTCCAGGCTGTCTCTTATGTGTGTGTGAGCTCTTTCGTACTGAGATAAGAATCACAAACAGCTACCATCTGCTGAAAGGTCCTGAGACCCACACCAGGGCTGGACTGCCTGTCTCCTTTCTTCTTTCCCTTTGAGACAGGGTCTCATTTATGTAGCCCAGACTGGCCTCTCCTTGGCCTCTCAAATAGTGTGTGTGCCCGTGCCTGGCTTCTGTCCCGTTTTACACTCTGAGCTACTTGTTTCCCAGAAGCATCCCAGTGGCCCCAGCATACAGGAACCATTACCGACCTACCTCCTGAATGGGAACAGTGAGGCTTGAGTAATGGATACTAGGCAGGAGGACCCTAAAGCTCACAGCTCCTTATCCCCCGAGCAGGGTGGGGCTCTCCCTCATCTCTCCTCCCGCATACCCAATCCTGCAGGAATGTCTACAAGGATTACCGGCAGCTGGAACTGGCCTGTGAGACACAGGAGGAGGTGGACAGTTGGAAGGCTTCCTTCCTGAGGGCTGGCGTGTACCCTGAGCGTGTTGGGGTGAGTGGTGGTGGAGTGAGGGGAGAGGAAGACCACTGCTTATCCCTGGGGGTTCCAGGGAACCAGGCTCAGAGAGATTCTGAGCCCTTATTTGAAGAGCAAGCATTCCTTGTTACCTAGATGACTTTGGAACAAAGCCCTCTGGTTTCTTACGTTCCGCACTGCCAGAGGATGTCTCCTGTACTTCCACACACTGGTAGCTTCAGGGTTGCCTCTCCTATCTCCCCTGTCACGGTGGCAGTGTGTACATGTACCAGGGTTAGAGTGCACTGTGCTAAACTCACACAATCTCTCCTCTCCCTCTCCCTCCCCTTCCCCCTCCCTCTCCTGTCTACTTTACATGTGCTCCTTGGTGGTGGCGGTGACTGTGGCCATGCTGATACGGCTTCTGTGGCTCTGACATGGACCTTCAGGACAAGGAGAAAGTAAGTGCACAGGCTCTTCTAGTCTGGCACCTCCAATGGCCAAGCGAGGGAGCTTGGAGGTGTTCTTTTCTAATGTATGGATTGAGAAATTGTGACAAATTCTAGCCACTAGGGTTAGAGTCACACAGCTGCATGTGGGGAGGCAGGGTTCTGCAAGGCACAGAGGCGAACCTGGAGCCCCGAGTTGCCCTCGGCGCCTCTGTGTGGCTGACACCCTTTAGAGGGCTGAGGTCTTAGTGACCCCTGGAGCCTGATTGCACGAGCCCTGCCACACCTCTGCCTTGTGTTTCCACTGGCAGGCCAGTGAGACGGAGGAGAACGGCTCTGATGGCTTCATGCACTCGATGGACCCTCAGTTGGAGCGCCAGGTGGAGACCATTCGGAACCTGGTAGACTCGTACATGGCCATTGTCAACAAGACCGTGCGGGACCTCATGCCCAAGACCATCATGCACCTTATGATCAACAATGTGCGTACACAGTTGTGGGGCGTGCAGCCTGCTCGTGCAAGTCCAAGCGGCCAGCTGGCTGGTTTCTTTTTATTGCATTATTTATGTGTGCACAGGGCAGGGGAGCACATGCCTTTGTGTTTGTTGTGTGCTGGTCCTGGACAACTTGAGCAAGTTTGTTTTCTCCTTTTACTGTGTAGGTCTGAAGGACTGAACTCAGATCCGTAGGCTTACCTGCAAGCACCTTTACCCACTGAGTCATCCCACACTCTCCAAACCCTTAACTTTTTATTTTTTTCCAAACTCTAGCTGGCCTTGAACTCAGAGAGATCCACTTGCCTCTGCCTCCTGAGTGCTGGTTCCAAAACCCTTAATTTTGATAGTATTCATTTTAAGCCCAAGATATCTGAAATATTATTGTCTTGAGATATGGAGATACTGTTTGTTGTGGAGCCTAGGCTGGCCTTAAACTTGTGGCTGATCGCTCCCTGGCTTTACCTCTTGAGTGCTGAGATAACAGGTACGGCCTATTTACTACACCTGACTGCTATCTAGAAACTAGTAATTAACAGGATATGTTGCCTACTATTTTCCCATTAAGTTTTGCAAACCCACTCCAGATGTTACATATCCAGTGGTAATACTTCATCTTAATTTGAATTTCAGGAAACTTACAGTTGAAAAATAAGACACCTAGGTTGACCCAAACATGCATGTTCTTCAGGAGGGGCTAGGAATCATGGCTTTTTGAGAATCTCAGATGCTGCCTTGAGACACACCTCACGGCACCATCACAGACTGGGGCTGTGAAAAAGCAGGCCCCGGGAGAGCAGAACTGGGTTGAAATGCTGCTGGCTTTTCCACAAATTCCCTATGTGATTCTGTGTCTATGTTGTCTGAGTCTGTTTCCCAATGTGTAAAATATGGCCGGCGATAATAGAGTTGAGGACAGAATGCTTATGAGGTGTGAAGCAACATAAAGCCTGGCACATGCCGTGTGGTTAGTAGATTTTGGAAAAGGAGTCAGTGAGATTGGAGTTAAGCTGCAAAGACGCCAGCAGGTCACAAGATTGTCTCAGACTGGCTGGGTTAGGAATGCCTGGGGATTTGAAGTGGGTATTAAACTTCCACTACACACATGGACAGCTTTAACTCGATACAAGAATACATTATAGTTATATATTTGTTATTTTCTTCCTTAAGGACTCAGGGCACGTTAAACTATCTTCTTCCTTATTTTGGTCCCGAAGAAGGCTCATACACTTAGTAGGCAGTTGTCCTAGTGACAGGCCAGGTTCTGAGTCTCCTCCCGGATCTGACAACTAGGGCAGGTGACTTTCCTATCCCGCTGTGTATTCTCATCTGAGAAAAGGACATTAAGATGGGATTTGAAGAGACCTGCCGATTTAGGCACCAAGCAGAAATAGGCATCTGAAATACCAAACCCCAGTTCTGGCAGGTCTGACGAGTAACAAGGTGGCACGGTCATCAGGTTCTAGCCTTCCTTCCCTCTCTGTCTGTGTACAGACCAAGGAGTTTATCTTCTCTGAGCTGCTGGCCAACCTGTACTCTTGCGGGGACCAGAACACACTGATGGAAGAATCGGCCGAGCAGGCTCAGCGGCGCGACGAGATGCTGCGTATGTACCACGCACTGAAGGAGGCGCTCAGCATTATCGGCGACATCAACACGACCACCGTCAGCACGCCCATGCCCCCGCCCGTGGACGACTCCTGGCTGCAGGTGCAGAGCGTACCGGCCGGACGCAGGTACCAGGGCCGGCCCCCACGGCCCCAAAGCCCCCGAGCCCGGGGCCCGCGGGAGGAGGGCCGGGACCGGGCAGTGGCGCGCCCAGGTCTCGGGGGCTCCCACCTGGAGCGAGGGGTGGAGCTTAGAAGAGGGCGGGGCTTGTCGCGGGGCGGGGCTTGCCGTGAGCGCCGGCTGCAGGGTGGGTGGCGCCGCTGGGGACCCGGCTTAGCCTCCCACGCTGTCCAAGGCCGCTGTGGGCGGGGCTTGCTGCATGGGCGGGGACAGCCTGGGCCGAGGGCGGGGTCTCTGTTGGGGGCGGAGCCGCTCATCTCTCCTCCGCTCTTCTTCCGCTCTTGTCGCCCGTAGATCGCCCACGTCCAGCCCCACGCCGCAGCGCCGAGCCCCCGCCGTGCCCCCAGCCCGGCCCGGGTCGCGGGGCCCTGCTCCTGGGCCTCCGCCTGCTGGATCCGCCCTGGGGGGGGCGCCCCCCGTGCCCTCCAGGCCGGGGGCTTCCCCTGACCCCTTTGGCCCCCCTCCCCAGGTGCCCTCGCGCCCCAACCGCGCCCCGCCTGGGGTCCCCAGGTGAGTAGGGGCTTAAAGCGACGTGAAAAGCCGCTAGGCAGGCGTGATCCGGAGGGAGGTGGAGTTGTAGTCTAGATCTTTGGCCTAGCAGAAGCGACCCTCTCCATCCTAGGCGTTGGGATCGCATTGCAAGGCCAAGGGAACTGCGGCCACGGGCAGGCGATCCTGCCCCCAGAGGGCGCTGAGTCCCGGAGGTGGTCGTTTCTGGGGAGGGGGCTCTGGGGCTCAAACCACTTGCCCCCTTCTTTTCAGCACTTGCATGGCGCTTCTCTCTTTTTTTCATTTTCTCTCCATGCCTCCCACACTTTGCATTTCTTAAACCCTTGCCTTCCATCCTCCTCCGTTCCATCCTTCACTCACCCGGCCCAGCTACTGGTGAGCCTACCTCTCAGGTCTAAGGCTCTGACTCCAGATCCTCTCTTTGAACCTTGTGGATTTCTTCAGTTACATCCAGAACTACCTTGATGCCCCACTTCCCAGCCCTGACTCTTTTGAGCTGTCCCAGAGTGCTGGTCAGCCTCTGGCCCACAGTATCAGGCCAGGCTATGATTGTGTGACCAGCAAGGTGTGATGAAGCGTATGTGGGCGTGCACACGAGTGTGAATGTGAAAGTGGCACCCAGGCGTGGACTTGGGTAGAAAGCAGCTGGGGAAGGGATCTGGGAATGGTGGACAGTCTGGTGGTCTGAAACCAGATGATGGGTGTTGGGTAGGGACAGAGATCAAAGGCTACCCTGCTGCTAGAGATCTCCAGAAAAAGGGAATATACTTCATCCCTTGGCTTTGCCTTCTTTATCCATGACTGGCTTTCCAGGAAGTTCACTCTAATAACCAACTCAGTGTGTCCTGTTTCTACTGACTGTGGCTGGTCTCTGAGAAAGAACACATGATCTGACTGACCAATAGCATCTCTTTGGGAATCTAGGTGGCTAAAGGACAGAGCTAGGAGCCTAGCCCCCATGCACCAAATGAGGCAGGGATGGGCCTACTCTGTGGGGCTCTGCTGTCTGGAACAGTAGAGACAGGCAGCATGTCATGGGACTGGGAGTCCAGAAATGCCGCTTCACTTCCCTTAGGCAAGTCATTTTCCCTCCCAGGGCTTTAGTTTCTTTCTAAATAAGTATGGCCTGACATTTTCCCAGGGGAGTGTCAGAGTGACAGGGACAGTGGGCTGCTTTATTAATAGTAAATGTTAGGGTGGGGTAGGTTGGAGACTCAATCATGTAGAGAGCCATGGAAGGTTCTTGGGTGGAGAAATGGCAGCTGTATCCTAGAGCACAAGTCCTATCCCTTACGGAGCCTATGGTAACCCTGTCAGCACACCAGGCCTGAGTGTGCAGGGAGCTGGTGCAAAGGCCTTCTGTGTGCAGGCAAGCTTCTGTGTTGTGACAGCTCATGTGTGTGCTTCCGTGTGCTGAGTGGCTGCATGTCCCGGACCCGTGCTGCACGACGCACTGGCCAGCAATGGTGCTGGGCACTGGGAGGCGGGAGGGGAGAAGTATGCGTGTTTGTGGGCATGTGTGTTAGCGTGTGCATGCAGGGCCTTAAGGCCTCACAGCATGTGTGTGCACGCCCAGGCGTGTGCGTATGTATGTCCCCTAACCCCCAGTCTGGCCCACCTGTGTGTTTGTGAACTGCCCTGTTGATTTCGTGCTGTCTTTCAGAATCACTATCAGTGACCCCTGAGGAGTGTCAGCCACGGTAGGTTATGCTCTCAGCCTGCTGCATGAAGTGTGTCTGCCCCCTCCCTCCCCGCTGCACCAGCTCCATGCTGAGGACACCTGGGAGATCTGAGCCAGGCCCCTCCTTCTCCTGCAGCTCTAGACCCCCTCTTCCTGTCTTCTTCCAGCTGGCTCTCTCACCTCCCTTCCCAGTGAGCCTCGGGACTCAGCGCCACTACTCCAGGCCTTCTTGCTTAAACTGAGGGCTCTTGGGACAGGTTCCATACCAAAGATGGTAGATGTGGGTGCTCTGTGGAGCTGTCCGTGACACCAGACCACTGTTGACAGTGTAGAGACTAAGAACTTGGAGAGGGTGACTTTGGCTGGCCTTGGAGGGACCAGAAGCTTTAGGGCGTCATCTTCATACCTACTCTGAACTATGCTGCCAAGATAGAGCTTTCTACTTTCAACTTAGGAGCACAGGCAACTAAATCCACCACAGGGCAAGCATAACCATGTTGGCAGAGCCAGGGCTGACTGATGACTTTAGATCACTTAAGAGCCATTCTGCCAGCCCCTGAGGGCTCCCAGGCAAGGTGAGGAGGACAGGTAGCCCCTTTCCATTCATCCTTGACATTGCACACCTGTAGTTAACAGCCACCTCCTCAGCCCCAGATACAGAGCCAGCCCATCAGCTCCTGTATTTGACCTGTTTTCAGAGTGACCTGTGCCTTTTAGCCAAAAGCACTTTGGTGTCTACTGACTGGGCGAGTCAACTTGAGTTCTGCCTGGCTGGCCACAGATCTCTCAGTTACCATCCCAACTCTTCCCCAGCCATTGACGCTCACCCTTCTGCTTTTCCCCAGCAGGAAGGGCCCAGCCTCACCTACGCGACCTGCAGCCCCCCGACCAGCGGAGGCTCCCCTCTTAGACTTATAAGTCTGTGGCCACAGGCTTCGGCTGCCTGCCTCCCAGCCTTCCCAGGGTCCCCTCAGAGGACTCCTGGGCTTTCTGACCACCTGAGGGGCCTCCAGCGCTCCCTCCAGAGCCGTCCCCTTTAGCTTCCATCTCCTGGTTCAAGCACTTCTGGCCTCATGGCTGTTACATGGGACTCCCTGAGGCTTGGGGTAGCCCTGAGCCAGTGAGATGGGAGAGAGTGAGCAGAAAAGAGGGAGGCCCTGTGGTGCATTGCCTGGGTGGTGTGTGAGAGGCCGTGTGTGTGGCAAGAGAGGGCCACCCAGCCTCTACCCAGACTACCTGCTAGTTATGGCCCAGCACCCCCATCTTCCCTTTTTCATTCATCAACTGTCCATCTCTTTCGGGAAGCTTGCCCACATCCACACCTGCCTCATCATCCCCTCTGCCTCTGCTGGAGGCGGCTGCTCTTGCCTTACCAGCTCTCCTTCCTTTTCTCTCTTTGGTTCTCTCTTGGCTTTCTCTCCAACTGCCAGCCGATCGGGTCAGGCAAGTCCGTCCCGTCCTGAGAGCCCCAGGCCCCCCTTCGACCTCTAACCAGATCCCTCCTACTCCTCGGAGACCTCCCTTACCAAGCCTGCCTGGACAGCTGTTCTGTGACTTGACAGTGGCTCCCCCAGCCCCAAAACGTCCTATTCATCATCTGTGACTTAGTCTGTTGTAGTGCTGAGCTGACACATCCAGATGTGATGTTGGTGAAAACTTGTGCCCTCTGTGGTATTGCTCCTGCGACATTCTATAAATGTCTATAAATATACCTATATATACATACATATACATACATATACATATATATGGCTGACACGGCTTCGCCTGTAGTGTCAGAATCAACCGCCATGCTGTCCTTGTGGAGTCTTGTGGTCCGACTACAAGGGAACGCTGTCATCCTGACATCCCCCCTTCCAATGTGCCACCTCAGTGAGCCTCCCTGTCCTCCTGGCCTGTGGACAGCCAGCCCCTTGGCCGTCCCCACCCTGAAGCAAGGGGATGGCCACCAGTCTTTCTGTCTCTCGGCTGAGAATAAAACCCATTTCTGGATAGTGGGGAACTGCGTGTAGCTCTGGTTTGTAATCTCTGGGGCTGAGGGGAGGGAAGGTGTAACTTGGGCACTGAGTGGAGGGTGAGGAAAAGCCCTTGCTAGGGTGCTGTTAAGGTGAGTCCTATGAATCCCGCTTCCACCACTAGGAAGCAGTATCATGAGCTCAGCCAGGATGCTGTGAGTGGCCTAAAGAACAGAACAGGCCCCATGTATGGTCAGGCTAGGGGAGAAGGGGACAGAATGTAAAAGGCCTGGCCTGGAAGTCAGCACCCTTAGTTGCTGCACCCTGAGTTCACCTATGTATAAGTCAGGCTTGACTCTGTTACTCAGTAAGGAAGCCCTGTGGGTGGAACCCTTGGCACTCCCCCGGGATCCTTAGGCTTCAATAAGCAGTGTACAGGTGATGGGTGTCAATCAGCCCTGCTAGGCACTTCAGACCTTGGGCTCCACACCGTCTAGAAGCCTGCTCTCTCCAGGCAGGACACATTCCCTGCTCAGTGCCAACCTGAGGCTAACCCCAGAACCAATGATGAACACCCTGGGTCCAGCAGTATGGCTAAATCCATTTATTTCCCAAGTAAAAAGCAAAATAAAGACGAGCTGCATCAGCAGGCGCCGTCACCTCATCTCCGCCTCCCTCCCGTCCTCTGACCTAACACTACCAATAAATAAGTTTCCCAGCCCCAAATGATTATTAGAAGCTCTTCCCCACTTGCCAGCTCCAACCTCCACTATAATACAGGGGTGTCCCTACCCCGGAATATACAAAATGGTACACAGGTACAATATGTACACCGGGGGAGGGGAAGCCCATCCCACCCCAGCAGCCTCTGTCCTGCTTGGCATAGGTACCCCAATTGTCATAAGGCCTGAGAGGATGGTACCCACTTTCCCTGTCCCAAAGTGCCTCAAAAAGATGGAAGCCCTCCTAAGTGGGATGCCTTCCTGAGGCAGTTAGGTCCAACTGCCTGGGGACCCATGAGAATGCTGCCCAGCCGCACTGCCCTAAAGTGCCTCTAAGAAGATGGGAGTTGGTCTGGGGACATGCTGTGCCCTGGGTTCCATCCCCAGCATCACAACACAAAGGAAAAAGGCAGGTAGTGCTGGGGGTAAATCACTTGGTAGAGTGCCTGCTTAGCATTGCCAACCACCAGGCACAGCGGTGAGGCAGGGGATCAGCTCAATATGTAGTGATTTCAAGGTTAGCCTGGGCTACATGAGACACTATGTAAAGAAAATGAAGATAAAATGGGGGTGGGGAGGAAAAGGGGGGTGGAAAGGACTGACCCGGTGAAAACTTAGGAGCCCTGCTGAAGGCTAGGCTGATCTATCAGCTCGTGCTGCACCTGGGCATGAGAATGCTGCCAAACTGTTCTGCCCCAGAGTCCTGAGTAAGCACTGAGTCCCTCCTCAGTGAGAAAGCCCTCAGGCCACCCAGCGCTCAACCACTGAGTCTCTGCTGTGCTTTCTCTAACAGGAGTTTACAAAGTAGAACTGCCCTGGCTAAGAGGCAGATCTGTACCAGTTTGTATCCCCCATTGAGATAGGAGTCCAATCTTTTGGTTTTTCAGATAGGGTCTCATGTAGCCCAGTGTGGCCTCAAACTCACTAGGTAGATGAGGATCTCCCACCTCCACTTCCCAAGGGCTCAAGTTACAGGTATCAGCCTTTTCCGAGGTGCTGGGGACCCAAGGCTGTGTGCACGGCAGGTAAGCACTCTACCAACTGAGCTACTTCCCCAGCCCCTGGAGGGGGTGGAGTCTGACCTTATTATTATTGTAAGGATAGGGGTGGCTGAGGAAGGGAGGAAGTTGGGGCAGAACTCTTGGCTGCCCTTGGTGAGGCTTTGGCCGCCAGTCTTTACACAACCATGATTTTCACCTCGTCGTTCTCATCAGCACGGTAGAAAAAGGGGATGCAAGGGTTGCTACCCAGGCCTGGGCGCTCCTGGGGGTTCTGGATCTCACGCAGCAGCTGCATGATCTGCTGTGCAGTGGGATTCTCATGGGGAGCAGGCAGCCCTGCCTCTCCTTGTGCAGGCTCTGTGTCGTCAGCCAGGCTCACCTCCCTGAGGTCTTTAGAGAAAGGAGGAGGGGTCATGGCTCTGCATGCCATGGGAGCATCTTCCCATCTGTGCTCTCCCATGACAGCAGCTCTACTCACCATCCTGCTGGTCAGCAGCGCCCAATTCCTGGGAGCCCGTGGGCACTGGGGTGGGCACATCAACAGGGTTCTGAGAGACTGCCAGGAACCTGCCCTGCCATTCATTGCGCTCGTTCACAAGCCTCAGCACCAGCTCCTGAAGCTCCAGCAGCTTTACCTGGAGAAAACAAGCTCAACCTCAACAGCCCAGCCCAGACTCGCCAGGCCTGGACGACAGAAATTCGAGGCTTACCTTCATCTCCTCCTTGTCCTGAGCCAGCCGGCTGATGTATTCTTCCTTCTCCAAATGCCGAGCCTTCAGCACTGCCCTCTGGTTTTGGTAGAGGGCAATGTACTCTCCTGTGGGGGTGGCAGGCAGGTGGACACGGCTCACACACTGTGGCTCCCCCAGTCTGCCCCGTGCACAACCCCCACTGCCTTAGGGTGAGCTCCGCCTCACCAATGGTGTCTGTCTCTCCAGAAAGCTGGATACAGCAATGTTCAAGCTCCTCTACCCTCTCCTTGAGCTCCACTTTCTCCTGCATGACCTCCAGGAAGCGGCTCTGGAGCCAAGACAGAGGTTTCAGGGAATCAGGAGCCCTGGCTGGCCCCACCCTCCCAGCCCCACAGACAAACTCACCTGCAGCTTTTCCATGGCTACATGTAGGGCCTGGTTGCTCTCCTCCGACACAGAGTCAACCACATTCCTGGGGACCACTGCCTCCTCAAGCTTGCTTTGGCCTGGGGCTGCCAGGTGAGCCAAGCTCCGGCTCCGTGCCTTCTGCTCTCTCAGCTGCACACGCAGGCGGGCCTGCTCTTCCCCAGCTCGAGCTAGAGCTGCATTAAAGAATGCCACCTGCACACAAGAGGGAGGTGTGCCTCTCAGGGAGATGGTCAGGACAAAGGGGGCAGGAAGAGAGGGGGAGCACCTGTTCCCAGATGGGAGACTGACCACTGGCTCCTAGGTGCAAAGTGGTAATCAAAAGACATCAGAGGGCAGAAAACCAAGGACAACAGAGGAAACAAACAGAAGGGGCAAGACAGAGCCCAGCTTACCATGGCCTCTCTACTGTCTAGGTCTTCTGGGATGGTCAGACTGGGCTGAGGAACCTCCTCATCTTGCTCCTCCTGGTCCACATCTCCTGGGGGCAGACAGTGGGTCGCCTCCTCTAACAATCCCAGCCGGTAGACAGAGTGGACTAGGAGAGGAGAGCTCAGAGCCCCACCTCTGTGTCCCCACTGTATACCCTGGGGCCAGCCAGTGACTAGAAAATGCCCAATCAAAGCTTCTCCAAATATATCAACTCTAGTCTTCTCCTCCTGGGCAGGCAGTCTTACCTTCCCTAGGGAGGACCAAGAGGCTCAGCTGAGCTTGAAGCTGTTGGTTCTCCTGGCTGGTAGCTTTTAGGCGCTCCTAAGGGGCCAGGACAGAGTGAGAAGGCACAGAGGTGGCCAGGTCCTCCCTCTGGGCCCAGCCTTAACAGCTGCCTCACCTGGGCCTCCTGCAGCTCCTGGCGGGCCATCTCGGCTGCCATCTTGCCCTGTACCTCCTCATGCTGCAACTGGTCCATGAGCTGTGTTTGCAGCAGAAGCTGCTTGTGCAGGGCCTCCTTCTCAGAGGTCAGCTGCTCGTAGGCCGCCAAGTGCTGTTGGTAGGCAGCAACGTACTGCTGCAGGTGCGACAGGCACTGGTCTCTCTGCTCCTGCAGGCCCTGTGCTTCTTGGCTCTTCAGCTCCACCTGCAGGAAGGCAGGCTAGAGCTGAGGGCAGGCAGTGCTTTTGTACCCAGTCTCCTCACGCGGACACCTTTCTCACCACTTTAGGTCCCAGGAGTGGAAAAGCAGATGGGACCAACCCATCCTGTTCTGTACAAACTACTAGTGCCTGATATTTTACGCACACTTTCTCATGTAAACGTTAACACCTCTATGAGGAAACTCATCCTTTAAGTTCTGGATGGGTCTGAAGCTAGGAAGCATCTGAACACATGGATGTGAATCCAGCCTGATGTGAACCCAGGGCCTTGTATAACCTACAACTCTAAAACGGCAGCTTCTGGCCTTGCCACCGATGAAGAGCAGACTGGGGCTACCTGTTCCAGGCTGCAGCTAATCTGTGACAGGCCTTGTACCCACCCCTCCCCAAGTCTGGTGGCTGACACCTGTGGTAGGCCTTACCGTCTCCTTCAGCTCTCCCAGCCGCTCCTGCAGCTCTCCTAGCTTCCTGGCCAGCTCTTTCTTGACATGCTGCTCTGATTGCAGCGCACTGGTAATCTCCATGTTCTCATTGGTCTGAATGGAAAGCAGCAGTCAATAAGACCTAATGTGGCTGGGGTCACCAGAATTGCATGTGTGCTCCCTCCCACAGAGCAGGGAAGGCCGCTGGATCATTCCCACACACCCTAGGGCTCTGGATCATGGGGTGCCTTTGCCACTACCACCTCACGTGAGGTAGACAGCACCCCATTCCTTGTGGGTGCTGACCAAAAGGGGCGAGTGTGTTCCCTGTGAGCAAGGAGGGCCTGCGGGCTCCGCACCAGCCTGACAAAGCCGTTCTGCAGCTCGGCCAGCTGCTCCTTTAGCTCGCGGTTCTGCGACAGCGCTCTGCTGATGGTGGTGCGGTCACTCTGCATGCTCTCCAGGATCTGCTTGCGCTCCTCGGCCTGCTCGCTCCAGTGCTGGGCCTCCCGCTCCAGCTCCAGCAGCCGGCCCTCCTGCTCCCGGTTCAGGTGGCTCAGGCTCTCATTGTCCTGCACCTGGGCCCGCAGCCGGCCCGTTAGACTCTCCAGTTCCTTCTGTAGCTGCTCAAGCTCTCCCTGCAGCCGCTCCTCAGCCTCCGAGGGCCCAGCTGGTGGCTCTGGGGCAGGTGGCTCCTCTGAGAAAGGAAGCAGGCACAGTGAGGGGATCCTCTCTTGCCTCCACTGTGAGTTGGGCTCCCTGCCCCAAGCTCTGGCTTCTTTTCTGTCAGGGTCTCAGATGAGGTAAGTGTTTCAAGCTACTCTAGTACACTTCTCTGATGCTCAGTCACCTGCAGAGGTGTAGCAGTAGGCATGCCACCCTGTTTTGCACAGAAAGGCACATATTCAGAGATGACAAGGCTTGTCACCTGGTCGGTCCTGGCAGAGACCCTTTGCCCGTTGTAATGCCCTTACACCCCCCTACCCCCCAGGGCAATGGAAGTCACCTTCATGGTCCTTTGACCCACTCCCACTCTCAGGTCACCCTTGCCCTACTCACCCATCTGACTCCTGAGTTCGGCCAAGCTGGTCTCCAGCTCTTGTACCTGACTTTCTGTGTGCTCCTTCTGTTCCTTCAGTGTGTGCACCTGCCCAAGGCACAGGGGGCGCTGGAGATCCCAGGCACCAGCCATCCCCAGTCCCGCCTCTGCAAAACCAAAGCCCCTAACCCCTCAGCTGCACCATACTGACATTCAAGAAGAGCAAAGACACCAGAGGTGAGGTCTCACCTGCTCTGCCATTTGCTGTACCCTCTGCTGCCACATGGCACTCTCTCCTTTCAGGTTCTCCGCATACTGGTCTCTCTCTGCCTGGAGCTGCTTCAGTGACTCCATCAGCTGCATCAGTCAATGTGCAAGTTACGAAGGGTTGCTACTGGTCCTTACCTGCCCTTGGCCATCTGGGGTCGTGCCCTTCCTCTCACTCTACAGATCCTCACCTGGTTGACATGGGTCTCCAGCTGAGCCCGCTCCTCCATGGCTTGTTGTAACTGCTCATTACCACCAGAGGCCTCAGATTGGCTAGAGAACTGTATGAGGGAAATGAGGGGTTATGTCTGGGAGCCTGTGCTGTTCTGCTGCAGTGCTCCCCACAAGAGTGTGAGCTAGGATGACATCCCGGTGTCATTGCCGTATGAGAACGTGTCAGGAGGAGCTAAGCAGACTCCTGCATGGGCATTTAAATTAAACAGAATGATGGCATTTCAGCAGGCATGGGGGCTCATGCCTGCAACCTCAGCACTTGGACGGCTAAGGTAGGAGAATTACCATGAGATCAAGGCTCACCTGGTGAGTTACAGGTCACACTGGGCTACTGATAAGACTCTGCCTCAACAGCAACATAAATAAATAAAAATAAAGATTCAACAGCCATCCAACCACTACTGAGGTAACAGATACAAGGTGTGGCCAGGGTTCCATTGTTGAACAATTAGTAAATAATATTACCACAAGACAGGAGGAGGTTCCAAACTGTCCAAACTGTCCAGCCCTTGGCTGCAGTTCACCCCCGAGGAGCCACAGACTGTGTGCCTGGGCCTCTCACCTGTTGCAGCAGCAGCTCTGACATTTCTAACTTCTTCTGCAGCTCCTCCACCCCCAACTGTGCAGCTGCTTTCTCTGCCCCCAGGACTCGAAGTTTCTCTTCCAATTCTGAGTTCTGCTGCCTCAGGTCCTCATTACTTTTGCTGTGGTCAGAGGCAGAGCAGAAAGGAAGGAACCAAGAACAGAAAGGAACTCATTTCAGAGTGCAGCATGAGCCTGGCCACACAGCCACAGGACAAAGCACTGAGTCACAAGTAACAGGCCTCAGAGAGACTGAGTGACCTGGGCCACGCCATGACTCAGGAGCATAGCTGGGACCAGAGCACAGCTCTACACAAACCCAAACCTGTCTCCACTGAGTCTCCACTCTGCACAATGAGGCTGTGGAGAGCCCAGCCTCCTTGCCATTCTGACCTGTTCTTGTACAGCTCCAGCTTGAGGGCGTCTCGCTCTTTGGTTAGGTCCTTGTTGTACTGCAGAGAGAGAAAGCAAGTCTGGACTAGGCAGGCTGAAGCAGCAGCTGGCACACCAACGGCCCCGGTGATGTTCCACGTGACGTTTCCTCTCCCTTGTCACACTTGGCCTTCTCCCATGCCATGTCTACATCTCCAAGTCTCATTTGTGATTCTGTGGGTTTGTCTTGTTTTTAAGGTAGGATCGCACTATGTTATCTAAGATGGCTTCAAACTCCTGGGCTAAGATGGTTCAGCCTCCCCAATAGCTGGGACCAAAGGTGTGCACCACTGGTCACAGCCTTCAGGGTTGCTTTGTTTTATTTATTTTATATGTATTGGTGTTTTGTCTACATATATGTCTGTGCTCCACAAACATGAGTTACGGACAGGTGTGAAGCACCACGTGAGTACTGGGAATCAAACCTGAGTCTTCTGAAAGAGCAGTCAGTGCTTTTAATTACCAGGCCTTTGTTTTTAATTAATACTATGTTTTGCAAGGCTGGGATCAAACTCAAGCCTTGTACAGGCGGGTCAACTGCTCTACTACTGATCAATAACACTCTAGCATTTTTAAAATTTTTCTTCCCAAACACAGTCTGAGGGATCCAGGAGAGCCTAGAATTTATAAGCTGACCTTGAACCCTCCTGCCTCGGTCTCCCCAGTGCTGAGATCACAGGCATGTGTCACCTTGCCCAGTGACACATGGTTTTATGAGACACAGTCTCATGAAGATGGGGCTGGCCTTTAACTCCAGATCTTCTTGCCTTTTTCTTCCAAGTGCTGGGATTGCAGGTATGTGCCACTCCATCTGGACCACTCCTTTGTTGTACTGTCATTATTACTACGACAATGACTCTTACTATTTTTTTTTTTTTTTTTTTTACTTTTTGAGACAGGGTCTCTCTACATACACTAGGCTGTTCTTAATTTGCAGAGATTGGCCTACCTTTGTCTCCAGAGTGCTGATATTAAAGGTGTGGGCCACCACCACTAGTAATGCCGTTCCTTTGTTTCTAATAAGAACTCATGAACAGGATGATGGCAGTGGTGGCACACACATTTAGTCCCAGTGCTTCAGTGGCAGAGGCAGGTGGATCTCTATGAGGTCAAGGCCAGCCTGGTCTATAGTGCTAGCTCAGGATAGTCAAGGCTTCACAATAAACAAACAAACAAAAAACAACAACCACAAAAACCAAACCAAAACCACATGCAGGGTATGGTGGTGCACATCTTTAACCCCAGCGTTCAGAAGGCAAAGATCAGTGGATCTATGAGTTCCAAGCTACACGGAAACCCTGTCTTAACAGCAACAAACAGAAAACAGACAAGAAACAAAAACAAAACAATCTATGAGTTCCAAGCTACACGGAAACCCTGTCTTAACAGCAACAAACAGAAAACAGACAAGAAACAAAAACAAAACAAACAAACAAAAAACCCTCAGTAAAGGGGCAGATGGTTATTCTTCCACAAGACCCCAGTTTGAATGCCTCTAGGTATTGCATTCAGTGCTCGCTTGTACAGTCCCCAGTTACCCAGCATTGACACAGTGGCTCCAGTTTCAGGGGATCCAGGTGCCTTCTGCCCTCTGCAGGCACCAGGCATACATTTGGTGCATATATATAAATGCGAGACACACACACACACCGAGTAAATAAACCTAAGTAAACCTTAAAGTTATACATTTAAAAACTCCATAGGGATGAGTCAGGCAGAGACAGAGAATAAGACCTGAATGTGCTGATAAGACTGTACTCTTGCCGGGCGGTGGTGGGGCACGTCTTTAATCCCAGTACTTGGGAGGCAGAGGCAGGCGGATTTCTGAGTTCGAGGCCAGCCTGGTCTACAGAGTGAGTTCCAGGACAGCCAGGGCTATACAGAGAAACCCTGTCTCAAAAAACCAAAAAAAAAAAAAAAAAAAAAAAA
>NW_021620941.1:1976675-1999415 GCF_004785775.1 Grammomys surdaster
AAAAAAAAAAAAAAAAAAAAAAAAGACTGTACTCTTAGCATCTGGATGCTGAGGTAGGAGGATTATGTATTTTTCTTAAGAAACGACATTTACAGTGGGCTAGCATTGGGCCAGGAGCTCTCGGAAACTACTGGTGTTGTCAATATTGTTCACCAAGCACTTTACCAGGCCCGATTGCTAACAATCCCATTCAACCTTCACATGCACCTCAAACAGTTGCCATCATCCCCACTGGGCAGAAACAGTACACAAAGGCTTAAGTGCGGGCCTGAAATCAACAGAGCTGAGACTTGGACATTTTGGGGTGTCTAAATCTCTAGGCCCTTTCCCCCGGGGGCTGCAGATAAGAGGAGGCTACTTCTCTTATTTAACTTCTATCTGAATCTTGCTCTCCTGAACATTCACAGTCACCCTTTCCCAACCTTGAGTTTACCGATCACCTCAGCCATGGTTTACATACATTGCACACACACATTTTCCTCTCTCCACAAATGGTACCATGTTAAGATCTGTACTTTCACAGACAAGCACTCATCCCACCTTGTAGCACTTAGTCAAGGCCACACACAACCAGCAGGGTCACACAGGCACCTGCCTCTAGGTGTTGCACTCAGTCAGTGCTTGCTTGTACAGTCCACAGTTACCCAGCAGGGGACTGAAGCTCCAGGTTGCTTCTACCACCCACACGACATAAGCAACAAGAAATGGCACGGTGTGTGCTGAGCTGTCAGCAGCAAGACACTGAACCATGCAAAAAAGCCCTTTAAGCTCACTGTCCACCAGGAAGCTGCTGATGGGCAGAGAAGCGACCTGTCTTACCCTGTCTGCCTGTTTCTGTTGCGTTGACACAGTAGACAGTGTTCGCTCCAGCTCTCCCACACGCTGTCGGGAGGACTGTAGACGGCTGGCAAGATCCTCCGACTCTCCTGGACCGAGAAAAGTCTAGATGGAGCCCCAGGGAGCCTCCCTCAAGCCTGCCACAGCATCAGTACAAGGCTAAAGGGTGCAGGTCCTACCTGCTTTCTGCCTGGCTGCTTGCTGAGTGTGGGCCAGGGCTGTCTGTAATTCTGCCTTCTCAGACACTAGGATGCCTATGGTCTGAATGTGAACCTTTGGAGAAAAGGCCATGAGTGCTGAGAGAAAGGAGAGAAACACTCCATAGGACTCAGGGACACTGGCCAGACCTCTCACCTGCAGTTGTTCCCTGAGAGATCCCTGCTCCTTTGCCAGCTTCTGCTGATAATCCTTCTTCTCCTGCAGGCACAAGGAAGTGCAGCTTTTAGTGGGGAAGCAAGAGGTAGCCCAAGGGACAAGCCCCCAGAAAGACAAGACACCAGGATAGGCACACCAGGAGGCCAGGTGATCAAGGATCCTATAGAGGACACCCTGTTGGGTGAGTCTTCTCCAGGATAGAAGTAAGCAAGACCAAGGCCTGCAACTCTGAGGCCTCCCTGACCCCCATTGCTCATGAAAGGAGTAAACATAGAAATCACATTACTTTTTCCAGTTGATCGAGAGTGTCTTGGTTCTGCTGCTTCTGTGGGAAGAGTCAAAGGAAACTGGCTAGGACTGGTCCCTTTCATGACACCCCAGACCAAGCAGGAGGATGGATTTGAAAAGGTACTCAGACCCACATGGGTAATGAACTGAGAAACTGCTCGGGCTCCCGGGGTGTTGTGTCTGCCTCTCACTCGCAAGTATGCAATGGGTTCACACTAAAGGACAGTGACTCTAGAAACAAGTTTGAGAAGGATGACTACCCTCCGCCAACTTGGGACTTGGCAGTGTGTTAAATTAAAACTGAGCGTGTCTTGTGGGCACAACCAAGAGAGGAATGGGAGAGCACTTGTTCCTGACAAGTCAGTGAGCTTTTAAACTCTTGCCTCTTAAGAGTAGTCAGAGGTCTCTGACACCCTCCAATTCTGCCAACAGGAAAACCAAACCCAGGGAGTGGTGTGGCCAAAATCAGAGCGCAAATGAGGAGCTAAGGCAACAGGACACGGGTCCTGACACCAACTGGGTCTGCGCTCCCATCTACTGGAGGCACCAAGCTCAGGATACAGAGGGCACGGACGACTCAGGAGGGAGTCTGGAGTACAGAAAGGAGGCCGAGAGAACAACAAGAATCATGCTGCATGCTCAATGCTCTGGGCGCCTCCAGCCGAGACCGAAGCCCCCAAGTTTTCCATTCCCCCTTTGGTCCCAGGAGCCCCCTAGTCCCTTTCTTCAGAGCCCAAAGGGGAAACTGAAGCCCAGGACTGGCAGCAAGAATCAGGGACCCCGCTGGACTCTTACCAATTCCTCTATCGTGCTACTGAGTTGTTTGTTTGTTACATAGCTGGAGTCCAGGGCTACTGCTAGCTCTTGGTACCGGCTCTGAGGCGCATGCAGAGAGGAGGAGTTGGAGGAGGGATGGGGGGAAAGGTAGAGAGAGCATCATTAGGGGTGGGGGTGGTGGGCTGTTTCAGCTGGCAGCGGGCACCCAGGTCCCTGTAGGAGGAGATAGGTGGTTGGCGTAAAGGGTTGCTGGGCCATGATTCAAGGCCACTCACCTCCAGTTCCTTCATGTTGGAAGATGTGAGGCCCTCCCCGTTGATGTAGGATGTAGACTAGGAGAGACAATACCTCACATGGAGATGCTCTGTGACCCTCAGTGTCTAATCTCTGCAGCCTCCTCCCTCCCCCTCAATGAGAAGACTCTGCTTTCCTGCTCATTCACACCCTCTTTGTGCCACTCCTCATGGCTCTTATCCTGCCATGGCTCAACCCTGCCACCGCTCAACAGCTGACACCTCGAACTTTCCACACTAGGATAAAATCTTGTTGCCCATTGCGGTCCAAATCCAAGTCTTCTCAAGTATGCCAAAAGCCTCTCATGAATTAGTCTCTTGAGAATCCCTTTCTCATTTTCTACCATACTTTCCTTTCTACCTTCTTTCTGAACCCTAATCTTGTGGTACCTCAGACACAAGGCCGTTAAGCTGTTGAGAAAGTTGTCGCAGACTCTCAGTCGATGAGAAAGTCCTAAGGGAGGAGACATAAGATCAGGGGTGCAGGTAGTTTGATGAGAACGGGGCTCATGGGCAGAGGCCTGCCCTGACTCCCTCAGCAGGAAACACTTACTTGGTCTCCTCCATGAGGTTAGAGCAATTGCCAGCATCATGGCTCTGTATGGGTAGAAAGAGATAAGGTACATTCAGCTTCTGCTTACTGTCACACAGGGACACAGTGGGCCAAATTCATCTCAACACCCATCTTCCCAAGCCTTCCCCATCGTGGCCTCCCCAGGCTCCCCATCCAGGCTCCAGGAGCAGCACCTGGACCAAGCCATCTGAAGAGAGAAGAACAAAGAACTTCCTTTGGGAGTCCTTCCAGAAGCAGACAGGAGGGCAGCAGGCAAAGGGAAGAAGCACAAACCTGAGTGAGATCAGCATCGGTGGAAGGGACGACACCAAGGAACATAGTGTCAGCAGCAGCAGTTGGTGGTGCAGGAGCAGTGTGGTCTGTGGGCACCTGTCACAGAACAGAGCAGGGGGGTCAGAAGACCATGCAGGAGAGAGGTGCTTTACTGCCACGGACATGAGGTGATGGGGCAAGCGGGATAGCACAGCAGCAGGCACAGGACAGTCGCACATGCTGGGAGCTACTGGGGTACAGACATGGCCTGGCCAGGCCTCAGGCCACCTAGTTGTATTCTGAAGGGCCAGAGCTCAAAGCAGGGGCTGCAGGGTCTCCTTCCTGAACACCCAAGGACCTAGTTCCCTCTGGAGCTCTGACCTGTGGCAGCCACAGCAGGTAGAAGAAGTGCCAAGGCCAGGAGGCAGAGAGCTAACTGCCCCTGACTCTAGGCCTTGCTCCTGGGACGGAATCGCCATGGTCAACATTCTCCCCTCTCCCCTTGCTTTCCTGCCTTCCCTCCTCCCAGACCCACACACTGGCTGAGCTTATCGATTCAGAAACAACTGGATAAAGCAGGGAACAATGGCTGCCCTTTGGCTTGAAGTATCTAGGAGCGATGTGAGTTTCCTAGGAAAAGCAGGCTGGGACCAATCCTAGGATTCGGATATGGCAGCTTGTAGAAGTCTCCCAACTTCCCTGGCAGAACTAGCTGCTTAACTAGCTATACTTAGTTGCTCCTCAGGCTCAGGCCTCACTTGTTTGTTTTATTTGTTGAGACAGGGTCTCACTATGTAGCCCCAGCTGTCCTGGAACTCACCCTGTAGACCAGGATGGCCTCAAACTCACAGAGATCTGCTTGCCTTTGCCTTCCAGGTACTGGGATTAAAGGAATGCACCCCTATGCCTGGTAGTTCAGGCTTCACTCCAGACTATGTCTCTGGCTTAGAGTTCTTCTAATGTCCAACAGTCCAGATAGGCAGAGGATGGGAGGACAAAGGGAAAGGGACAAAAAGTCCAGGCCTGTCCAGCAAGACTGGTCTGGGAGGAAGTGGCCATGCCTTTCTCCAAAGAAAGGGCTGCTTGCTTTCTGTAGCCTTCAGTCTCAGCCTCTTGAGAGGATGACCAAATTTCCTCCTTTGAGCAAATAAGAAAAGACCTCTGAGAACTCAGCATGAGCCTCATTCTCTTGAGGTTTACTGTGATCTCGCCTCTACAACTTATGTGACTGTCAGTTCTGAATCACCCACAGGTGTTGCCTTGACAACAGCTACAGTTGAGTCTAACAGGTAAGACCAGGGGCTCAGTGGCAGCTGGCCATGCCTAAGACAGTCTGGAGGTGTGGCACTCTCAGCAACAGACCCTCCTAGGCTCTGGGTCTTGTAGCATCTTAGGAACATACATCTCTAAGACTGCTAACATTCAGAGAGGCAAAAAATAAATAAAAATATTTTTCTGAGTACCTTTTGGTTTTTGTTTTAGGTTTTGAAACAGGGTCTCTCTGAAGTTCATGCTTGCCTCAGAATTGCTATAGAGCCCAGGCTGACCTCAAACTTGAGACCTCCTTTCTGCCTCAGCTTCCCAAAAGCAGGGATTATACGGCTAGGACATCATGCACTGTTGGGAAACTCTCAAATGCTTTGTGAGCAACCATGTAACTCCCCAATTTTAAGTCTTACAGCTAAGCATGGAGTTCTTACAATGTTTCCTCTCTCCTCAAAATGCTCTGTCCTGTCAGAAACTACTCTTATCTTTCCATAACTTCCTGTTTTATCTCTACTCAGGAGATGGCAATCGGAGTAGAAAATCAGTTACTGATTCGAGAAAGTTTTCAAAAACACAAGAAAAGTCTTCACTTCTGGAACAGAGGGGCTGGGTGCTCTGGTAAGTATTTCCCAAAGGGGAAACCGAAGCCCCAGCTCTGTGTGACTGACTCCTTAGCACAACAAACAACAAATATGTGCCCCCCACTCCCGTACACACAATGTGCCACTTCTGAGCTGAGTACTGAGGCACAGCACCTGAGCAGATCACAACACCTGGCCAAGATCAGTTGTGTTGGCTGAAAAAGAGCCCAACAACAGCCTGCCAGTCCTCATTCTGTCCATACCCAGCGTAACAGGATGTGGCCTTGGCTCAGGCCACTCCTTCAGTTGGACAGAGCCTCTCCTTTTGTTTGGCAGATGTCCCCTGGCACATGTTAACTGAAGAAGTACTAAGTTATATCCAGGAGGCCAGCTCTAAGCCCTGCGACACAGGTCCTGTCGCACGTGGATGCCCTGTGTCTCTGAAAAGTGCCTGCCAGTCAGCTCTCTGCTCCTCTCTTCTCACCTGCGGGACCCATCTTTCATCATCGAAGTAGCTGCAAATGACCCTTCTCCAGCCCCAAGTCCACTGGGAAGCAACTTTCCTTTCGACACATCAGGCGCCCTGGAGATCACGTGACTCTTGTCCTGTACATCTAGTCTGGTTACTGGCTCGAGACAGGCTTTCACTATGTAGCCCAGGCTGTCTTGGGACCTGCCATCCTCTTGTCTCAGTCTCCAGAGCGCTGGGCTCACAGGCATGGACTACTGCACCTGGCTTGTGCATCTATCTCTGTCACTGTTTAGCAAAGTGCCTTCCTATCAAGAACAGAGGCTGAGGGCAGCTTCTCCTGGTCACTCATTTGTGAGTTAACTTTACATGTTTCTTTTTGTTTGTTTGTTTGTTTTTTGTTTGTTTTGTTTTGTTTTTTCGAGACAGAGTTTCTCTGTGTAGCCCTGGCTCTCCTGGAACTCACTCTGTAGACCAGGCTGGCCTCGAACTCAGAAATCCACCTGCCTCTGCCTCCCAAGTGCTGGGATCAAAGGCGTGCGCCACCACTGCCCGGCAACTTTACATGTTTCACAGCTAGTTTCTTTTCTTTTTTCTAAGATAGGGCTTCTCTGTATACCCCTGGTTGTCCTGGAACTTACTTTGTAGACCAGGCTGGCCACTTCCTCCTAGACTCGGAGATCTGCCTGCCTCTCTACCTTCAGAGTGTTGGGAATAAAGGCATGTACTACCACTGCCTGTTGAGGGTTTCTTAGAAAAAAGTCTTAATCCCAGAAACTACTATCAATTCACTTTCTCATAACCTATGTTACTAAGTTTCAAACCAAAATGAGTTCATAAAAAAGAACCACAAGTTTCTATGGTCTAGTTTTTTATAGACAGATGTCCAGAGGGCAAGATCTGAAAAGTGTTTTTGTGTTCCATCTGTCCCAGTCTGACAGTACCATGCTAGATATTCATAAACTAATCTCACACATCTGATCTGAAAGTTGTTTCCCCAATTAGCTTTAACTTTCAAGGTGGGTCTCATCTTATCTAAGATGAGAAATAATGCAGGGAAAGAAAAAAACCCAATCAAGCAAGCAGTTGAGAAAGCAGACATAGGGGCTGATGGTTAACTGAGGCAACACGAAGTAAGCCAGTGGCAAAGGGTCCCTCAAACAGGGAGGCCTCTGTGACATGCACGGCTGGGAGAGCAAGCCAGAGGGAGTCTCGGCACTGCCTCACCTTCCTCTTGTCTAATGGGGGGAGCGAGACCCCATTGCAACGGTTAAGGTCGGACACCAACACCTTCAGAATGTCCTGAATCTACAGCAGGCGAGAAGGGAAAAGAAGAGTGGGGAGGGTTGTTGGGGGGGGGGGGAGAAGAAATAGGGGTTAGGGGAGCAAGAAAGTCAGGGCAGGAAGAAGAGAAACAGTCAGGGAGACGGAATACTCAGGAGCACAGATTAGCACCCAAGCCTGTGCCATCTTTCCAAGCAGCCACCTGCTACCTTGTCAGAGGCAGCCCTCAGAGTGAGCAAGAGTCCCCAAGGGATGCAGTCATTACACCTGACCAAGGCAGCAACTCAACACATACAAGACCCTTTCCACAGACCTAGGATTGGACAGAGCAATCTGTTCCCATGTCCACCTTAAAACCAAACTCTCAAATAAGACTTCTCTTTTACACTGCCACAATACAGCTAAAAAGAGAATCTGTGAGACAATAAGCCAATCCACCATCATCCTGTCAGATGAAAGAACTAAATGTGTGGGGGTGGGGTGGGGGGGTAGGACTTTCCTGAGGTAACCCAGCAAGCTCATGACAAAGATGGACTTAACACTCAGATCTCCACTTACTGATGGCTCCTTTTCGGAAGCCTTAGAACAATGATGTCCCCTCTGGCTTGGTTTCTACCCAAACCAAGAAAATCAAACAGTACCTATTGTTGGCTCACTGTTAACTCCACAGCAGACCCTCCACTAGGGGAATGAGCGGGAAAACAATTGCAATAAACTTCACTTAAACTTTATAGATACACGTTAAAAATATTACCGATATTATATAGATAAAGAGGCTCAAAGAGTTTAAACAACTTGTCTTAAAGTCATATTTCTAACTGATGGAGAGATAGAATTCATACTCAGATATTATTTTCTCTGCTGAGATAAAACCCAGAGTCCCTTGGGAGGCGAACCCTAGTTCATTACCACTGAACTAGGCTCCAAGCCCTCAAAGCCAGAATCTTTAACCGGTACCTGACATTTCCACCTGAACCACAGCCCTCCTTTCTTCCCACCGGCCCCATCCCCAGGAATCTGCTGGCGAAGACTCACATTCTCTGGGGACTGACAATCACTGGCAGTGCTTCTCTCTGGGCTATGGCCATTTTTAATCTTTTTCTTCTTCTTTGCTCCTGCAGGGACACCCGGGCTGTTTTTCTGCTGATACTCTCTCAGCTGTGGAAAGCAGAACAGAAAGAAATGAAGGCCATTTGCCCCACACTCACAGCCTCGACTCCAGCTTTCCAGTTTATTGAGTTTTCTGCTTGGTGTTTCTGTTTAAGACACCAGGCCGTACCCCAGGCAAGGCACTCACTCACTCTGTGGATGTGGGTGACTCTAAACACCTGCTCTTCCTGCCTGGACTTCTAAAAGCACCGGGATTACAAGTGTGTGCCACCATGCCTGATTTATACAGTCCTGGAGATCAGGCCTAGTCCCTTGTGCTAGTTAGGCAAGTATTCCACACAGCGGGATACTTGAAGCCCAGTTTCTTTCTATGCTGCTTTTATAAAAATACTTTTTATTTTAAAGTACACTGGTGTTTTGTTTGCATGTATGTCTGTGTGAGGGTGTCATATCTTGGAGTTACAGGCAGTTGTAATCTGCCATGCACATGCTGGGAATTGAACTTGGGTCCTCTGGAAGAATACTCACTGCTCTTACTCAATAAGCCATCTCTCCAGTCCCCTATAAAAATATTCTCATGTACCATGATTTTACAAGGTATAGTAATGACCTCTTTTTTGTTGTTGTTGTTTGTTTCTTTCTTCGAGACAGGGTTTCTCTGTGTAGTCCTGGCTGTCCTGGAACTCACTCTGTAGACCAGGCTGGCCTCGAACTCAAAAATCCACCTGCCTCTGCCTCCCAAGTGCTGGGATTAAAGGTGTGCGCCACCACCACCCGGCAGTAATGACCTCTTAATGGCAGAAGAAATAGTATGGCTAAAAAGGTAGTAATTGGGTTGGGAATGCAGCTCAGTGGAATGCTTGCCTAGCATTCAAGAGGCCCTAAGTTCCATCCCAGCAACATATACACATGCCCATACACACATACACACAGAAGCAGACACAGAAACTCAATCTTCTGATGCTCTGCTCTGGGGTTTGCAGCTCCCATGGGGAAAGTCTAGAGGTAGAGATCAGAGAGTAAACATTTAGTAGGCAAGAACTGGCTGGGTGTGCTGTTACCTATCTATAATCCCAAGTCCTGGGAGAGGCAGGGGGCGTGAGAGTGCTCCTCCACAGCAGCCCAGGCGCCACAGCAGCCTGGGCTCCACAGTGATCCCCAGTCTCTGACGACAACAAGCAAACACATGAACCAGTAGACAGAACTATATCCTGGACCTTAAACCCTACTCCTCTTTTCAGAACATTTTTTCTGGCTGGTGCACACCTTTAATCTAAGACCTTAAAGCAGAGGCAGATGGATCTCTGTGATGAGATGACGCTAGGCTAACCTGGTCTACATAGCAAGTTCCAGGCCACCAAGGATATACCAGAAGACCCTGTCCTTATTCTTATTCATGTGCATGAGTGTTTTGCCCACACACAGACACACACACACACACACACACTCTGCATGTACACCTGGTGCACACAGAGGTCAGAAAAGCATGTCAGAACCCTTGGAACTGGAATCACAGATGATTGTGAACCATCATGTGGGTGCTGGGAATAATACTCAAAGATAGTGTCTTTAAAACAAATATGTGTGTGAATACACACATGCATGCATGCTTGTATACTAGGGGAGAGGGTGCACAGGCATGTTATGGTGTACACAACAATGTCAGAGGACAGCCTCAGTATTGCTTCCTCTTTTCACTCTCAGACAAGTCTCTTGTTACCATACACACCAGGTTCTATGGCCTCTCAGCTTCTAATAATTCTGTCTCTGCCATACATCTATCCAGAGAACATCTGAGCTTACAGATTCATGATACCGTGTCTGGTTTTATATGGAGTCTATGAAATACAAGCTCAGGTACTCTTGCTTGTGTGGAAGTACTTTACCCAATGAGCCATCTCACTGTCAAAAGCCAAAGTACTGTCAATACAACCTCACGTCAATGGCTTCTTTTTGTTTCTGTTGTTATTGTAGGGCTAGGGATTGAACCTGGAGCATTATGCCTGAGAGGCCAGCATTCTACTACAGAGCCATATATATATACAACTTCCCTTCAAAAAAAGAAAAAACAAACCAGGATTGCTGGGTACGGCGGCCCATACTATTCACGAAGTACTAGACAGGCAGAAGCAGGCAGATCTGAGTTCAGGGCCAGCCAGGAATACATAGACTTTGTATCAAAAGCAAACACAAGGCAGGCAGTGGTGGCGCATGCCTTTAATCCCAGCACTTGGGAGGCAGAGGCAGGCGGATTTCTGAGTTCGAGGCCAGCTTGGTCTACAGAGTGAGTTCCAGGACAGCCAGGGCTACACAGAGAAACCCTGTCTCGAAAAAACAAAATTTAAAAAAAACCCACGGCCGGGCGGTGGTGGCGCACGCCTTTAATCCCAGCACTTGGGAGGCAGAGGCAGGCGGATTTCTGAGTTTGAGGCCAGCCTGGTCTACAGAATGAGTTCCAGGACAGCCAGGACTATACAGAGAAACCCTGTCTCGAAAAACCAAAAAAAAAAACCCACAAAATTAAATTTAATTTTAAAAAGATTGTATGTATATGAGAGTAGTTGTTTGTTTTTCCCTGCATGTATGTCTTTGGATCATATACATGCAGTAACCTAATTGGCCAGAAGAGGGCATAATATACAACCCTTAGAACTGGAGTTGGAGATAGTTGCTACCTGACATGTAGGTGAAGGAAGCTATACCCAGGTCCTCTGCAGGAGCAACAAGTGCTTTTACCTGCTGAACCACCTCTCCAACCCCAATATTGAGTATGACATACACCAAGCTGGTCTCAGATTCCATATATAGATAAAAATAACCTTGAAGTCCTGATCCTTCTGCCTCTACCTCCAGAGTCTCTGAAATACAGGCATGCATTGCTCTGCCAGTTAATGCCATGTCAGGATCCAAGCCAGAGCCTCACACATGGTAAGCAAACACTCTTGCCAACTAAGCTGAGTACTGAACAGGCCCTAACAACTAGCTCCACTCCTAACTCCACTGGGGCCATGTTATCAACACGTATTAAAGGTACATGGCAGTACTTCCTAAACTTTACAACATGACAGAAAGGCAGAAACCATGAAGGCACAGCTTTAGTGAACATGGGAACAGAAAGGGCACAGCTTAAGTGTCATTTCAGAGAGACGTCTCTAGAAATCTATGAAATGCCATGCCCAAGTTTTATGTTTTTTTCTCTCAAAAGAAGCATGGGAAAGTCATGCCACGAGATGCCTCACATGCATTCCTGCGGTTCTCATCACCCCAGTTTGAAAAAACAATGTGGCTGAATTTTAAGCTGTTAAGTTCGGTTCCCCAAGAAACTGATCAACACTTGTACATGCGTTTTGCTCCGGAGAGATTAGTCTCTAGAGAGCAGAAAACTGAAAAACCCCAATCCAAACCAAACCCGTTCTTCCATGTCAGCAAGGGACACTGACAGTGCTGTGTGCTCACATTAATGCTAAGTTAAGGGAATGCCCGACCTAAAGCGTCTCCGCACTAGATTCCACACTCTGACTCCCTTCCAGGTGGAAACAGAAAAGGGGGCAACAACATTAGGTGAGCAGGTGGGGCAATCCAAACCAGACTCTGAGTACTAATGACAGTTTCGAGGGGGACTGTGACGTAACTACATTCCACTCCATACTACCAACGCCCGAGTCGCCTACAGGGCCAGGACCGAGGTCCTTGGAGACAGGTGCCCAGAGAGGTACGAACTGGAGCGTCCGGAGCCGAGGGCTAAGAGACCCTGTGTCACTGACCAAAGTCACCTAGGGGCGACTGAGAGGGCGGGGGCTGGGTTGTTGAGGGGGCGGGGCTGGCTGAGAAGACTTCACTGGGGGAGCCCAGGGCGCAGAGGGGTTCTTCTACCGTGTGTCTCGGAAAATTATCGGACACTGGTCTTGGTCCTGCCGTTGGAGAAGCTCGGGTGGGGTCAAGGGGCCGCGACCCGGAGCGCTTTACCTTTTTCTTGGCCGCAGCCAATTTGCTCTGCCTGGTTTCTTCCGACATCCCGGGGCGGGGAGGGGGGAAGCGGGGGGGCCACATCACCACGATCCCGGCAGCCACCGCGGAACTGCTTCCGGCAGCTACGGCTTCTCGACAAGTGCCAGAGAAGGCGGGCGCAGGGCACCACTTGGACGCTCGGAAACCCGGCGTGACCTACCTTCCCCAAGCCCATTGGTTGATGAGAACGATGAATGACAGGGAGGCGTGGTCACGCTGTCGCGAGGCGGGAGCGACGGGTGGAGTTAACGACGAGAACTGCGCGCGCACCCATGACCCCTCGCAGCGGCCTATCAGAGGGAGGGGCGGGGCCGCTTTAGCTCGGTGCGTGCGCAGCCGGGCGTGAGGCGGTTGGTGGTCTCTGTCGTCGATTTCTAGTTCCTTGAAGCGGCCGTTTAAGCCCAACCCTGGACCCTTCAGAGTTTAAGACCACCCCGCTCCGGGTGCCCCGGACCTTAGGGTTCAGGAGGTGGGTGAGGAGCGCGCCGCGCTTCATTTCACAGCCCTTTCCCGACTCCTCACCAGGCCTCTCCATAACCCGTTCTCCACACATTCCCCTTCCCACGATGCGCACCCCGACCTCAGAGCCCCCTACCCCATCCCGCTAGCTCCGGTGATGTCCCGGCCCAGCCTCTTTCCGCTGCGGCTCCCGCGCCCCCTCGGTAACCCCAACCTCATCAGCCCCTTTCCTCGGGTTCCTCCCCAGGGGTGAGTCAGAATTCAGCCGAATTTACCATGGCGGCTACCGATCACCGGTGAGTATATCAGCCCCACCCCACCCTCCCTCTGCATCCCAACACCACCCATCGCCTCCCTCTTTGTGAGCCTTCCGCCGCCAACCTTAGTCCTTTCCTAATTCCACTCCTTCCTTTTCCTTTCTCAGACATGGGGTCCTGCCCTCCCATTCCTGCCCACGCCTCTCCAACTGCCTTTGCTTGCAGCTTTGTCCCCTAACCCAGCCTGCCACCAGTCCTGCATGATTTCCCAGCCAAGGAATCTATCTGTCTTTATGCTGACCACTCCCTACACTAACCTTTTTTTCGGGTCACCCCCAAAACTCAAAAGTCCTTCATTTCTCATCCCCAAAAAGTACTCTTTTTAATGAAATCATGATTCACTCCATTTTAGTAATTTCTTTTGTTTTTTATACTCCCCCCTTGAGACAGTTGTTAATCCTAAAGGTGGGAGGGGAAAGACCACCGACCCAAATCATAATGGCCAAATCAATTAAAGCAAACAGTTGATTAAAGCAAGCTTTTTTATTCTTGTAGTCAGCCCCTAAGGCGGGCCTTAAGAGGTCAGCCTCAGGTGTGAGGAAGACAAGGCTTTCAGAGCTCAGGGGTAGGGGGTTTCCAAACAGGATTTGGTGGGGTTACAGGGGCAGAACATAAGCATACACATCAGTCCAAATGACCTCCTCAAACAAAGACATGGTTGCAAGATGGGCAGAACTAGGTAGTCAGTCAGAGGTGGTCCTTTTAAAACAAAGGTAGGGTTGCAAGATGGTTATAAACAACTTTATGGAACAAAGACATGATTGCCATTCCTGTAACAGGCCATGCAGAACCATTTGTAGTTAAGGTTATAGGTGGGCCATAGCCCAATCCGTGAGAAACTGAGGTTTAATTAGAAAGAGGATTGAGCATACTTTGTAATGCTAATAAGATAGCTTTTAAGTCTAAGATGGAGGCAGACTGGTCCCAAATGCTGTATTCAAGGATGCCCTTGTGTGGCCTCACTATGTAGCCCACGCTAGTTGACTACTCTTCATCCTCCTGCCGTAGCAACTCAAATGCTAGAGAGCCAGGATAAATTATGGAGACTTGGGGAGAAAAAAGAGCACGCTGAGCAAGGCAGTGGTAGTGCAGGTTTTTAATCCCAGCACTCAGGAGGCAGATGGGGATCTCTTCCAGCCTGGTGGACAAAGGACAGAAACTCTGTCTTGAAAAAAACAAAGAGGGGCTGGAGAGATGGCTCAGCGGTTAAGAGCACTGGCTGTTCTTCCAGAGGTCCTGAGTTCAATTCCCAGCAACCACATGGTGGCTCACAACCATCTGTAATGCAAACTGATGCCCTCTTCTGGTGTGTCTGAAGACAACTACAGTAATGTACTCATATAAATCAATTAAAAAAAATTAAAAAAAACAAAAAACAAAAAAAACAAAGATAGCACCTTGATTTTAGAATAAGGGATCCAGCACAATGTTTGCTGCAGATGATGCCAACATAAAAACAGTTAAGTATTCTTTTTTAAGTTGCTATTACTTTGTTTTATTGAGTCAAGGCTGTTCTTGAACTCAAGAATTGTGCTTGCCTCAGTCTCCCAGTACTGAGATTAAAGGCCTTGGCTTTTTAAAGAAAAAAAGATTTTAAATTACATTTTAAAATGTACTTAGTGTTTGTGGACACTGGAAAGTCACAGAGTACATATGGAGGTCAAAGAACGGCACTTGAGAGTGGTTCTTCTACAGTGTCAGTCCAGGGATCGAACCCAGGCCATTAGACCTGGCACAAGCCAAATTGTTTCTTTGGCCTCCAGTATTTCTTTTGGGGGAGATATTTTTGAATAGGAATTGTTAAGGTATCAGTAAGCCAGACTTAAGGCCAGACTGTGGCTCGAGCCTCACTCCTCACCCAGGAGCTCATAAGACATTAACTTTATTTACAGTAAGAATAATAACATAATTTTCTGCGTCCTTGAGGCTGAGGGTTCTAATCATTGTAAACTTGTCAGGCAGATGATCAGGAACCTTGTAATTAAAGTTGCTTGACAAACCTTTGACTTCAGAAGTCTATATGTGTAGCCAGGTGGTGGTGGTGCACGACTTTAATCCAAGCACTTGGGAAGTAGAGGCAGGCAGATTTCTTGAGTTCGAGGCCAGCCTGGTCTACAGACTGAGTTCCAGGACAGCCAGGGCTACACAGAGAAACCCTGTCTCGAAAAATCAAAAAAGAAAAAAAAAAAAAAAAGAAGTCTATATGTGACTGTAGTTTAGACATGAACCCTGGTGCCACTTTTAGTAGCAGAGGCTATTGGGAGGCTGAGGCAGGAGCAGGTGAATTTCAGTGAGTTTGAAACTAACCTGGTCTACATAGTGAGTTCCAAAGACTGTTAGGGCTGCATAGTAAGAGCCTACCTAAAACATCAGAAAAAAATACAAATTCAAGTCTCCTTTGGAAGCCTGCTCCCTCACCTGAGTGTGTCTCGGTTTCCTTTTATTAACTCTTTAAATCTAGAATGCATTTTAGTAAACCCCAAGTTTTCAGTTTTCCTCATAGGGGCTTATTCTGAAATTCTTTTTTTTTTTTTTTTTTTTGCAAAGCTAAGGATTGAGATTTACCTGAGTAGCCCCAGTAGCTGAGAACTTTTTGGCCAGCATGCTTCATTATTGCTGCTGGCCCAGCTAACACCCACTCACCTTTGAAGCTTAGCTTTGTTGGGAAGCCTTACCCTCTCTCTACTCTGGCTCTAGCAATTCTAGACACTTCCTTAACACATTGTTTTTTTTATACTTATAATTAGTTGTTGGATCTTTCATTTGATGACTGTTGTTTACTGTGCCCAACTACTGTTGTAGGCACTATGGTGTCAGCAATGGACAAACACAAAGTCCCTGTCTTCTTGGAATTTACCGAGATAATGGTGATGTGAACATAGAAATGAACTGAACAACATGTTAGGTGACAAGAAGTGAGGTGAAACTCCAGCATAGATTGGAAAGATCTGTGGGAAAAGTGCTTGTGATGAACCAACCCACATAAATTCACTCGAACCTGTGTAAAAACTGGATGCAGAAACACAAACATACATGTAATCCTAGCATTAAGGTAGAGACAGCAACTCTCAGGCCCTACTGGCCAGCTGTCTAGCCAAATCAGTGAGCTCCAAGTTCAGAGAGGCCCTGTCTCAGAAAGTGCAGTGAATATGGTTAAGAGTGTGCTCTGTAGAGAACCTGGGCTCAAGTTTCCAACACCCACACCAGATGACTCACAACCTCCTAAAACTCGAGCTTCAGGGGGCTTTGCCCTCCACAGGCGTCTGTACTCCTGTGCATACACACCCCTACAAACACATAATTAAAAATATTTACTAGTTGGGCAGTGGTGTCCCAGCACTTGGGAGGCAGAGGCAGGCGGTTTTCTGAGTTCGAGGCCAGCCTGGTCTACAGAGTGAGTTCCAGGACAGCCAGGACTACACAGAGGAAACCCTGTCTCAAAAAAAACAACAAAAAAAAATTTTACTAATACAAAAGAGGTTTTCATTTAGTTCATAAGTGGTTTTGCTTAAGTAGTGGGGGCACTCTTGTGCACATGTACGGATCATTTGCATGCCTGGGGCCTAGAGGTCAGAAGTTCCAAGCCTCTGGCACTGGCGGGACAAGTGGTGATGAACCTCGCATGTGCACTAGGAACTAAACTAATTCCTTTATAAGAGCAGCAAGTGCTCTTAACTGCTGAGCCATCATTCCAGCCTCATGTGCGCGCAGGTGTGTGTGTGTGTGTGTATATGTGTGTGCAGGCACGTGCACGTCCTTCTGCTAGGCATGGAGGCACATCCTTTAATCGTAGCACTCTGAGTTAGAGGCCACTTTGGTCTGTATAATGAGTTACAGGCCAGCCAGAGCTACATAGTGAGACCTTTCAGATACCCCTTCCCCCCCTTTTTTTTAATAGTAAACAAAATTGTAGGTACTTTATTTGGGGCAGGAGGTACAATGTCAGTGCTTCTCAACCTGCCCCTTTGTGGGTAGGACACCCCTTTTGCAGGGATGGCATATCAGATATCCTGCATATCAGATAGTTATGATTCATAACAGTAACAAAATTAGTTACAAAGTTTCAATAAGGTGAAGTTTATGGTTGAATGTCAACACAGTGTGGGGTATTGAATTAAAGGGTTGTAGCATCAGGAAGGTTGAGAAGCACTGTACTGCGGTGTGCACGTGGAAGTCAAAGGATAACTTGAAGGAGTCGTTTCTCCCACCATGTGGGCTCCAGGGGAACTCTTCGGTTTGGCTATAGATACCTTTACCCACTGAACCCTCTCCCTAGCCCTTTCAAAACATTTTTAATGTACTGTGAGTGTGTGCAATTTTTTTTTAACTTTTTGATTCCTTGTGGATTTCCCATCATGCACCCCAATCCCACTCATCTCCCTGTCCCTTCATACCTGCCCTCTGCCCTTGCAAACTCCCCTGCAAAAGAAATAAATATCCTTGTGGAAGTTGTAGTGTATCACAGTATGTCCCTCAGAACACTTTTGTCCTTATTTCTTTGCTTGTAAATATTCATTACAATGAGTCATTGATTTGGTTCAAGGCCTCTGGCTTCTACTACACACTATCAATACTGGATCCACACTGGGACTCCTATTGGAAAGCTTGTTGTTGCCCTGCGTCATGGAGACCCTGCAGCTTTAGATCTGCAGGACTAGCCCTTCATGTGCTCCAGCAGTTCATTGTTGGGGTAGATATTGGGATAAACCAACTTAAATTAGCCCTGGATCTGGGCCTTGGTATCTGAACTGGTCAGTCTGCCAACTTTCCCACACCCTCACCACCAGGGGGAGTTCTCCAGCACTGTGTCCAGCCAGCTAACCCAATGTGGCAGCAGGTGAGGGGCAGGCCACTCTCATGGCCTTGGAGATGGCTCACCCATGTACATGCCTGCAGGGCCAGCTCTGTTGTGCTGCCCAGGGCCTGCTTTTCTGTTGTGCCTATGAAGGATAAGACCAGCTCTCACACTCGAATCATTTAGAAGAGTTGGTTCTTTCTACCAGGTTTCTGAGGATCAAACTCAAGGTTGTCAGGATTACAAGGCAAGTAATTAACCAGTTGAGCCACTTTGCAGGCCCGCCCTTCTCTTTGGTTCTCTTTGGCTTATTTGTCTTCTGAATACAGGGGCCCAGCTAGACATCTTTTCCTGGGCTCCTGCCAATGCTGGCAGACAGTGCTCACTCATAATTGACTGATCCTAAGAGCAGGAACCACAGCTTCCTGTGTGTTTTCTTGCTAGGGAGTTCAACGTAACACTTCCTGAAGATGAGCTGAGCTCCTAGAAGCCAGCCTTTACACCAGTGCTTCTCAACCTTCCTAATGCTGTGACCCTTTAATACAGTTCTTTATATTGTAGTGACCCCCAACCATAATTGTCTTGATGCTACTTCATAACTGTCATTTTGCTACTGTTATGAATTATAAATATCTGATATGTGATCCTCTGTGGAGGGGTCATGACCCACAGGTTGAAAATTGCTTTACAGGCTCAGAGACAAAAAGGGCAAAGATGAAGTTTAGCCTTAAGGAGTTTGTTGTCTAGTGAGATTTTAAATCTAGTGACATTGTGGGCCAAGTTGTTTAGAATTGGGTTTAGACAGGAAGAGAAACCAGATAACTGCTGTCATGGACCCTGCCCATCTCGCTCCAGCCTCCCTAGGGGCTGCTTCCTCATCCAAGATTCCTGATCTCTAGCATTACCTTTCATGCAGAGAAAGGCCTGCATTAGTTAGGCATGTTCTCTCTCTGGAAAGACATTCCTCACACATTGCACCTGTCACTTCTGATGACATTTCCACTGTCCCAACAGTCCCAACAAAGTTAGGGCCACACCTAATTCCATGGAGAGCTGAGAAATAAATGGTATTCTCAGAGCAGGGGCCTGTTACCAAGCTGAAATAGGAACGGCTGTTGAGAGAGATTGATAGGCTCTGATCTGTAATGTTCAGCAACGCCCATTCCCCATGATCGATGAGGGGGATGATGTCACCGAGGAGACCTTGAGCTCTGACATTCAGAAACTGAAGGAGAAGCAGGACATGCTGGACAAGGAGATCTCCCAATTAACGGCAGAGTAAGTATTTTGTTTTCTAAGACTCTCCTGGACTCCAGGCTGGCCTTAAAACTTACTATATAGCTGATGGCATTGAACCTCCTGTTCCTCTTAGTGAGTGGTTACAGTTATGGGCAGCCACATCTAGTTTTCTTTTTTTCTTTTTTTGGTTTTTCGAGACAGGGTTTCTCTGTATAGTCCTGGCTGTCCTGGAACTCACTCTGTAGACCAGGCTGCACATCTAGTTTTCTGACCAAGTCTTGTTGCCACCCCAGTGTGGTTGAGATCATTTTGAGGCAATTGTGGAATCCTTACCTCACATGCATAAAGCCCTGAGTTCCATCCCATTGCAGGAGAACCAAAGGGCAAGGGAACTCTGGCAGAGTGCTCACCTGTTGTTCATGGGACCTGCTTGATCCCAAGTCACATTCATTCTTATTAGTGCCTAGTAACAAAAACCTAGCAATACTAGATTGCCATAGGAAAGATAGTAAGTTGTACTGGGTAATTGGGACAAGCCTAGAACCAGGGTCTAGAAAGCTGTGGGAAGTGAAAGCAATGTCCATTCTTCCAGACACTGCTCACTACCATGGGTCCTTTCAGTGTGGAGTTTCAGCACCTAGGAGAAGCTGGCTTCACAGCTCCTGGGCTCCCTTTTGCTCCTTACTCCAACCTCAGCAGAGGCTGAGTTGTACTGAGTTATAGATTTCTCATAAGGGAATCTGCCTGGTGACTTAAGGCCAGGGTCACATAGTAACCATAAATCCCTCCTTTAAGGGACAAGACAAGTTTGCTAGGAATGAGGAGATGGGCAGATCCCCTACCCATTATAAACTTCCAGGAAAGCAGGTTCAGTCGTGTCATCCCTGTCCCCAAGGCCTAGCACCTAGTAGGACTAAAGTGAATATTTGTTAAATAGAACAAATATCACAGTGCCACCTGATCAGGGGACCTTCCAGCTTATCTAATCATGTTCGTTTATTCTTCCCCAGGGGCTACCGTGTGATTGAGCTGGAGCAGCATATCTCCCTCCTCCATGAGTACAATGATATCAAGGATGTGTCACAGATGCTGCTGGGCAAGCTGGGTGAGTCTCAAGGGATGGGAAGGTGGCTCCTCCCCTCCCTAGGGGTGTTGGATTTTACCCCTTGTTCCCCTAACTTGCCAACTATCCATTCTTGTCAGCTACCCTGCTCTTGGAATAGCCTAACCCTTCTTCTCCTCAGTCTCTGCTCCCCTGAGTGACCAGCAAAGCAGGCATGCCGCTCTTGCTTTATTTAGTCCTCAGGATCTCAAGCACAGGTCCTACTTGGGAGTGATTTTGAACAGGACTTACCCACCTGCAAGACTGCAGTAATGGTTCCTTTTCTTCCATGGCCTGCAGAGACATTGAGATACCATTCCTACCTCTAATGGCTGACTTGTTTAAGTGGCAGCAAGGACCAGGGTAGCTCTTTATAATATGCAATGGGATTTAGTTCCTCCCACTAAATCCAGAGTCTTAAACCAAGGCAGATGTCTCTGTATTTGTCTGACTAGAACAGCTAGTCATGGAAGTCAAGCCAGTTGGAGTAAGATATTGTCTAGAAGCCTTATATAAGCTCAGTAGCACTTTCCACTGGTTCAGAGTGGCAGACCCTGGCCCTCTGCAGCCAGGAAGGATGATGTTTAGAGCTGCCACCTGAGTTGTAACAGTTACAGAGATCCCTGTTGGCATCCAAGATCCCACAGCCCAGAGGAACCCAGGTTCACAATAGAGAGGAGTCACGTGACATTGGTCCTAGAGGAGGGAGCAGAAAATAGGGGGGAAACGAAATAGCTAAAAGGAGTGATCAGAACCAAAAAAGGATGTGGCCAAGTGTAATGGTGGATTGAGGCAGGAGGATCATAAGTTCAAGACCAGCCTGTGTTCCATTGTGAGCCCCAGTCACAACACCTCTAGGTCATATGACCTGGAGCATGTGTCCGATCACTTTTCCTGACTTCTCAGTGAATATTTACTGGGCATCTACTCTGTACCAGGTACTCTAAGGTACTGAAATGGTGGTGAGACATGTGGGTTGGATTTTAGTGTTGATAGTGGGCAGGCTCTCTGTGTTTATATCAGTAGATGGACAGAAATGCTAGTGTGTTAAGTTCTGTGAAGGAAACAGCAGAGATGGGAATACTGAAGTCTGAAGATGGTGACAGGAAAGAAGAAGATAGATGTGTCTTAGGCAGAGCAGCAAGAGGAACAGGGTCACACAGAGGCCATGCTGAAATGCTTGGTTGGTATGGGTGGCCAGACAGGGACAAGGCTTGGATGGAGAAGCAAGGAGATTACCTTTGCCATAAATGGTAAGGTGTGACTCTGGGCCCAGAGGTGGTGTGTGGGTGGTCAGGACAGTGGCCTTAGTTTGGATTTTAACAGTCTCCTCTGGATAGTCATCCATCCATCCTTTCTTTCAGCTGTGACTCGAGGCGTTACCACCAAGGAGTTATATCCAGATTTTGATCTAAACCTGAATGACTGAGCAGCTTCTTGGAGATTTTTATCTACAGCCCATGGGGACAGGAGGATGGAGGCATAAAAGGAAGAGAGCCCAGACAGTATATTCATGTGGTTTCCAGATTTAAAAAAAAATGCCGGAAGCCCCCCAAAGTTTGGGTTGGGTCCTAAAGAAGAGGGGTACTGGGAGGGGTGGGTATTGGCAGTGCTAAGGTTCCTAAACATACTTGTGAATGGATGTGTGTGGTTGTCCCTTTTGTTAATAAACATATGAACAGTTTCCTTTTTCTTTTGGTTTTTCGAGACAGGGTTTCTCTGTGAGGCCCTGGCTGTCCTGGAACTCACTCTGTAGACCAGGCTGGCCTCGAACTCAGAAACCTGTCTGCCTCTGCCTCCCAAGTGCTGGGATTAAAGGCGTGCGCCATCACCGCCAGGCTGAATAGTTTCTGTTTGGTTCTGATCCTTGTCTCTACTAGCCCCAGTCATGCCTGCCATTAATCACGTCAGCTCACTTCTGCTGACTCTCACTCTGTTAGTCCAGGAGAATTCTTTTTGTAAAATGTATTTATGTATATGAGTACACTGTTGCTCTCTTCAGACACACCAGAAGAGGGCATCAGATCCCATTACAGGTGGTTGTGAGCCACCACCATATGGTTGCTGGGAATTGAACTCATGAGAATTCTTATTGCTGTCCCATTGACCTAAGAAAGGCAGGTGACTTGCCCAGGGTCACACAGTAGCAAGTGTGGCAGGGATTTCAACGTAGGATTGTGCAGTACTACCTTTCCGGATTGAGAAATAACAGCATTGTTAATTTACAAATTTGACTGTTGTGAGTGAAATTCATGAGGCTGGAGACATGGCTCATTTTAAGCTGTATTTGATTAGCAGAACCCATAAAGGTAGGAGAGAATCTACTTCATAAAGCTGTTCTCTCACCTCTGTGTACCATGGCCACATACCCCCACACATTGTTCGCACAGTAATGCCTGAGTTGTTTTTGTTTTATGTAAGTACACTGAATTTAGACACACCAGAAGAGAGCATCAAATCCCATTACAGATGGTTGTGAGCCATCATATGGTTGCTGGGAATTGAACTCGGGACCTCTGGGAGAGCAGCAAGTGCTCTTAACCACTGAGCCATCTCTCCAGCCCTCAATAATTCTGTTTTTTGAGATAGGGTTTCTCTACGTAGTCCTAGTCATCCTGGAACTTGCTCTTTAGAATAAGTTGACTTTTTTTTTTTTTTTTTTTTTTTTTTTTTTTTTATAAAGGGTTTCTATGTTTAGCCCTGGCGGTCCGGGA
>NW_021620941.1:1999515-2046360 GCF_004785775.1 Grammomys surdaster
CGAACTCAGAAATCCGCCTGCCTCTGCCTCCCAAGTGCTTTTTTCTTTTTTAAAGAATTTATTTTATGTATATGAGTACACTGCAGCTGTCTTCAGACACACCAGAAGAGGGCATCAGGTCCCATTACAGATGGCTGCGAGCCACCATGTGGTTTCTGGGAATTGAACTCAGGACCTCTGGAAGAGCAGTCAGAGCTATTAACCGCTGAGCCATCTCTCCAGCCCATAAATTGACCTTAAATGCATCTGCTTCCTGCATGCTGGGATTAAAAAGGGTGCACCACCTAGCCGGGCGGTGGTGGCGCACGCCTTTAATCCCAGCACTTGGGAGGCAGAGGCAGGCGGATTTCTGAGTTCGAGGCCAGCCTGGTCTACAGAGTGAGTTCCAGGACAGCCAGGGCTACACAGAGAAATCCTGTCTCTAAAAACAAACAAACAAACAAACAAAAAGCAAAAGACATACCAGAGTCTGGTCCTGTGACATAAGCTCTGAACCCCAGGTATGTCCAACCTCCCAGTCAGCATAGGGATGAAAAGGATCCCAAGATCCTTTGAGAGTCATAACCAACAGATTACAAGTCTTAAGAGTCTTACATTCTAAATTACAAGTAAACCTCATATTGTTATAAGGCTCATGGTCTACTTTTCATCCTGGGGCCCAGGTTTGACATGCCCAATGATGGCAATTGTGATCAGCAGGACATTGAGTGTACGTGGACCCGGTTTCTGCTGGGTATACATAAAGCTGATCCTGTCCTTTTGCTATGCTGTCAATGCTGTACCTAGTACCTTTATGTTCAGGTATATGTGGCCCAGCCATGAAAGCATAAGGCAAAGGATGGCATACTTGAGGGTCTTGAAACTTGTTACCTAGATCTAGCCATAAGTCACAAAGGCCTGTGACAATTTTTAGAGGTTGAGAATAATCATCATGATATAGACCAGTTATAACTGCTTATTTTAGTATCAGATAACCTTCATAGCCAAGTCTTTGGCTTATAGTTATTAGGTCTCACCAATCCCAGGGTAGAGCAAGGGATTATCATAAAAATAAAACAGAAGACAGCAGTTAATCTGCAACAAGTCTTATCTTCAGAGTGCCCTCTGGATGTTGCTGTGCTTGTCCATCCTTGCTCTGGATGTTAATGTTTTCTCATGGGTCCTGTGAATGAGACTGGACAGTCCATCTCTGGGCTGGGTCCTGATGTTTCTGAGGAGCAGACTTCAGATGAGAATGACAGATTCAGGTGTGGATCTCTCAACCTTTACTGCCATGGGGGTTGTCAGGATCAAGGTGCAGGATCCCTTCCATCGAGGAACAAGGGATTCTTTACAGTGTCTCAATCAGGATTAAGTCTCCAGGTTGAACTGATGAGGCGTGACAGGTGAGCCTAGTTCATGTAGGTGTCCAACATTTTCATGCAGGCCAGTCTGGATCCTCTAGAGTGCCTGGATTGACTTAAGGATATCATGATTAGAAATCTCAGCTATCATGTGGAAGGGTTGGAGGGGGTCTCCCAAACATCTCAAATGGAGTTCGTCCATCCGTATAAGGAGTGTTCCTAAACCTAAGGAGAGTTAAGGGAAGGAGAGTCACCTAACCATCGACAGTTTCTAGGGTTAATTTAGTTAAGGTCTCTTTGAGGGTCCTATTCATCCTATCTACCTGGCCTGAACTCTGGGGGGGTGATGTGCATAGTGAAGTTTCCAGTTTACCTCTAATGTTTTTGCTAAAGTTTGACTAACCTGAGAGATAAATGCTGGTCCATTGTCAAATCCTAAGACCATAGGAGTTCTAAACCGAGGTATTATTTCCTCAATGAGTACTTTCTTGAAGTTTGAGCACTTTTCCTTCTTGGTTGGGAATACCTCAGTCCATCCTGAGAAGGTATGTATAAGCCTTTTATAAATATATAAATATAAAAGATATTTGTGGGCTGGAGAGATGGCTCAGAGGTTAAGAGCACTGGCTGCTCAATTCAATTCCCAGAAACCACAAGGTGGCTCACAACCATCTCCCTCTTGTAGTGTGTCTGAAGACAGCTACAGTATATTCATGTAAATAAAATCAATAAATCTATTTTTTTTTTAAAAAAAGATATTTGTAACCAAATTTTCCTGCTTTTACCTCAGAGAAGTCTGTTTCCCAGTAGACTCCTGGTGAGGTTTGTCTGTCTCTTTGGCTTGTGTTGTTCTTGGAGCTGGGCTTGTCATTTGACAAGGATGACATCGAGTAACAACTTCCTTTACTTTCTTGGTTAGCCCTTGAATAAAAAACTTTGTAGGTATTCATTCTTTCATCTGATTCATTACCAGATGTGTACTGGCATGGAGATCCTGAATCAAAGTTCCGCCCAAACTTTTTGGTAGATCTTTCTTTCTTCCATTTCTTGTATGTTATCATCTGTCCTTTATGTAGGTATTGGGTAGGAGTTGATAAGCCTGGTTGTCTTCTTTGGAATAAATTAGATGTTCTAGCAGGACTGGGTCTGGATGGGTCACTGGCAGATGTGGGAGGGGCTGTTTGGTAGTCTCTCTAGCCATCAGGTCTGCTTTATGATTACTGATGGTCTCTGCTGATGTTCAGGACAATGTATGACGGCCATTTTCTTTGGGAGCCATTGAGCAGCTAGGAGGTCTAGGATCTCCAGTTTGTTTTAATTGTCTTTTTTTAATTTTTTTATTTTTATTTTATTTTATTATTATTATTATTTTTTTTTTTTTTTTTTTTTTTTTTTTGGTTTTTCGAGACAGGGTTTCTCTGTGTTTCTCTGGCTGTCCTGGAACTCACTCTGTAGACCAGGCTGGCCTCAAACTCAGAAATCCGCCTGCCTCTGCCTCCCAAGTGCTGGGATTAAAGATGTCCACCACCACTGCCCGGCCTTTAATTGTCTTTCCTTCTGTAGTCAATAGTCCTTTTTCACTCTATATTGCCCTGTGAACATGTGCAGGGGCGAATGCATATTGACTATCAATGTACATGTTAACCACCTCGTCCTTGCCCAATTTGAGCGCTTCAGTGAGGGCTATTAATTCTTTATTATTTCTCCTCTCGGGAGGGGAAAGACCAATAAGGTTTCACCCAAGTCCACCACTGCCACCCTGCCTGCCTGGTACCATGTAGCTGTTTCCATCAGTGTACATGGTCAGATCTGCACTGGGCCAGTCGGTCAGTCTGGCCAGGTTCAATGAATACACTGCAGGGTTCCTAAGCAATCACATATCAGAGGGTTTTCTCAGTCCAGATTGGGTACCAGGGTGGCAGTGTTCTGTGAGGTGCTAGGGGCAAAGGACACTCGGAGGTGGCTAGGCAACAGAGACTGATAGCAAATTAGCCAGGCATTTGAAATCCAGTGCTCAGGGGGGCTTCTGGGAACTCCCTCCATGGCATGAGGAGTAGTTATGATCAGAGACTGTCCCATGTCAGGGGCAGTCTCTTATATACCGAAGGCCTAAAATCAGCAATAGGCCTAACACAAAGTCTTGGGTCTCTGTGGAAAAACACTGAAACAGATAGCTATAATATATTGTAAACAGGCAGCTTTGGTGGAAATTTACTAGCCTTGATGAGAACAAGTAGTCATAGGTCTTGTGGATAGTCATAGACCTTAGGTGGCCTTGGTGGATAGTACCAACTTCGATAAGGACAAGTGACTCATAGGCGGAGTCATATTGACCTGTCCCCTGAACCTTCATCCAGCCAATACCCTGTCTGGAAGATGTCTGTACCCCCCCTGAACACCTACGCTCCTGCGTCATGCCCTTCCCCACATCCTGCCTTTTTGTGTATATAATCCCTGTGTGAAAAAGTAAAAATGGCGGTTTGATCAGCCTATAGACAAGTCGCTGTTCTTTGTGTTCACCTGTGTCCCCCATCCTCTCTTTCAGGTGATCTCCCCAGACCCCTGTTTAATGCCCTGCTGGACAGGACAGTCCCACAAGTTAATTTGTCTGCATTTTTAGCCAGGCATGCAGTAGCTGCTACATACCTCAAGCAATTTGGCCATCCTGCTGCTGCTGGGTCCAATTTCTTAGATAGGTAGGCCACTAGTTATCATCAGGGGTCCAAGGTTTGTATCAGTACTACTTTTGCAATGCCTTGACATTTGTCCACAAATAAATGGAAGAGCTTGGTCACATCAGGCAGCTCCAGGGCAGGAGATGATGACAATGCTGATTTCAAATCCTGAAAAGCTTTCTCCTGTTCTGCTGTCCATATGAAAGGATCTTCCTGCCCCCTTGGTGGCCTCATAAAGGGGTTTAACTATTTCAGTAAAACCTGGTATCCAGAGCCTGCAAAAACCAGGCAACCCCCAAGAATTTCGATACTTGGTGTTTGGTGTTAGGCATCAAGATGCCTATTTTTTACTGGGTGAGAGACACTTCTTTGACTTCCCTTGAGCTGGAAACCCATGTAGGTCACTTCAGATACACAAATATGAGCCTTCTTAGCCAAGACCCTGCAAGTCTCTGCAGTGTTTCTAGAAGAAACCTGGTTGATTCTATACAAAAGTTAACATCAGTGGCAGCCAATAGGAAATCATCCACATACTGAAGCAAAGAAGCATGTGGTATAGTCTGCCTGTACTCAATGTAAGTCCTGGTGGAGCACTTCATCAAAAATGGTAGGTGAGGTTTTGAATCCTTGTGGTGTAGTCTGGTCCAAGTCAGCTGTCCACTGAATCCATTCTCTGGATCTTGCCACTCAAAGTGGCTGTATATTCTTACCTAAAGGAAGGCTGAAGACTGCATCTTTCAAGTCCAGGACTGTATACATTTGTCTGTCTGGTGATAGGGAGCTCAAGAGCATATATGGGTTTGGGAATGTTGGGTGGATATCTTCCACCCTTTTGTTTACCTCCCCTAGATCTTGTACAGGTCTATAATCTTGTCCTCCAGGCTTTCTAACTAGCAGGAGAGGTGTGTTCCAGGAAGAATGACAGGGAATCAGGTTCCCATAGTTGTGGAGATCTGGGGCCTGATACCCTGAAGGGCCTTAGGTTACAAGAGATACTGCTTCACTCTGATAGAGTTAGCAGTAGCCTTCAAATCTACTATGACAGGAGGCAAATGAGAAGACCAACCTGGAGGGTAATTCCTAGCCCATACCTGTGGTATCAAGTTTATGAGTTGTTTGAGGAAGGGCAATGGGAGACTTGTTTCTTGATTCTCTAGTCTTAGTATTCATCTACTAGTGAAAGGACACAGACCAAGGTTGAATTTCCCTGGACAGATATGCAGCCCTCTGGGGAGAAATAAATGTGAGCTCCCATTTTTTGTTAGGAGTCCATCCCCAATAAGAGATATGGACATTCAGGAATCACTAAAAAAGAGTGAGTAACAGTCTTTTTACCCAAATCCACACATCGTTTGGTAGTTCATCAGTAAGGTTTAGTGCCTTTGGCACCCTGGACCAGGGTGGTCTGGTTTATAGGTCCCAGGGGCTTCTGGAGAACTGAATGGCATGCCCCAATGTCAACAAGAAAGTTTCCTGTATGTCTGCCCACTGTTAAAGTTATCCTAGGCTTGGGAGGGAACTTGGAGCCCTAACAGCCTTGGTCTGTTTCTTCTTAGCTTCTGGGTGCGTTCATTCTTCCCATAACCCATTTCCTCACAGTAGACATGCTGATTTTTGGAAGACTTGGATGAGGTTGAGACTCATCAAATTGTTTAATCTTGTCTTTATTATTCAGAGGTTTCTGCACACCTGTACCCCTTATGTAATCTCCTTGAGCTTTCTGAGTTACAATAGGAATGTTTGCCAGTTTCTTAGATTGTTCATCTTCTTGGCTTTCCCTACTAAAAGTCTTTTGAACAATCTCTGTTAATTCAGACAGCTTCTCACCTTTGAAGCCTTGAATTTTCTGAATCTTCTTCTGGATGTCAGGGGCTGATTGACCCACAAGAGCCTCATTGACAGCTGGTCTCTGGTGTCTCGGGGTCAATCGGGGTCAATCGGGCCATGTTAGGAGCTGACTCCTAGCAGAAAGCGGCTATCATCTTTGCAGCCATCTCAGGCCATATACCCTGACAAGAGACTTGTTTTCAACAGCCCACAACAGCTGAGCTCACTCTGATAAACATCTTGTTTTGTTGTTTAGTGCCCCCAACTGCAAGGCACACATGGTAAAGTGTCTTCAGCTGCATTCCCCTGCTTGTGTTTATATATACCCAGGATTTTCTTTCAATAAAGGGGACTTGAACAGACTCTCTGTCTTGTCTCCATTCTTTGCGTCTCTTGCCCCTCCATCCCCTCTCTCTCTCTTGCTAGACCCTGTTGACTGACCCGAATAAGTTGGGCATAGTGGCGCCCAATGTAGGGCTCCAGTAAGCAGGATACAGTGAAGGACACCTCGGGAATTGGAAGCACGTATCCTCACTCCTGCAACAGAGAACCTGTTGACTGATAGAGCTAGCTTGAGTCTGGCACTCAACACAAGGCAGCAAGAATGAGAGACGCAGTGAGGGACGTTACTGGAAGAAGGGTCTGCTGAAAATTCAGAAGTGAAACAAAGGTGATCACCTCAGGAACCTGCCACATTGAGACCAGTAGGTCATAGTAACGAAAATGGGGCAAGAAATAAGTAGCAGGAACAGATGAAAAAGGCTTTATAGACAAGAGGAGTAAATTGCAGGCTGCTCTGAGTCAAGAGAGTCAGACAGATAAATAGATAAGTAGAAGGTTGCTCTAGGCAGAGACCTGAACAGAAAGATAGTTGTATTAGATTGTATTAGATTGATTTAACTTTCAAAATGAGTGTGATTGAGCCGGGCAGTGGTGGCGCACGCCTTTAATCCCAGCACTTGGGAGGCAGAGGAAGGCAGATTTCTGAGTTCGAGCCCAGCCTGTTCTACAGAGTGAGTTCCAGGATAGCCAGGGCTACACAGAGAAAACCTGTCTCGAAAAACCAAAAAAAAAAAAAAAAAAAAAAAAAGGGGGTGTGATTCTGCATTGTGTAGTTATATTTTTCCTCTGGATAAAAGGCTTTTCTTGTTACTGGCTCAAGGATAGGCAGATTTGGGGGAAAAGGGTTTTTCTATGTGCTTTCCGAAGAGGTCATTAAGGTAGTAGTTATATCTTCCAGAATTATATGGTCAGCCATGACAGAGGTAGGCCTCCAGAAGACTAGATTCCAGAGAATCAAACAAAATAATTATCTTGATACTAAAATTTGTTTTGAGATTTGTATATTACAGAATACACAGCCTTGGTGAATGAATCTTCTTGTCACCTGCATGTCCACTGATGTCCTGGACTTCCAGCTGGATGAAGTTAAGACAGACATCAGAGGCTTATTAATTTACCCTTCCCCTCACCCCTCTTCTAATATCTCAATGCCCATATTCAGCTTGAAGAAGTTAATGAAGAGTCGGCGCCCCAATTCCCTGGACTTGGGGACTGAGGTGGTTAATATTAGGTTGTCTTTCTAGGGAGAAGTAATGGTTTTATTGGAAAAGGGAGGAAGACCTAAAATTGATTACATAGCCATAATTTATTGGTAGAAATCTATATAATTGTTACTAAGCTGATGCAAATTCAAGGATTTAATTGGTATAATTTCTTCTTTTCAAAATTTGTGGTTACAAGGCTTAGACCTTTAACTCCTTCAACAGAGGGAGTTGTGTGTTACCCTTAAAAAAGTGTTGTTTTTATACCAACCATTCAGGCATTGTTAAGTCATTTGTCTCTCGGTCCATGCTTTCAACAAACTGATGGCTTTTGTTCGACAACAGATAGATGCTATTCAAATGAAACCCATACAGGTCTGTTATTACAGGCTGAAAGTAGGGGACTCTAAAACTTCTGTCATCAAGACTGATGAGGATTAACCCCTAACTTATGTGCTAAGCCAGATAGTCACTGACGGGAAGAGAACACCTTAAGATCCTTGCCCTTAACTGGGAGGCCTCACCATCCTAAGACAGGAGCTCAACCAATGGCAGTTGAGTATCCAAAGACGGGAAAGGGAGGCTGGGGTCCTTTGTTCTGACCTAAGGCAGGCATGGTTTCTGTAAGTTTTCCTAGCCTTCCCTTCTGAAAAAAAATTAAAAAGGGGGACCTGTTGGGAGCTGACTCCTAGCAGAAAGCGGCTATCATCTTTGCAGCCATCTCAGGCCATATACCCTGACAAGAGACTTGTTTTCAACAGCCTACAACAGCTGAGCTCACTCTGATAAACATCTTGTTTTGTTGTTTAGTGCTTCCAGCTGCAAGGCGCATGTGGTAAAGTGTCTTCAGCTGCATTCCCCTGCTTGTGTTTATATATACCCAGGATTCCCTTTCAATAAAGGGGACTTGACTAGGCTCTCTGTCTTGTCTCCATCCCCACTCTCTCTCTTGCTAGATCCTGACCCGCGGACCAGAGCAGCAACTTGGGCCGGGACAGGGCCATAGTTGCAATAGGCATCCAGTAGCCTCTCCAAGAAGGCAGCAGTACATTCCATTGGACCCTGTGTACTACCTGGCTCACCATAGACAAATTTGAGGTGCTGCCTTGAGACACACACACCCCACACACACTCTTTGAGAATCTGAGGATATATATTCAGACATACTAGAAGAATACATTGGATCCCTTTACAGATGGTTGGGAACCACCATGTGGTTGCTGGGAATTAAACTCCAGATCTCTGGAAGCCTCCTTGCCCAATGAGGTCTTGTTCCTTTTGGGTGAAGAGTGTCTGCAGAAGAGTGTCATCCCAGGTGGGCTGGTGGGTCTCTCCAAGAGAGATATCAGAGCTTGACATTTCTCAGAGAAAGGCAGATTCTGAGCTTTCCAGTTGTAAGTATCACTATCATAGAAAGGCTGACAGACCAAAAATGGCATTTCTCCCTCCTGAATCAGGGTGAAGCGACGACACTTAAAGGAAAAGCCTCTGTTGAAGAACCAAAAATAGACACCAGATTGAGTAAGGAATGGGTTAGTTACTACAGGTGAGGTGGTTAAAGAGGAGATAGTGGGAGAGGTAGGGTACTGGAGGGGGAGAGGTAGGGTACTGGAGGGGGAGAGGTAGGGTACTGGAGGGCCCCTGGAGCTGCTGCTGTGGGAGCCCAGCTGCTGCAGCTTGCCAGCTTGCCGTGAGAAAGAATGGGAGGCAGGCTGGAGTGGAAGGCTTAGGTAAAACAGTGCTGGAGATAACAGCAGCTTTCTCTGTTGTAATTGTAGGAGTCGGAGGTGCTAAACCTTTCAACCAACAGGGAGGGTCAGCTCACTGGTGTCCCCAAGCCATGACACGGGGGAATCTTGTGATCAAGATCACAGAGTGACCTGGGCCAGGAAGGATGAGATCCTGGATGAGAAGATCAGAGACTTGAAAGGAGCCCTCAAGGAGGCACCCAGAGCTAAGGGCAGCCATTGGAGTTTACACAGGGTTAGAAGCTGGCTGCTCTCTGGAAATCCTGAAAATGGTGCAGAATCGCCTCAGGGGGATTACTAGTTGCAGCCGAGGATTGCCCTGGGAGAGAAATGAAATCAATCATAGTTATATAAAGAATAATAGCACAACCAGACAAATGAAAACAAGAGATATACATATCAACAGAACCAGTTTTCAAGGATAGACACAGCACTGTGTGGTGGGACACACTCTGGTACCCTGACCAAGTCAGAAAGGGTGAATCAAAACTCGCTACCTTTCACACGGGGGTGGGGGGTGGGGGGGCAGGAATTCCTGAGTTCCTGGACCCAAAGAGAATACCTGTGTCCAGCATCTCTTATGAGCTATCCAGAAGTCTAGAACAAAACTAGAAAACAGAAAAACAGATCTGTGCAGGTTCAAGATACTTACCTCACAGAGGGAGGGAGTCAGCCAGCACTTCTAGAGGTCAGTTATATCTGAGAGGCAGTCTAGGGGGTCAAGGGATGGCTTCCTGGCCAATGCACCAAATGTTGGGGCCTGTGATAGGCCTTGTACTGATCACTCAGGCATCAGTCTTGAATATATGATGAAAATTTATTGAAAGCTTTCAAACTGGTCGATCAGGGCCACAAGAAGGAAACCTAACTGTGGTACCTGTCTGTCCTCAGAGCAGACTTTTTATATGAAAACCCAGATTCAAAAGTTTAAAGTCAAGCAGTGAAGTGGTACAACATTTTTGGCTAACTAGACAACGTATTATCAGCTAACCTTCAAGCTGATTGGTCCTCAGCACAGGAGGATAGGAGGAGTGGTGGACTGGTGGTGAACAGGGGACTCTCAGAACATTGAGATAACAGGGTATGAGTGATTCAAGTATAACTTTTTTGGATTATTAGTAACATTCTTCAGTGTCAGAGTAATAACTATGAACTTAACTTCACCTTGTGAGTAACATGGAGACTGAATACAAAATGGCTACAGTTATGTTAAAAGGAGCAGGCCTCCATAGCTTACAACCTCTAGTACCAGGAGACCCAGTATACTCTTCTGGCCTCTTTAGAGCAGCTAGGCCAGTACTCTGTGCTTCCTATGATAAAAAACATGACTTGCACTTCAGAATCCTCTAGCTGCCCATCCCTGCTGGATGCTGCTTCTGAACCTAAGGGTGGTGTCAGAGCCCAGGGACAGCTTTACCTGCAGTGAAGGAAGTGTAATCTCTAAAACCCAGCCTTAGCCAGGCAGTGGTGGCTCATGCCTTTTATCCCAGCACTTGAGAGGCAGAGGCAGGCGGATCTCTGAGTTCAAGGCCAGCCTGGTCTACAGAGTGAGTTCCAGGACAGCCCGGGCTACACAGAGAAACCCTGTCTGGAAAAACAAATACAAAACAAAAAACAAAACAAAACAAAAAGTCATTGGGACCAAAGAAGACTTAGTTTCATGTTTAAGATCCCAGATCCCTTTAAAACAAGACCATTGTCTCACACAGACCAGCTCTGGAAGTGAGTGGAGACAGGGGAATGGCTGGGGCTTGCTTCTCAGCTCAGATGAGAAAACTTGAACCCCAGCTTCAGACTGAGAGAGAGAGACCCTGCCTCATAGGCCTGGGCAATGAGAGGACCCTGGATAGCTCCTCTATACACAGTCACACACTTGCTCACACCTTGAGCACAGCACTGGGAAGCAGAGGCAGGTGGCAATCTCTTAAGTTCCAGGCCTATAAGAGCTACATAGACTCAGACTCATCCCCCAACCCTGCTGAGTGCGACTGAAAGTTCTTTTCGGGAAATGTGGGCAGCAAAGTCGGCACAGGGAAGGGAAGGGTGGACAAGCTAACAAGGACACACACAGCTTGGAATAGAAGACCTCACTTGTGTCTCGCTGGGACCATTGTCTGCACAGTCACATGGCCCAAACCAAGTGGGGTTGGGGATGAAGATGACCACATAGTGTTTGACAGGGACAAGCAGCTGTCCCTATCCAAAAGCCCCAGAAAGCCTCACTACTGAAAGGTGCTTGCAAGATCCAGCACCTAGCACCTAGACCTCTTTCCCTGGTGGGCCACGATTGTGCTCTGGCCCTGTTTCTGACATCAAATACACTACATCAGTTGACTTTTCCAGATTCACCATGAAGATCCCCAAGACACTTATTCCAGGCAGCAGCCTAAGCCCATCCTAACCAGCTTTGCATCAATCAGCCACACTGAGAAGGACAGTATCTCCAGGTCCAATTCAGTATGAAAACCGCTCCATGTGCTATTGGCAGGCACCAGCCTCTTAGGCAGGGCCTGCTCAGAGGTGTGCTGTTTTTTTTTTCTTTTTGTTTTTCGAGGCAGGGTTTCTCTGTGTAGCCCTGGCTGTCCTGGAACTCACTCTGTAGACCAGGCTGGCCTCGAACTCAGAAATCTGCCTGCCTCTGCCTCCCAAGTGCTGGGATTAAAGGCGTGCTCCACCACTGCACGACAGGAGGTATGCTTAATAGCTGGGTCGCATGTGCACAGGGACAGAGAAGGAGGTGAAAGGTGATAATTACATATCCAAATTAGTTACAAGCCAAAGGTTTCACCAGAGGATGGCTGGCCACTGCAGTAACCAGCCATTTGTACAGCTCTCCTCAATGGGATCTGTGCACCTCACCTGCAGCATCTTCCTGACCCTGACAGTGGAGTAAGGTTCTGTAGAATGCTCCTTTCCCAAACTGAGCCAGCTGAGGCACAAGATGTAAACAGCTCCCTAGCTGCCTGACTTCAGAGCTGGCTAACTACCAATGAGTGATGTCTGAGCTCCCAAGGATGGATTGGCTTCTCACACCTACGATCCCAAGATCCAGGAAAGCCTAAGGCTAATGGATTGCTAAATTTAGGTCCAGCCTTGGGTACATTAGGTAAACTGGCAAGGGTTTGTCTTTTGAGGTTCTTACATAGCCCAGACTAGCCTGGAACTCACCTTCCTGCCTCTGCCTCTGAAATCCTAGAACTGTTGGTATACACCACCATACTGTTTGGGAAGAACTAGAATTTGAATCCAGAACTCTCTGAACCCTTAGGTTCAATATCTTAGCCACAAACTTCTATTATGTTTCTCAGAAATTATGTCTGCCCTAGGCCAGGTGTGGTGGGATGCCTTTAAACAGCATTCAGGAGGTAGAGGTAGGCAGTTCAAGGCCAGCCGCCTCTGACTAGTTTCAGGCTATCCAGAGATACATGAGAGATTCTTGTCTTAAACAAATGTCGTAGGGGAAGGACTAAAGATATAGCTTAATTAGTATTAGTGCATTTGCCTAGCTTATACATAGACTGGAGTTTTATCTTTAACACCATAAAATAATAATATGCATTTGAAATGTGGCTCCCCAATGTTTAGGAATTCTGAGTTTTCAGGCCCAGAGCTTTGCCTTTTTTTTTTCCCCAAGAGACAGGGTTTCTCTGTGTAGCCCTGGTTGTCCTGGAACTCACTCTGTAGACCAGAACTGAGTTCTGGCCTCGAACTCAGAAATCTGCCTGCCTCTGCCTCCCAAGTACTGGGATTAGAGCTTTGCCTTTATAAGTTTTTAAGGAGATTTGTGTGTGATCTGAGTGTTGGTGATGGCATACACCTTTATAGTCTCAGCACTCAGCACTCGGGAGCCAGAGGCAGGCAGCTCTCTGAGTTCGAGGCTAGCCTGGTCTATAGAGCAAGTTACAGGACAGCCAGGGCTACACAGAGAAATCCTGTCTTGAAAAAAAAAAAGTGTGTGTGTGTGTGTGTGTGTGTGTGTGTGTGTGTGTGTGTGTGTGTTGGGGGTTGTGGGGTGCCCTGTGAGTGCAGTGCCTTCAGAGGCCAGAGAGGGCACTGGATTCTTGCATCTGGACTTAGAGGCAGTTGTGAACCATCTGACCTGACATGGGTACTGAGACTCTAATTCAGGTCCTTTGGAAGGACGATAAGTGCTCTTAACCACCGGCACCATCTGGCCAGCCCATCTTTTTTTGTTGTTGTTGTTTGTTTGTTTGAGTCCAGGCTGTCCTATATATGAGAGGATGACCTTGAACTCCTAACCTTTCTGCTTTCACCTCCCAAGTGCTAAGAAATTTTGAAAATTTTTAGTACTTCAGGGGATCAACTTAGGAATTGTGCATGTCAGGCACTCAACTGATGATCCACACCCCCAGGAATCCATTTGTTTATTGTGTGTATGAGTGTGTACTTGCTGATGTGGATGTGGGTACACATGCACAGGTGCAGAGGTCAGAGGTCGAGAAGACACCCTTGGGTGTTGTTCCTTAGGTGCAAAGTAGGTTCCTTAGGTTCCTGTCTGCCCAGGTTTTTTTTTTTTAAGATTTATTCATTTATTTTATGCATATGAGTATACGGTGGCTGTCTTCAGACACATCAGAAGGCATTGGGTCCAACTTTGGATGGTTGTGAACCACTATGTGGTTGCTCGGAATTGAACTCAGGACCTGAGGAAGAGCACCCAGTGCTCTTAACAGCTGAACCATCTCACCACCACCCTTCTCCTGTTTTTTTTTTTTTTTTGTTGTTGTTGTTTTGTTTTGTTTTTTAAAGGCCAGGTCTCTCATTGGCTTGGCTCTCCCTAAGCAGTCTAGGCTAGCTAGCCAGTGAACCCCATTGATCCTCCATCTCCACTTTCCCAGCCCTGGAGTCACAAGCATTGGCTATCACACCTGGCTTTTAGTGTGTATCTGTGTCTGTCTGTCTATCTGTCTGCCTAGGCTAGAGATCAACACTGGGTATCTTCCTCAATTGCTCTCCATTGCTTTTGAGACAGGGTTACTCAGTGAAAGGGGAGATTGGCAGTTTGACTAGACTGGTTGGCCAGAAAACCCCAGCGATATTCCTGTCTCTGCTTCCTGAACATAAGGATCACAGCTATCAGTACTGCTGCTGCTATCAACACGTTTTACATGAGTGATAGGGCTTGAACTAGGGTCCTTATGTTTGCATGGTAAATATTTTACCAACTGAGCCATCTTCCTGCTTCTCTCTCTCTCTCTCTCTCTCTCTCTCTCTCTCTCTCTCTCTCTCTCTCTCTCTCTCCATGTATATGTATATGATGTATATGTACATATGGTTTGGATATATATATATATATTTTTTTTGAGACAGGGTTTCTCTGTGTAGTCCTGGCTGTCCTGGAACTCACTCTGTAGACCAGGCTGGCCTCGAACTCAGAAATCTGCCTGCCTCTGCCTCCCAAGTGCTGGGATTACAGGCGTGCGCCACCACTGCCTGGCATGGATATTTAATCTAGGACCTCACACATGCTAGGCAAGTGCTCTGAGCTAAACCCTCGGCTTGTTTATTCATTTTGGTTTTTCTGAAAAGGGTTTCTCTGTGTTGTATTGGCTGTCCTGTAACTTGCTCTATAGAGTAGGCTGGCCTCAAACTCAGAGATCCATTGCCTCCTGAGTGCTAGGGCTAAAGTATTCACCACCACCACCCAGTAACCCTCAGCTTTTTAAAAAATGTTAAAGATGAGATCATCAGGCCAGTTAGAGTGGTTGTTGATTGTGTCTTTTATCTCTGTTGCTTGTTCCCTGGTGGCTGATGAAATGACTTCCAAACAGTAGTAACAATGTCTTGACAAATCATATTGCATACCTACCTTTTTCTAAACCACTCATTATGGCCCCTGACACCAAGTGCCAGCACTGTCTCAAGAATTCATCACCCAAAGGCATCTAATTTGGTTGCTTCCCAAGACATCTTCTAGACCCTGGTTGGCTCCCTTCCCTTCCTAGAGGTAACTCCTTTCTCCATGACATCAGCAAACATGCTCAGCTGGTTTTCCAGGAAGACGCTGGGCCTGTTTTGGAATCTTCTGTTTCATCAGAAACACCAGTATTGGAAGAGTCAGAGGTGGCAGTATAAGAATGTAATTTCAGGTCTCAGCATGAAAGATTCTGAGGCTTGGAGTTTACACTCAAATATTAGCAGCCCCTCAGGCACATCTGAGGAAGAGTACATCCCAAAGGCTCAAACAAACATTCCAGAGGAAAGGGCCCAAGATAAGGGAGATAAGCCCTTAAAACAATACACCTGGGTAAACAGAAGCCACTGGGATGAATTCCCCTGGGTTAGAAAGAAAAAGGTGTAAATTTGATTTACTTAGGAACCGAGCCTGGGAACGGAAACTAGGCTTGGAAACAAATGTTTGAAATCTTTTTTAATATTGTCCAAGAAGCAATTAACTGTCTTTGTGAACTCTGTATATAAACCACCCTTTGCCTCAATTCGGGGTTCCCTCTCGCCTGAGGGGCCCTGGTGCATCGGCCACCATCAATTTATCAATTCATCAATAAATCTCATGCAATTGCAGCGAGTCCTGTCCGTGAGTATCTCTGGGGAAGCGCTTCCTGTGGATTTAGATCTTTAAAATCCAACAGCACCACTGAGAGAGGAGTTTAGGCAGGAGCCTGGCTTTGACTGCAGTGGGCTCTGCTGAGCCAAAGGGAGCTGGAAGGCCCCAAACTATCCCATCACACCCGTCTCACCCTGGTCCTCACCCTGCAGTTCTTGTCTTAGCTCCACTCAGTACCCCAGCATCCTCATTTCCAAAGCTCCTTTAGTGCAACTGATATCCATCCTCCTGTTATCTCACCCAAGGATAGGATTGGGCTGAGCGAAGGTGGCAGAGGAAGTGCACTGCTGATAATATGATGGTGGATGTGAGTTTGTTTGATTTTCTGGGTTTTGTTTCTTTGAGTCAGTCTCCTTATATAGCCTAGTAGGACTCAAACTTGGAGTCCTGCCCCAGCTTCCTAAGTGCTGGGATTACAGGTGTGCACCTCCGTGACAATTGTGATTTTTTTTTTTTTTTTTGGTTTTTCAAGACAGGGTTTCTCTGTATAGCCCTGGCTGTCCTGGAGCTCACTTCTGTAGACCAGGCTGGCCTCGAACTCAGAAATCCGTCTGCCTCTGCCTCCCAAGTGCTGGAATTAAAGGCGTGTGCCACCACCGCCCAGCGACAATTGTGATTGTTAACCCTCACTGTCAACTTGACTACATTTGGGATCCATGGAAACATCTGTAGATGTCTGTAGTAGTTTGTATATGCTTGGCCCAGGGAGTGGCACTATTAGGAGGTGCGGCCTTGTTGAAGTAGATGTAGCCTTGTTGGAGGAAGTGGTGCATCGTTGTGGGGGTGGGCTTTGAGACCCTCCTCCTAACCTCGTGGGAGCCAGTCTGCTCCTGGCTTCCTTTGTTGAAGGTGTAGAACTCTCAGCTCCTCTTGCACCATGCCTGCCTAACACTGCCAAGTCCCTACCTTGATTGATGATAATGGACTGAACCTCTGAATCTGTAAGCCAGCCCAATTAAATGTTGTCCTTATAAGATGTAGTCGCCTGCAGCCACGGATGAACTGGGTTCACCTGAAAGGGAAGCTGAACATGAAAAAGGGGACAGAGAGGTAAGAGAAGCATGAAGCCAAGACAAAGTTTTCTGATTAAGGCTCACATTTTATTCAGCTCTTCTATCTAAAGGGAAAGCCCCACCAAACCCATTCTTGTTTCAGTTGGAGATGGGTGGGAGAACCTATCCTTTGTTACAGCTGGAGATGTCTCAGGGCAAGCTCAGTGGGCAGTCTATTCTTCTAAGTTCCTGTAGGAGGTTGTACACAGAGCCAAGGTGGGTAAGTCCACCCTAGGTCCTATTATTAGGTGTATTGTGGTAAACAAGGTCTTTCTGGCCTGCTCAAGGCTGGGTGGAGGGCACAATAAGAGTTGCCTTGGTCATGGTGTCTGTTCATAGCAGTAAAACCCTAAGACAATGTGTCTATGAAGGTGTTTCCAGAAAGGTTTAACCAAGACAAAAAGAAGGCCCACCCTAGATGGCCCACCATCTAACGGGCTGAGAACCTGGACTGAATCCTAAGGCAAAGCTGAGTTTTAACATCCATGTCTCTCTGCTTCTTACGGTTGGAATGTGACTTACCACCTCATGGTCCCATCACAATGCCTTCCCTGAGTCAAATAAACCATCCTTCCCAGGAGCATTTCTCAGGTATGTTGTCATAGCAACAAAAAAGTAACATGTCCAGCTTTTTGCTTGCTCTTATCTGTGGTTGAAACAGGAAAGCTCAGCATGGTGTACACAGACAGATATAGGACACAGCACGGGGGGCTTCACCCTCCTATTTGTGAAAGGGATACCTGATGCCTGTGGTGGCCTCATCATAGAAGGTTCCACCTTCATGAAGGATGTCTGAATGGCTGGCAAACATCCATCAGCTGGGGGTTAAGGTGGCGATGCTGTGTTCTAAGTATAATCCAGGCCCTGGGTGATGACTGTGGGACCTTCAGGAGCCAATGCCCTGGAGGTCTGGGGAGGAGAAAGATGAAAGTGGGCTGGAGTATGAAGACATGAAGCTATAGCTACCCCAGCCACCATTCTCATTCATTCATTCATTCATTCATTCATTCATTCATTCATTCATTTTTTTCATTCCTTCATTCACCAAGTGCTAAGGGAAGCTCTGAATTCCAGGTATGAATTATTCAACAAAACAAACACTCATGCCTTTGTGGAGTTTATATTCTAAGGGAAGGAGATAAACAACAGAACATGACATGTAAGTCACAGGATCTGGAAAGGTGGTTCAGTTGGTGGAGCACTTGCCTACCAGACTAGGGCTGATCCCTAGTACCACAGAACAAGCAGGGTGTGGCATGCTTGTAATCCCAGCATTTAGGAGGTAGAGGCAGGAGGATCACAATTTCAAGGTCATTCCCAGTTACATAGAACCTTAAGTACTTCAAAAATCAATTTGAGCCTGGTATGCCAGTACATACCTGTCAATCTTGTGGTGTTTGCTTCCTGTTCCTCATTTTAGTATGGCATTTTAGGGTTTCCATTGCTGTGAAGAGACACCACAACCAAGGCAGCTCCCATAAAGGACAACATTTAATTGGGGCTGGCTTACTGGTTCAGAGGTTCAGTTCATTGTCATCATGACAGGAAGCATGGCAGCATGCAGGCAGACATGGTGCTGGAGAAGGAGCTGAGAGTTCTACATTTTGATCCCTGGGCAGCTAGGAGGAGGGTCTCCTCTACACTGGGTGGAGCTAGAGCATAGGCGACCTCAAAGCCCACTCCCACAACGAAGCACTCTAACAAGGCCACACCCACACCAAGGCCACACCCACTCCAACAAGGCCACACCTCCTAATAGTGCCACTTACCATGGACCAAGCATTCAAACCACCACATATATCCATTAATTCATAGGTTTTTGTCTTTTCATAGAGCCCCAAAGATCTAGCATGGTTTTTTTTTGTTGTTGTTGTTTTTGTTGTTTTTTCAAGACAGGGTTTCTCTGTGTAGCCCTGGCTGTCCTGGAACTCACTCTGTAGACCAGGCTGGCCTCGAACTCAGAAATCCGCCTGCCTCTGCCTCCCAAGTGCTGGGATTAAAGGTGTGCGCCACCATTGCCCGGCTTTTGGCATATTTATAATCATTCTTTTTACTTCTTTGTCTGGAATCTCTCCTGTGGGCCATTATGATGGAACTGGTGTTTGGAGGAGAAACATGTCTTGATTTTTAGTGTTTCCTGTGTTTTTACAGGACTTGTGCAACAGGTATTATTGGTAGAATTTTTTTTTCAAACGTTATTTCCCTTTCTTCATTCAGTGGAAAGTGTTCAAGACAATCTAGGTTGTAGTTGGGCGGTGGTATTTACTTTGGTCAGAGTGACATTTAGGGAACCAGGCTCAGTTCCCAGAAGTCCCTGAGAGTTAGAATACTGTCCTCAATGACGGTCACTATCCAGGCAGGCCTTCTATGAGAATCCAGTAATTGTCAACTGGAAAATAACCACCCTTAAGCCCAGTCATTCAGGAAGCAAAGACACTGATAGCTGGAGAATATTGACCACACACACACATACACACACACACACACTGAAAATATGAGTGTAAAGGAAAGAACGGAAGGAAAAAACTGTAAAGAAAGACCCCTGGTCAGTTTTGGTTTGGTACAGAAAAAGTATTGAGTGGAGTGTAAAGCTACATCCCCCTCCTATGAGGGAGAAGATGGAGGAGTTTGGGCTATAGGTAGACTGAAGAGATAGAAAGAAAGAAATGCAACCAAATAATGTGTGGTTCTGTTTTCCCACTTCTTCCCTTGTGTCCAGACACCAATATGCACCAAACAGGGAAGGATAGAGAGGGACAAAGTTCCACAATCCGTGTTTTCCCTTGGTTTGTATGGACTCTGGTACATGCCGGGGGTGAGAGGATGAAGAGAAGTCCGGAATGGGTGGGTCAGCAGAACCCTGGTCTGGCAGTGAATTTTGGGGAGGGAGGAAGTTTCCTCCAGAGATCTCAGTGTTACAGTTCTTTATTTAGATGATGCTCAATAAAACAGCTTCAGTGAATCAGTCTGTGAGCACACACTTTTAGGGTGAACAAAGGGTTATATAGTTTTGGGGGAGGGGGTGAGAATATCCAGGGCGATCACTGGTTGAAAGCTAAGGTACTCAGATGCCGATTAACATAGGGAGGCATTTCAGGAATCACAGGTATAGGACTACATGACATTCCTCAGGTAGGTAATGTGGGGTCCTCGGATCCCCCAGAGAAGAGGAAGCCTTGCGGACAAAAGGAGTCTGCTGTTTTGCACCAAGCTCAAGGCTGTCCAGTATTGTCAGACTTCGTTCGACCTTGGCAGCAGGATTTTCCAACAATAATGTAGAAGAGTTTCCATTTCTCGGGAGGCTGAGCTAAAGCCTCTCCAACTAGGTCAGGGTATGTCCTTTGGGAAAGAGAAAACAGAAAGAAGGTGTAGGGAGACAGACAAGGACCCAGTTGGCCTGCTAAAGTGACACTGGGTGTTAAATGAGTGAGAACTAGATGAGGACTCGAGGGACAGCTGGGTGGCATCCTTGCTCCATGCAGTCTTGAGTCTTGTGAGAAATTCAGGTCTTGGTTTGAACTTAGGATTCACTGCCCTGGGGCTCATTCTGGGAGGATTACATTCAGAGGACACTTGCTGGATTAACATTCAGAGGAAGAAGGGAGAAGTTGATTAACATTCCTCAGACCACAGGGGAGGGAACCCACCTGGGGATGCGAGGGGCCCAGGATGGGAGACGGTCAGGAAGCTGAGCCCTTAATGTGGTAAACTTGGGCAAACTTTTATGACACTCATTGTCATAAAATAAATGTGTGAATCTTAGTCACCTAGAGACCGGACCTGGGAAGGTCAGCCTTTGTGGTCCTTTGTGGTTGCCCTTGTGAACTCTGTATAAGAACTGCTCCCACCTTTTGTTCGGGGGCTCTCTTGCCTGGATGTGAGAAAGTCCCAGTACACTGGTATCATTAAACCTCATGTTATTGCAGCGAGTCCCGTCCGCGTGTGTTTCTGTGGGAGCGCATACCCTGGGTTTGGATCTTAGAGTCCAACAGTCTCACGTCCCTCCCATGATGCCCACAAGCCTGTCTGAGCCTGTTCCCTAGAGATGGGCAATCCTTTTCTCCCATTCTTTCCTCCCAGGCTTCCTTTGGATGACCAGCTCCGGGCGCTAGGCCAGCTCCCATTCTGGTCTGGGTGGAATGGTTGCACGGTCATCTAGAGGCTTATGGTAGAAAATTCTGGTACAAATTGAAACAGGGCTGGCTGAGGCTGGGTCTTTCAGGAGCTCTGGCCACTCTGTGGTTTCCTTAAGGCCTTGGCCAAGTGTTTCAAGTTTGTGCTGACATAAAAGCAGTTGATCTGGTGGACTGGCAGCACCTCTGCTCAAGGCCGGCAGCAAGATTGGAGAGCCCAGCAGCTTCCGGTTAAGTGCATGACCCCATCTCTCCACACCTTAATTATCCACAGCAGATGAACTTCAGGAGCAGTCAACGTCACAGGAAGAATTAAAACCAGGCACGAGGGTGCACACTTCTAATCCTAGTACTCCGGAGGCAGAAGCAGGAGGTCTCACTGTGAGTTCAGGGCCGTCTCAATCTCTTTTGCAAGGTCCAGGCCAGCTAGGGCTACACAATGAGACATTTGTCCCAAAGAAAACAAAACAACAACAACAAAAGAATTTAAAAGCCAGGTTGTTGGAGTTGAAGCGACTGCTCTTCTAGAAGCCTCGTTTCAATTCCCAGCACCTACTGGTAGCTTTTAACTGTTGAAAAGGCCAGTCCCAGGAGGAACCAACTTCCTCTTCTGGCCCCTGTGGGAACTCCAAGCATGTGGTACAAAAACACATGCATGTAAAACAGCCATTTTATATTTATATAAAGTAAAATGGAAAAAAAAAGTGTACTGCTCTTGCATAGGATCAGAGTTCAGTTCCCAGCATTTAAAATGGGCAGCTCACAACTCGGGCTCTGTGGGGATCTGACACTCCTCAGGCACTTCAATCATATGCACAGACCCATAACACACACGTAAGTACACATAAAAAAATTATTACAAATATTTCATTTTTTTTTAAATATTTCATTTTTTTAAAAAGCCAGGCATGATAGTGAGTGCTTGAGCCCACCCTCAGAAGGCTGAGGCAGGAGAATTGCCACATGTTTGAGGGTAGCCTGGGTTTCAGAGTACCAGGCAGCCAGGGCTGTGTGGTAAGACAATGTCTAAAAGTCAAGAGACTTTAGCAGATTCTTAGGATACTTCAATAATGCACCAGGGAGAGGGAAGTCTTCCTAAGTGTCTCAAGATGACATGTTCTCACCTTGAGAGGAGCTGAGGAAGGACACCTGTGGCAGGTGGCACCGACGAGCATAAGCAGGGAAGGTCCTAACCCTGTGGGTGACAGGATCTCGGCTGTGCTAGGGGAATGGGGGTGTTCAGAGGTGCGTGGGCTGGAGACCTCGGTCTGGCACTTGTGAGTGCGGCCCTGCCTCCAGGTAACCGGGTCATTCCGGAGTCACTGAGGCTCTCCAGGGACAGGGCCTTGAGTGCCGCGCCTCCTGTGCGCATGCGCCCATGGCCCCGGAAGCGATGCGCTCGGCGCCCGCCCCTACGTCCCGGCGGGAGCGGGCAGGGTCGGTGGATGTATGTCCGCCGCTCCGGAGATGGCTTCGGCGGGAGGCGGCAGCTCCGAGAGCGTCGCGCCCGAGGCCGATCGTCCCCAGCCGCGGCCGTTCCTCATCGGCGTGAGCGGCGGCACTGCTAGTGGCAAGGTGAGCGCCCTGCGCCCGGGGCTCGCGGAGGGACTGCCAGGCCGCAGGTTGGGGCGCCATTGCCTCCGGCCCAACCGCGGCACCTGTTGCTAGCAGCCAAGGGACCGCCCCCAGGGGTTGGCGGGTCACTGCACAAGCCCACTTTTGGCACTTTCTGTCCCCAGTCAACAGTGTGTGAGAAGATCATGGAGCTGCTGGGACAGAACGAAGTGGACCGCCGGCAGCGCAAGTTGGTCATCCTGAGCCAGGACTGCTTCTACAAGGTTCTGACGGCCGAGCAGAAGGCCAAGGCTTTGAAGGGACAGTACAATTTTGACCACCCAGGTACATGGAGAATGTCTGCCTGGAGAGGTGGGGATAGAGGATAGACTGCTGCGGGATGTGGGCTTTACAGAGATTCCAGACTGCCAGACACATAACAGAGATGTGTGTGGATGCGGACTGCTGGATCAGGGCTGTAGGAGATGTTTGTGGAATGCAGGCTGCCAGACCAAGGGCACACAGAGATGTTTGCTGGACGCAGCCTGCCACGGGAGGTTGTCCAGGAATATGTATGTAGGATGCAAAGTGCCAGGCTGAGGCTGTCCAGAGAGAACTGCTCAACACCAACTGCCAAGGTGGGGATTGTATTGGAATGCAGCAGCAGTGGAGCTCCGTGAAACTTAACCCTCGTTTCCCTTGGTAGTGGGCCTACATTAGGTTAGGATTTGCTGAATTCTGTGGACCTCGAGTGAATCAAGATTTTGGCTAGAGCCACTTAGGATGAATGAGCCCAGAGGTCTTGAGGATTACTTGTCGATATGTTGAAACCTTGTTGTTGAGGGGCCCTTTTACTGCCTGCCAGACCTTTGGATTCCCCAAGCTGTTTGGGGGCGGTTAGTCTTCAGGGAGGCCAGTTGTACAAACAGAGGTTAATCTGGGACCCAGGACTTGGAGCTTCCTGGTCTGGAGGGTGCCTGTGTTCCTGAAGGTTTAAACTTTCCTAGGGACGCTCTTAACTTTGTTTTCCCAGATACAGTGGAGCAGAAGCTCAAGTCATCTCTTTCCCCTAGTGTCAGCGAATCAGAAAGTCTTGTTTCAGTTTCTGGTGGGACAGCTTTATCCTTTCTCCTGGGGTGTGCTGTGGGGTCCTCAGCACCCTGGCTCCCAGCTGTGCTGACCTTGGGCAGAGGTAGTCCTCCACTGTCTGCTGCACCAGAGCAGCTGGGTAGTCTGGCCCTCTTCTGTCTTTGTAGATGCTTTTGACAATGATCTGATGCACAAGACCCTGAAAAACATTGTCGAAGGCAAAACTGTCGAGGTCCCCACCTATGATTTTGTGACCCACTCAAGGTAAACAGGTAGTTCCTGGGAGGGCTGTCACACCCAGTCCTGTGGTGGGTCCCATCCTAGTCTGTTTCCATGGACTGTCTCCAGTCAGGCCCCTTGTTACTAATGTGGGCCATCAAGCAGGGCCTAGCCTGGCCTCTCCCTGGCAGGTTACCAGAGACCACTGTGGTCTACCCAGCTGATGTGGTTCTGTTCGAGGGCATCTTGGTATTCTACACTCAGGAGATCCGGGACATGTTCCATCTGCGCCTCTTTGTGGACACAGACTCTGATGTTAGGTTGTCTCGAAGAGGTAAGGGCCTCTGGGTCCCTGGCTGGGGTTGAGATTTTTCAGGGTTCCCAAGGAGGGCTTATGGTGGTGCCTTGTTCCTGTTACGACAGTTCTCCGGGATGTGCAGCGAGGGAGGGACCTGGAGCAGATCCTGACACAGTACACCGCCTTTGTGAAACCAGCCTTTGAGGAGTTCTGCCTGCCGGTATTGCCTTTATGTATTCAAAAACAAAAGTGGATGTCAGCTCTGTCCACCTCTCCCTGTCTGCACTGTTTGCCAGTTTGTCTCAGGCTAGACTCCAATGTGCCTGCATGGGCTGTTCCCTTCCAAGTCTGGTCTGTGTGCCTTGCTCACCCCCTTGGGAACTAGGAAAACAGGATCCATAAAGTCCATTGCTACCGCTGAAAGAGCTGCCTTCTGGATGCTGGGATTAAAGTGCACTACCATTGCTGGACCATACTGCCACAGGCCTCTAACACCAGCATTCAGGAGGCAAAGGCAGACTGACTCTGAGTTCTAGACCAGCCTGATCTACAAAGTGAGTTCCAGGACAGCCAGGGCTACACAGAGAAACTCTATCTCAAACTGTTCCCCCCCCAACCCCCCAAAGTGTGCCACTACACCTAGCTAAAAGATTTTTTTCTTTACTACTCATGCACTCTGAAGTTTCTCGAAAGTGTTGCTGTGTGAAATACAGACTGTTGCAGTCTCTTACTTGTGGGCCTTTTGCTGAGTGGGTGGTGAAAGGCAGCAAAACCCCAGGCCTGCATCTGAGCGTGACCTGAAGAGACAGCTGCCTCCTCTGTCCATGATCCTTGTGGACTCAGCTCTTCCCATCCTGCAAGCCAGTCAGCCCCTCCAAAGCATTTCCCAGGCTGGTGGGAAGGGGAATGGGTTTTAGCTCCTTTTCACCTGATGATACTGCCACAGTGAATACTAGCTCAGGTCTGCTCTTGCCTTTCATGGAAAGAGTCTCTACTGCCTTCAGCAACTTGTCTGCCGTGGGACAGGCCTCTTTGACCCACACCCACAGGTTGACAGCATCAGGACCCTTCCTGGGTCTACAGTATGCCCTCACCTTCTCTGGGCTTTGTCTGGTTCAGCCAGATTCCCTCAGCAGCATCTTTCTGTCTGCTCTCCTCAGTTGTGTCTGATGCAGTGTCACTGGCCTAGAACAGCTAAGTCATGAGAGCGGGCCAGGTGCCATGTGTGTCTCCATGCTGTGCAGGGCCAGTTAACAGGCCCTGCCATGCTCACTCCTACAGGACATTTGCAACTTTAGTCCCAATTTCAGAGGCTGGGAACTGTAGGTGGTGTCACACCTACCTGGGCAGCAGGTAGGCTGTAATCAGGCTAGCACAGTGAGGCACTGATGTGCAGGTTCAGGCCAGCTTAATCTTCTCCTTCACTGTCCAGACCCCATCTCTCACCTGTCCGAGGCTGTCCCAACCTGCCAGTGCCACCAACATCCAGGCTTGCATCCCCTGTTCCTGAGTACCTTAAAGTGACCCCAGAGGAGACAGCCTAAAGAGAGCCTTCTGTGTCTTTCAGACCAAGAAGTATGCTGATGTGATCATCCCTCGAGGGGTTGACAATATGGGTAAGAAAACCCCAGCCCCACCCCCACACCATGAAGCAGAGACTGCCCTCTCCTGCCTTGGCTTTGAAAGCCGCCCACGTGTGTGCATGGGGCCTGTTTATCTGGGACGTGGGTTCATGTATACTTTCCAAACACACAGAGCTGCTGGGTGGGGCATGTCAGACTGTTGAGATGTGTTTTTATCAGGCCCAGTCAACATGCGCACTCACAGCAGACCAAGCCATACTGCTCCTGTCCAGTTGGGTGCCTTCTGTCTGCTGAGACATCAGGCCGGCAGATCAGGCCTGCTGTGAGGCCAGAAGGTCCCAGTGGCTTTTCTGCACCATGAGTGTTTTGCAGGATAGTGGGAAGAGGGGGGGTTGTAGGGGTGGTGGGAGCGAGCCTGCTGAGCTGTCCCCATGCCTCATTGCAGTGGCCATCAACCTGATCGTGCAACACATCCAGGACATCCTCAACGGTGACCTGTGCAAGCGGCACCGAGGTGGGCCCAATGGGCGCAACCACAAGAGGACCTTCCCCGAGCCAGGAGATCACCCTGGGGTGTTGGCCACTGGCAAGCGCTCACACCTGGAGTCCAGCAGCAGACCCCACTGAGGAGCAGCCTATGTAGGTTCCCCACAAACCCATGATTAAGGGCCTGGGGACAACCACTGGCTCCTAAAAGCATAGTCAGGGATTGCTCTCAGTGGGATCTAGGGGTGGCATCAGGACCAAAGCCTTCCTTGCATGGGAGGGCAGACTCACGCCTGACAGAGGATTCTGGTGTCCTCTGCTTCCTCTCATTGGAGGCGGCCATGGGTCTCTGGGTCACTGTCCCAAACAGCATAGTAAGCCCATGGTGCCAGTTTCCCGAGAGATGCAAGACACATATTTGGGACAATAGAGGAAACAGCCTGGGCACTGGCTGGCCTGGTGTGACAGTGAGCCCCAGGGAAGTGCTTCCCAGTATGATGTGGTTTGTGGCCATGTTGCAGAAGTTTGCAGAGATGTTAGCTATCCTCGTTTGTTTTGTGGCAGACTGTTTGTGACCTCTGAACCTGATTTTACAACCTACCACTGGGCTACGGTCTAGTCTAAGGAGCCTAAGGCAGGAACCCTAAGGACTACCCACATGACTGTCTGGGGGCCTGGATTGTGGGTAGATGGGAATGGGCCATCAGGTCTCTTGTGGCTAAAACAGCCTCTCCACAGTTCTGCAGGAAGGAGCCCAAGAGGTTGTCTGTGTACAAGTCACTTGGGTACAGTTCATGGCTAGCATGCAGGGCAGGCTCTCTCCAGCCAGGGAGCACTGGAGTGTAGAGGCAGGTGACCGTGGCTGCCCAAAGCCAGCCAGTCTCCTGCACACGGACCTCAAGCTCCCGGCTTCACAAATGCTCCCTTCTGTGTTGTCAAGTTTGTCTTCCCTCCCATGGGACGGCTGTTTTTGGAAGTGTCCTTTGCTATTGCCACAAGCCATGGCACAGGACTTCTCATTTCGTGTTAAATATAACTGTGGTTCTCACGACAGCAGCTGAGCTGTGTTGAGCTCAGGGGCTGGTTTCTGTTAGTGCTGTGCTGGTTTTGTTGAACTGAAACCCCTCTTTGGAGAGAGAATCAATAAATAACATAAAAAATAACAATTTGTCCCTTTTATTTACATTAGGAAAGGCAAATTAAAGGGAAGGAAGTGTATGGACAGACGACATCTTGGCCATGAAGTTAGGTGACTGCATGGTGCAGTCTCCCGGTTTTTAGACTGGATCAGTGAGGAGTCAGTGTGAATGACTGGCAGCTTTCCAAGCAGGCTTTCCAGAGGGCTGCTGTACCTGCACACAATGAGTTGTGGCACTGTGGGCCTCATGAAGGACAGGGCTAAGACCCTATTGGTAGGCCCACAGCTGGGGCGAGCCTAGGGCTCATCGCCAAGTCCGCTCCACTCCTTCATTGGCTGGGTGTGCCTCCTGCCTTGGTGGTTCCTACGCTGGCAGCTCAAACTCTGGCTGGGTCAGAGTTGGGCCTCATGGGTGATGCTGCAGCGGGGCACATTCTTCACTGTGTGAAGAGAAATAAATTGCTTCAAACAAGGAACCAGTGGACAGAGCTCTTGAGGTGAAACTGGAATTAACCTTTGGAGTTCTTCCTGGACCCAGGTAGCTCTGCCTGCTGAGGCCTTTGCTGGTGGGAGACAAACAACTTTGAGGTTTTGTTCTGCGTGCTTGTCTTCCGTGTTCTTGTTCTCTAGTACTTTCGGATCAGAATGTCCCAGCTGTCTTTCCAGCGAAGGGCCCGGAGCTCGCCTGGTGAGAGGGATGTGTCCCCATAGGTTAGTGGGCGTAACATGTTGGACACATGGCATGCGGAGGAATACCATGCTACAACCAGAGCACTGAAGACATTCCTCTGCAACGGGGACCTGTGGGCAGCAGGATGCAGTGAGGTCAGGGTACCTGCCTTATCTCCCCTCAGCATCCCTGCCTGGCCGTCTCCCAGGAATCTACTGTCTGCCTGCTGACACCCACTGACACTGTGGACTGTGTTCCTTAGACTTCCCTGCTTTGGTGCCCCCCCCCCCCACTCCCGACCCTTACCTGCCTGAACATTGTACACAGCCCTCATCACTGCTTCTGGCTTTGCCATGACTACCACAGTGCCAGAGGTGTGTCTCTCACCTCCACATTAAGGTCCTCTGTTCTTTTTTTTTTTTCCCCAAGGTGGGGGGATTTATTCAGGAGATAGGGCAAAGGTGGGGGGAGAGAAATGAGAGAAGATGGCAGAGAGAGGAGAGAAGTGGAGGAAGAAAAGTAGAGGCTGGCCATGACCACGTGGAGAGAGGGGGAAGGGATGGGGGGAGAGGCTAGGGGACAGAGAGAAGCTAGAGGCCAGAGAGCAAGGGCCTCTGTTCTGACCAAAAGCTTTCTATCTGCCACATCCCACCAAGTCTGGGCAGTGAGCCGCCGCTGTCCTGGAATGCTAAGCTCTCGTGGTTTCACAGCCCCAGGCCAACTGTGCCCACACCTGCACAGATGCTCGCTGGCGTGCTGCAGGACAATTGGGAGCAGCAGGATCTGGAAGGTGAGTGCCGGCAAGTAGTGGTAGAGAAACAGCATCCTCTCCATCAGGAAGAAGGGCAGGTAGTTGAATGCCCAACCGCCAGTACACAGGGCTCCAGCCAGCACCCAGTGAGACCAGGCATCTGTGGGAGGGTATATCTCAGAGCAGCACTACCACTGGACTAGCAGTGGGCACGTTCCTAAGTCAAATACTGTCCTCAGCACCTTACCCACCCCCACCCCCAGGACTAAGTGGGCTGATCGATGACACTGGTGATTCCTCCTGGGTCATGACAACCCTTTCTGCAAGGCTCCTGGCTCAGGGTGAGGTCAGACCCAGCCCCACCAGGTCACTGCCAGCCTTAACTAATGACTGCTGTAAGAATTCTGCTGGCAGACCTCAGACTGCTGTGAGAATTCTGCTGGCAGACCTCAGGCGGCCACAAAGATACATTGTATTCAGCCCAGAAGGAAGGGACAATGTTTTGAGATGAACATAGATTACAGGCAAGGCTCCATACTGCTTCAGCCATCTTTGGGGGCTGCTGCTGGCTTTTTCTTTCCAAGTTCATTTCTGTCACCTGCTCACAGTCACTGCCCTTAAGCCTCTTACTGGCCGCTGTGCCTCCTCCACCCCAATGTTTCTGATGCACGTAGGCACCCTAGAAGGATGGCTCTGTCCCATGCCCTGCTCTCTGCTAGTATCTCAACTGTGATGTGGAACTTAACTGCCACAGGTTGTTTTCAGGGTCCCTACCTGTAAAAACAGGGGTCTCAGGGCCTTGGGTCCTAGTAAAGTTGGCTGTCACCTATGCACAGTGTGCTCCCATCCAGGGAGGAGACACTAACCCTCAGGGAGGTCACAGACGCTCCTTCGCCGGCGGAGCAGGTACCAGAGGAAGAGTAGGGTGTAGGCGGCTGTGGCGAGGCTAGCTGAAGTCCAGATCACGACGTTTCCAAGCAAGTGGATCTGAGCCTGAAATCACAGGCAGTCAGGGCTGCTACCCTAGCCCTCACTCCAAGCGGCCACAGGAAAGAACAAATGTACTTTGGCAGAGTCCAAAAGCACACAAGTGTATCTGGACCTCTGTCGCCTGATAACAAGCCTAGATGGACTTGTTCCCAGGCCACTCTTGTAGATAAACACTAATGTTCTCTATCCTGTTTGTTGAAACTGAAAATTCGGAGTAATGGAGATTTGGGGCACTGGGCAGGAATCCAGAGCTCTGTGCATGTTGTGCGCACACTGCCACTCAGATCTATGCACAAGCCTAGTTCATTTGAGATTGTGTCCTAAGCAGCCCAGCCTGGCCTCAAATGTACCATCCTGTCTACCTCCTGAGCTGAGATCACACATGTGTGCCATGCCTGGCGTGGAGTCCCTCCTTTCACAACAGGGTGTCCATAGGAAGGTCCTACCCAGAAAGAGAATCCGTGTTTATACAGCTGTGGGCCAGCCCTGGATTTGCTCAGTTCCACTGGATATGCATGCTGGGGAGGTCTTAAGTGTTTACTCAGTGAGCATGCGCCCAGCATTGCCTCCAGGCAACCCCATGCTGCTTGCTTCCAGTCTGCTGTGGCTAGAGGCAGCAGAACCAGAGCCCGCCAGCTTAGGGGCTGGGTGGTGAAGGGAAATGTAAAATGGTCTGACAGGAATGGGGCAGCACTGGGCTTCCCTCCACAGCACCAGGAGAGGGAGGCGTTGCTCTTTGGCAATGAGTAGGCCAGGCTTTAGACTGCCCAGTATCCAAACAAAAGCAAGTACTGAGCCTTTGCCAGTCACCTACAGGAGCTCAGCCAGACTCACACATGCTCGCTTACACTGGTCCTGGGATGCAGCCAATAGGCGATGTTGGTGTCCAGTGTGAGCCACTCCAGTGGGGTGGAGCTGTACTGGTGTTCTAAGTCCTCGTTCTTCAGTGTCAGCATCTTCCACTGCCACAGAATAAAGCACATACAGGTTGCAGAAGATGATCACTGTCTCCAGCTGCCAGTGTCACGGTGTATCATTAAATGCTATCCCTTGTATGTCAACTGCCCAGACCAAGTTCAATCAGCAAGTGCTGCATACCTGCCTTGAAAAGCTAACCTGGGCTGTTGGCTTGGGGGTCCTGACTTCATGGATTCCAGCATCTACCCTGCAAACTGGGACAGGAATTGTGCCATGGACTTGAGTGTCTACCTGACTTACCTAGGGCTCTGCTAGTTGAATGTGGCCCATTCTGACCTGATGGGAGGCCTGAAGACACCCTGACTTTATTGCAATGTTACACAGGTACAGGACCTACTAAGTGCAGGTCCATGGGGCCTGGAGCCGGGAGAGATAATCATTCTGCTGCAGAGTCTCAAGTTCCAGGTCCAAGGACTTTGAATTTCAGAGCTTAACAGCACACTGTGCCTTCATGGGCAGAAATCAGCTCCCACTGAGCAAGGACGGGCGTCCCTCCTGTCACTTGATACCTGTAATTCTGAGAATCTGGCCATGAAGCTGAGGTTCTTGCTGATATCAAGCTGAGTGGGTGAGTGGAGCTCCAGCTCCCTCTCCTTCTGCTCATGGCCTGAGTGGACAAGGAGGAGACACTGAGGAGCTGAGGACAGAAGTTGCCACCAGCCTTTCCTGTAATCCAGGAGAACACTTCACCAAACCACATCATCCCACATGGTTCCCACATCCCAAACTCCTCTGCCAAGTCAGCACTAGCATACCCTGGGATGCAGTATTTGCCATTCCCCCAGCCTCCCCCACAGTCCCTCAGCACGAATGCCTTATGTATTACTCATGGATCAGTGCAAAGGACTCAGCCAAATAAAATGGGGGAACCTAGGCCCCTCCAAGTCACGTGTTGCTAGATCCACAGAGACAAGCAGATGCCTGACCAGAGCTTTAATGACTTACTTTTGCCATAGCGGTGTTCTTCCACATTCCACACCATGCTCTCATGGTAGCCTAGTGACAACTTCTCCCCAACCACCTCCAACTGCCGAAACCCCCAGTCAGGGAGGTGAGCCCCGCTCAGCTAGCAAAACCAAGAAAGACAATGAGCATGACAGAGTTAGCTACCTCCCCCTCCCCGCCCCCTCCCCCACCCCTACCCCCCAACAAACTGATTGTCAGCAGATCCCTGCCCTAGGTCTTCCTAGGATCCTTTTCCCCCTGCGTGTACTATAAAACACAGGGTGACTTTCATCACATGGCGGCTATGTGAGCACCTGCCCGAACAGCTCCAGGAATAGTCTGGGACAGGCATATTGGGAGCTAGCTACCCTTTACCTTCAAGATGGCAGACGTGTTCACATGCACAAAGCGCACTTCCGACAAGATAGTCTTCCAGGTGTCCTGGTTGGACTCTCTGTTTACAATATCCTGCAGAAACAGATCCTGTCAGCTGAGGGGCATGGAGGGCTAGCAGTGGAGAACTTGCCCAGCATTTGTGAGGCCCTAGGTTGCATTCCCAGTACCACAAACCAGTACAAACCTAAACATGTCTAGTCAGTTTCACGTCTCTCTGCAGACTGTGTTAAATAGCAACCTAACGACCAGACACCCATGGCTTCTGGGCCTTTTGCCTGAGATAAGTGAAGAGGACTCACACAGCTATGAAATCAATTTGGGTCTGGGCTAAGCTGATGAGCCCTCAAGTAAAGGAAGCACATGATGCCAGTCCTTGGCCTTGGTGCTACAGACCCTCCATGGTCCCATATGCCCATATGCCCTCACAACACAGCACTCGAGTTAGCCAGAGTACTGTCCCTTTCTGAGGCTGCAGCGACTCAAAAGTCACCTATTCAGTCACTAGAGGATACAGAACTCTGGCCAAATTAGGGATGTTCCCTAGACAAGACATCCTAAGCCAGGCAGCCACTCCTGAGGCCGGCTCCCCTTTCTGGAAGCTCTATCTGACGGTCGTAAGTGGTACTCAAAGGGATGTCAGGAAGGGGAAGGGGAAGGGGTCAGCAATGGAGTCATTAGTAGCAAGCTGGCAGGGAGGTCAGTGAGACTTGGTGCCATTCCTCCTGAGACAGCCTCCCACGAGGAGGGACACGGGCCTTTCATGAAGTAGGCCCACTCAGGAGAGGCTAGACAGTAGAATGGGAGTGGCCATGGATGTGTGCAGCACATCCAAGGTGAAAACAGGCAAAGATGGTCAGATGTGTGGAAGAAAGCAGTCCTCACAGACCTGTGCTAAGGAAGCCAGCAAGGGGCATAGTCACAAACTGGCATGGTACTACCTAGGTAGGATGTGGAGAGCTTTTGGGGCCTCTTGGCAGGAATTTGACATTGGGCCAGGACAAGGAAGTAGGTTTCAGGCAAGAATTTGACATTGAGCCAGGACAGGGAAATAAGCTCAGGCCAGAATCTGACTTTGGGCTAGGACAGGATAGTAGGCTCAGATACCTTGGTCATCCTGATAAGTCTTTAGAAACAGTGATCACGGGACTTTGTTTATTGTCTTGCCTGTTCCTTAACCTAGAGCTGACCTTATTACTTGCATGTAATTAAAATGGCATAATAGCAGACTGAGAAAAAATAAACCCGCCTCAGCTTCAGAACTCACTGGGGTCATGCGAGCTGTTTAATTGTCTTTCCTTTTTACTCCTCGCTCCTGCCCTGGAGAACCAGTCGACTGACTGAGCTGGCTTGGTCAGTAGGGAGGTCCAAAATGGGAGGGAAACTGAGTAACTGGGGCTGCTGCAGCCAGTCAGAAGCTAGGCCAGTTTGACTTCTCCTTGGAAATGACTGCAGGCCTACAGCTGTCTAGTACTCAAGTCTGTTCCCAGGAGATCTGAGTCTGCAAGGGGAGCAGGTGACTGTCACCAGAAGGGCACTGCCTCAGTGAAATTGCCCTCTGATGGTCAAGCCCCTCACCAGAAAATTGCTTGTGCTCCTATTAACTCTGGGTAAAAATTGGCTGAGCGGCTTCCCCTGGGGCATAGGAGTAGCGGGAGGCTGGCACACCTGTGGTGGGAGGGTGTCTTACTTAGCTTTAAATTATCAATGTGACACAGCCTAGACTTATTTGAGAAGGGAGTCTCAACTGTGGGACTGTCCAGATCAGACTGTTCTGTTGGCATATTTGTGAGGGAGTGACCTTGACTGTTACATGATGTAGGAAGGCCCAGTCCACTGTGGGCGGTTCCATTCCCCGGGGCAGATGATCCTGAGCTGTACTTGAAAGCTTGAATGTGGGAGTGAGCCAGTGACAGTGCCCCTCCATTGTTTCAGCTGAAGTTCCTGCCCTGATTTGCAGAGGGATGAACTGTAGATTAACTCTTTCCTTCTCTAAGTTGCTTTTGGCACAGCAACAGAAATAAACTAGAACAGAGGGTAAAAAAGTGAACAGTCTAGGAAGCAGCTCCAGCTGGAACAGCCGAAAGGCCCTCACTGGGCAGACACAGCATTTGGAACTTTCCCAGTCCATGCCTGAGGCCCCAGAGGACTCTGAATCCTGATGAGGTAACTGTTCCCCATGGGGGCATCTCAGACTTGTTTTGTTGACAAGTTTCTTAGCGCAGTTTACATTTGAACCCATTATCTAAGGAGGCATTCTGGGTGCTCTGAGGTAGGAAGCAGGCCCACTGACAGCCATGAGCTCCTGCTGCACCCAGCCCAGCACTCCACACGGAGCTCACCAGTTTCCAGAGGTTCTGGGCAGGCATGGAGATGTTATAGTCAATGTAGCAGGAGACTTCTTGAGAATGGGGGCTCAGTGGGGCTGCGACATCGTGCCTGGAAGAGCAGAGCAGAGCCCTTTCTTAGTGTGTCACTACGGGGAAAACGGTGCCTTTTGAAACAAGTCCTGTTCTGCCTGCTGAGGCTGGGGAGGCTGGCTGTAAAGGCAGCTCTACAGAGGGATGTAGGCCACTCCAAGGCAGGCTTTAATGGTCAACATGACACAGCCTAGGGTCATCTGAGAACAAAGACTCAACTGAGGGAATACCCAGATGTGACCGTCGGTGATCTGTGAGGGAGTGTCTTGACTGTGTATATCCAGAATTGATGTCAAACAACTGAATGGGTGTCACTCACTTTCTGGACAGGTGAGCAAATTTCTGAGAAGAGTGTCTGTCACAGGGACTGGAAGTATGAGTCTAAGAACTGGCCCCGGTGTATCACTGGTCTGTCAGAACTCAGAAAAGCAGTATTGTTGCCTCTGGGCAAGCATGTGCATGGTAGTCTTATGCTGGGAGAGCAGGCTACCCTATGTGGTTCAACCTCAGTGTTCACAAGCAGCCTGTTACCTCCAGTCTCCTCAGGCAGGACTCACTTCGTCTCAGGATGCACTAGGCACCCAAGGAGGCCCAGCAGTGAGCAGTGGATGATGAACTGCCAGACAGAGCAAGCATCAGGATAAGAACTATGGCAAGGACAGTACCTAGGCAGGGATATCCCAGCAGCAGAGTGAGTGGGGTAGCCCTGAGGTGCTGTGCTGCTTACTTCAGATCTAACAGGGAGGCCAAGTGATGGGGTGACATTAGTCAGGGACACTAGGAGCCTCAGGAGAGCTGAGGGAGTCACTAGAGAAAGGGCTGTGGGCAGAGAAGCCATGAAGCCCACTGAGTATTCTCAAGGGCCCAATGTGGCTTTGGACTGAGGTGGAGGCGGAAGTCAGGAGGACAGAAACAGGCTGAGTGGGACGTAGACCGAGTGAAGGAGACCCTGACAGAGCCAGCCCTGGGGAACACTCACGTGTTAAGGAGGCGGGTGGTCATGCCGTGAACGAGCTGTACAATGTCTCCATGTCTTACAGGCCTGGGAGGGTTGCTTACCACCAGCTGGTGTCTAGGAAGACAGTGCTGTCAGGGCGACACTCGCTCTTTACACTAAGCTCTGCAGGACGCTCAGACGCTGCGGTCTCCTAGCATACACTTGGGAATGCACATCCCCAATGTGGCTTTCTATAGAATCAAGGCACTGCTCAACCTAAGATCACTCTCCAAACTGCAAAGCCTGACTCCATCTGCCGCTGTCATACTTGTCTATGAAGAATACACTAACTGCCCCTCCCATCCTCGGGTCGACAGCACACTCTTTTTCATACCTCAAAAATAAAAATAAAACCTAAGAGTCTATCAGTCTGGGTGAGGATGTGCACACAGGCAATCCAGTGCTTTTGGAAGGCCCAGGCAAGAGGACTGACAGTCTGAGGCAAGGCCTGGCTACAAGGACAGATGCTATCTCAAAAACAAAACAGGAAAAAAAAAAAAAAGGGAACAAGAAAGGTAAAAACCAAAACCAAACAAGCAGAAAAGCCATCAAAACCCTTAGAACTGATCAAGTCCCCAGTCCTCAGCGCTGGACAAGTGCTGGGGAAACAGCTGGACAGGCCAAACAGGGTCAGAGTGGCCTCACTCACTGCAGAAAAACAGACATGCAGATATGAAAACCAAGCCAGCCTAGGGAAAAGAGAGGAGAGGAGGGTACACCTTTGGGTGGACTGGCCCTAAAAGATCCATCCTTTCCATTCTTGGCAAGAAGGGTGCGAGCAGAGATGGCAAGGGCCTGGTGGCAATAAGGGTGCCCCTGGAGGTTATGGTAAGAGGGCAGGGACTCGAGTCCAGAGGGCCAGGACACTTGGGAAGGCAGGGAAGGGGAGGACAGGGAAGGAGAGTGCCTGATGTAAGGCCTCCTGGAGGCTGCCCATACTGGCATCAGAATGAAGGACGGAAGGCAAATGCTGGTAAAAACAAAACAAAACAAAACAAAACAAAACAAAACAAAACACTAAGAATCTTGGGGCTGGAGAGATGGCTCAGTGGTTAAGAGCACTGACTGCTCTTCCAGAGGTTCTGAGTTCAATTCCCAGCAACCAAATGGTGGCTCACAGCCCTCTGTAATGGGATCCGATGCCTTCTTCTGGTGTGTCTGAAGATGGTGACAGTGTACTCACATACATTAAATACATAAATCTTTTTTAAAAAATGGGAGAATCTCACTGACAGGCAGACTCCTTAGGGCTGCATACAGGATGAGTACAAGAGGACACTAGGTCCTCTTGAGGGGAACAGACACAAATTCCTGCCACAATTCCTAAGGGAAGCTAAGACAGCTCACTGATGACCCAGCCTCTGTCCTGTCCTGGCATTAATAACTTGCAGCAAATACTACAGCTCTGGGGGAAGAGGTCTCTGGCCAGGGAGGGAGCACTTATGAAAAGAAGGCCTAGGACCCAGCAGAATGACCTGTCAGTCATGATGAACAGTAAGCTCTGATGAAACCACACTCACCGCCCAGGGTCCTTGACAATCCACCAGTTATTGATGTCTTTGAAGGGGTAACAGGTCACCTGTTGCTGGTGGGAGCTGCCACGACCATTCTCATATCTGTGTGAGATGTCAACAAAGAAGACACCTGAAGTGGGCGGCAGAGACCCACAAGCCTCCAAGACCCTCGAGTGGCCTTGGTCTTTGCAGAGTCTACACAGCAGGATGTGTCACCCGACAATACAGGGTCCAGAGAACATAGAAAACCACTGTCAGGCAGAGTTGCTCCGAGGCACTGGAGGAGGCTGTGGCTGGCATGCCACAGCCCTCCCAGTGTTTCATACTGGACACCACAAAAGCCCTGAGCCTGGGCCCTGCTGCCTTTGTCTCTGTAAACTTGATCACAGGAAATGACAGCTCTTGGCAAACTGGGAGAAAGCAAAACATTTGTGATTGCAAATTAAAATGGTCACTTTCCTTACATCATGGGATAGGTGTTCTTGTGCGAATGAAGCCAGCAGGGCAAGGGTTTGCCTGAGACGCTCTTCAGAGTGACCTGGGAACCATAGGCTACCTCCAGGGGCTGGCCTTGGGTGATGCGGGCTAGCCCTCCCTAAGACAAATAGAAAAGGTCTTAGATGAGCTCAAGAGACCAACCATCCTACCCCATGGATCCAAAGACAGAAAGGGGAGTCAGCCTCAGCAGCAGCTGCCCTTACTCTGGAACCATTTCATTGGCTCAAGACCAACAACCCTAAACTGGCCTTGGTGATGGATGGGGTGGTGGCAGAGATGATCATATAATTAGTTGTAACTAACTCCATTGACTTGGTCCTAAACTACAATCATAAGTGGGTGTGTGCGCTCTGGCCAGGCATTCAGGTGACCGTCTCACCACACATTCCTTATGACTGTGCTGTGACAGAGTCAATCGACTGTGTCAGAGGTGAGCCAATGAGACCGTCAGCAGAGCCAGCATGAGCAAGGCTACAGCCCTCACCACTACACCTGGGACATTTTATGTGTCAGTACTCTTTATCTGAAATGTTGGAACCAGAACTGTTACAATTTGGAGGAATTGGTTGGGGGGCACCCACAATCTGAAATGCAAAACACTCTGTAATCTGAAGCTGTCTTGAGTGTCCTGCAAGCACTCAAAAAGTTCTGAAGATCTCAACTTGTTGACTGCAGATTTCCATGTAGCTAGCCAGTGTACCATGCACCGGCTTGAGTCCACCTCATGAGGTGTGTAACTGCACACAGGCTATGAGCGCAGCCTCTCTATTCCCACACAATCAATATTTCAGAATTCTTTAAAAATACCAACATGGGCCAGTTGGCGGTGGTCAAACACCTTTAATCCCAAACTGAAGATGCAGAAGCAGGCAGATCTCTGAGTTCAAGGCCAGCCTGGTCTACAGCTTGAGTTTCAGGACAGCCAAGGCTATACTGAGAAACTGTTCCTTGAAAACCAAACAGACACAAAATGGCTGCTTCAGCTTTTGACCTTTGCTGCACTGCTCACTTGACACTGTGTTTATTTATCTACCTGTTTTCTACTCATTTGTATTTTTTAAAACAAAGTCTTGCTATGGAGCTCTGGCTGGCCCTGACCGACCTCTTCCTCCTGAGAGCTACAGATCAGACACTGCTTAGACAGAAACACCGAGCCTGTGACTATCTTTGTTCTGAACTGTTTCTTACCTCCAAGCTGGCCTGGAAGGCGCTGGACATGATTTGATCATGGGGCCCAGAGCGGTAGAGCAGCATCAGGTGGACATAGAAGAAGAGTAAGTACAGGAAGACTGGGACGATCAGCAGAGCCACGATTCTAGCCAGCAAGTGACTGAGCACGCGCATCTGCCAGGGATGAAAGGATAGGTCTTTCTATCTGCAGAGCGCCGTGACCATTTCCAGATACTGCATGGAGGCTTGAGGAAAGTTACTGAGAGCCGAATCCACTCCCACTGTTCCTGAAGCCCTGACGATCTACTTTTCTTTCTTTCTTTCTTTCTTTTTTTTGGTTTTTGGAGACAGGGTTTCTCTGTGTAGCCCTGGCTGTCCTGGAAGACCAGGCTGGCCTCAAACTCAGAAATCCGCCTGCCTCTACCTCCCAAGTGCTGGGATTAAAGTCGTGCACCACCACTGCTCTTTTTTTTTTTTTTTTTTTTAGATTTATTTATTTATTTTATGTATGTGAGTACATTGTAACTATCTTCAGACACATCAGAAGAGAGCATCAGATCCCATTACAGATGGTTGTGAGCCACCATGTGGTTGCTGGGAATTGAACTCACGACCTCTGGAAGAACAGTCTTAACTGCTGAGCCATCCCTCCAGCTCTTAGGATCCAACTACTCCCTAGGACAGCTTCACACACTCATCCCCAAATACTGAAGACTCACAAGGCCTTGACATGGCCACCTACATTTGATAAGGTCTGGTCTCCGATCAGGTTCCAGGCATGGACAGCTGCAATGCTGAGCACGAGCAAGTAGGTGAAAATTCCCATGTATTTGATCCTGAAAAAGACAGAATTGAAATAACATTCCAAGACAGACAAGTCTTCAGACAGGAAGACTACTACCCAAGTCAGGGGCTCTAACTCACCCAACTGCACAGGAACAAGAGACCCCAGTCAGCATCAGCCACAGCCACCAGTGCACTGAGAAAGGGCTGGACAAAACAGGAGAAAAACAGAAGAACAAGGGAGCAGTCACAGGACTCATCCCACAGGTTGGAGATGCAGCGCCTGTCTGAGCAATCTCCACGTTGGCTAGTCCTACTGGGTACCAGCCCCAATAAAAAGAACCCCACCTCCCTGTGTGGGTTTCAGAAGAACTTTTCTTTTTGTCAGGAAAACAAATTTCCTGTGGGTTAAAGTTAAAAAAGAATGTATTTATGAAACTATGGGCTAAGGGTCAACCTGAAGTATTAAGTAACCAAAAGGCATTTGTAAGCAACTCCCCAAGCTTAAAGACACTAAACGGCATCCAGAGCTAGGTGCAGCCACACCCTGTAATTCCACTTCAGAGGCTGACATGGAGACATGACTGCCAGCTAGGACTAGCACTCCGACCCTGACTAAAAAACTGAAGGGAAAAACAACCTGGAAGCCTTTTTTCTCCTAACAAGAAGTGCGTCTTGTTTTCCATACCTGTGTGTCTGGGAGTTGAAGAACTTCAGATAGGACAACACGGCCAAGAGGTTAAAAAATATCAGTATGGACTCCAACAGCATGAGCCTGGACTGAGTGATCAGGGCGTTCTCTGTGGAGACAGAACCAGTCACAGGAGGTGCACACAGCCATGGCTCAAGAGACTGGACAGAGGGCATCCTCTGAGGATTCCAGTTTCTGTCTATACAAAGTTGGGTATTTACATAAAACCTTCCACATGTCCTGCTGCATATTTTAAGGCATTATAGATTACCTAAAATCCTTAACACAATGTAAATGGCACATAGTTACTTTATTGTCTTGTTAAGGGAGCATATGCGCTCTGCTGACATGTATGTGTGTGTTCCATATAAGTGCCTAGTGCCTGTGGAAGTCAAAAGAGGGCATTGGATTCCCTAGAACTGGAGTTAGTAAGTCACCACTCAGAAGCTAGGAACCAAATTCAGGTCCTCTTCAAGTCCGGTAATTGCTCTTAATATCTGAGCTACCTCTGTAGTCACCAAGAAGAAAATCTTCATGTAGTTGGTACAGAAGGAAGTTTTTTTGTTTGTTTGTTTGTTTTTTTGTTTTTTCGAGACAGGGTTTCTCTGTGTAGCCCTGGCTGTCCTGGAACTTACTCTGTAGACCAGGCTAGCCTCGAACTCTCAAACTCAGAAATCCACCTGCCTCTGCCTCCCAAGTGCTGGGATTAAAGGCGTGCGCCACCACTGCCTGGCCAATTTTTTTTTTTAAATACCTGTGAGTATGTGTGTGTGTGTACTTGTGTGAATGTGTATGTCATGGTGTCTATGTGCCCTCAAGCACTGACTGGCAGTCCCCACCTTTACTATGCCATCATGGTTACATTTCCACTTTCAAAAAGTGTCTGACCTCACGGTCCATCAGTCCATCTGGGGCACATCTGGAATCTGGATGAAGCAGATGTGTTCACTAGGGCAGCACACACACAACTGCCAGGCACTACTCTCCAAGCCTCATTTTGAAATGCCACAGAGTAATTGTTTTTTTTTTTTTTCCCTGTCCTCTCACAGTGATCCGAGGCTTACCAATGAGCATCAGCAGGGCGGCTCCCAGGGCAGTGCAGTGAGAAGAGTGGAGCTCCAGTACAATCTGGTAGGCCATGGGCACTGACAGGGCCCCGGCAAGAGCTGGCAGCAGGCGCAAAGACCACACAGGCACATTGCTACTGTATTCTGGGAAAGGAATCACACAGCATAGCTGAGAGCTTGCCTACTGACACACAGCAGCTCACAGACTTGCAAATGCAACTTTATAAAACTGGGAGGCACGTGAGCTACTGAGGGTGTAAACTTGGGGTAATGTCTTTAAAACAAGCTTTGGAATTCGTGTGGTGGGAGATTTTGAGACCAGGTTTTACTACTGGGTATGGTGATGCACACCTTAAATTCCAGCACTTGAGAGACAGAGGCAAGATGATCTTGAGTTTAAGGCCAGCCTGGTCCACATAGTGAGTTCCAAGCCAGCCAAGACTACATAGTCTTACTACATAGTGAGACCCTGTCTAGGGTGTCAAACTCCTGAGTTCAGGTGATCCTCCTGCCTCAGCCTATCCAGGTAGTAAACAACAAGCACCATCTGACCAAACTGCTCTGAAATCAGTGTTGCAGTCAAGGTCCCAGCTCTCACCAAGCACAGATATGAGGAGGAAGCATTCTGAAATTAATGCTGATTTAGCATATTTACCCCAAATAGCTCTAAAAATGTTATGGCCACAAAGTTTATACATATAAAAGACAGTGGCTACCAAATGCCACAGGACACATGGACTAAGAGCTAGGGATAAAATAATTACAATCACAGAGCACTTCAAACTTTAACCAGACTTTTCTTTCTTTTTAAGTTTTATTTATGCTCATGGGTGTTTTGTCTGCATATATGACTGTATATGCCTGGCTAAAAGAAAGTGGCAAATGCCCTGGAACTGGACTTACAGATGGTTGTGCACCAGCATGTGGGTGCTGGAAATCAAATCCTGGTCCTCTGGAAAAACAGCCAGTGTTCTTAACTGCTGAGCCATCTCTCCACCCCCTTTAACCAGATGTTCCCTTGTACCCAAATAACCAGTTGTATCCTGGTTCAAATCAGTAAAAGGTAAGTGTTGGGTCTTGTGATGGGCATCGGTCTCTACTCTTTCATGTGTAGATCCATGAGGAGTTAAAATCCGTACCTGCTCCAATTCGGTTCCACAGAAAGTCACCATCGAATCCTCCTAACCAACCTAAAACAAAAAAATTGGAATATAGACAAAACAAGGTGAGAAAACAAGACATGATTTGTGCCCTTGAGAAATGATATTTGATAAGCTTACTATATTCCAGGGCCTCAAAGGCCCTGACTGTTTCTCTTACCTACCTCCCAGGGCCAGAAGCATGTGGCCAAATGGTGGTCCACTGTCATCCAGAAAAAAGACACGCTTCATGTAAAAGGAAATGTACTGCCCGTAATACACTTCATCAAAACTATAAACAAACACAAAACCTGCCTTTATATCCAATCAGAAAACTTAACTTATTTAATCTTTAAGACAATATTTATTTTTTGTGTATGGGTATTTTGCCTGCATGTCTATACATCACATGCATGCAGTTTCCACAGAGAGCAGGAGAGGGCATCAGATCCTCTGGAACTGGAGTTGGAGGCAGTTGTGAGCCCCAAGTAGATGCCAGGAACTGAAACCAGGTCCTCTGTAAGAGCTGCCAGTGCTCGTAAGTACTGAGCCATGTCTCCAGCCCCCTAGAATTCTGAATTGTAAACACAGGCAGGAAAATAAAACCTCATGTTTCCAGCCGACTTCAGGTAAGTGAAGAGCCAGGGTCAGATCTGATTCTTTGTTCCAACTGACCTCTGTCCCCAAACACTAAGACACACACAGCATCATTTAACCTGTAGCAACATGGTGGGAAATTCCCCAAGCGCAGTGAGCACTGCAGACGTGTGCCTTGTGTAGAGCCTATTTCTCTAGGTTTTTTTTTTCCTCCTTTGGATGAATGTGTATGTGATATATAGGCAGCTTTGTGTATGCATGTTCATGTGTGCGAAGGAACATGTATGTGTGTGTGTGCGCACTGCTATGTAGTGGCTCAAGGTTGATACCCACTGTCTTCCTTGGTCACTCTACCTTTTATCTACTGAGACATTCATTCAGTTTGAAGCTTGTCCTTTTGGCTATTCTGGCTACCTAGCTTGCTCCAGAGATTCCCCAGCTGAGCGGGCAGTCCGCTGGGGTTACAGATGGAGCACACTGCCCACGTGGCACTTGAGTGCTTAGGATCTGAACTCTGGTCCTCACACTTGTACTGCAAGTGCTTTACACACAGAGCCACTTCTCCAGCCCTCCCCATGGCTGACTCAGGCATGTGGAGGCCAAGCTCCTGACCATGACCCTTGAGGCTAATTCCATCTCATACTCTCCCTGGCCACTAGCACCTTTCTACAGCTACAGAGTGGGGCGGAACTAAAGATCTAATTGAAAGGGTGGCAGACACGGGAGGAGGCGGGGCACTGAGGCTTCTTCAGATAATGAGTGACATCAGGTCTCAGGTGTGACAATGCTACTGTGGTTTTGTCTCAGGTGTGACAATGCTACTGTGGTTTTGTGATCTTTGTTTACAAGAATCCTCATCTTGGAGCTGGAGGGATGGTTAAGGCACGTGCTGCTTTCACAGATCCCGGAACTCAGGCAGATCTCGAAGACCTGGGTCTTCAGCTCCACAGGATCTGACACCCTCTTCTGGGTCTGAAGGCACATGTGCACATGCACATAGACAGACAGACAGACACACACCATACTCTTAAATAATTCTCATCTTTCAGAAGTATATAGTGAATATATGTATACAGTGAATAAAATATATCTAGGATTTGCTTCAAATTAATCTACTATAAGGGGGTTGCTGAGAATATATCATTCTCCCATGTATATATTTAACGCCTATAACAAAGTAAAAGAGAATGCCTGTATTAGTTAATGTATATCCTTTCAATAGTGACGGCACATCTCCCCTTATGAACAAATCCATCAAGCAGCCGCCTTTCAGCTGTATAAGGAGAAGTGAGGCTGGAAACGGACTGACAGGCCAAGCCTTTCTTACTGCTGTCCTACAGGGCAAGACCGAAAACGTATATACTCCAGGGCTTGTTCTGGGGGACAGATGGGTCCTACACTCACACTGCTTGTGATGATTATTTCTGGTTGTGGCCTTGACTACAACTGGAATGAACTGCAATCCAGATCCAGAAGTTAAGTGTACATTTATGAGAGCTCTTTTGCTTGGATAAGGTAGATGAATCCACATCTAGTCTGGACCTTTGAGGTGGGAAGATATACCTTTAATTTGGGCCACACCTTCTGCTGAAAATCTATATAAAGACACAGAAGTAGGACGTTTTTGCTCTGAGCCTTCTTGCCCTGACCTTGCTGGCAAGTCCATTCCTTCACTGGCGTTAGAGCCTGCTTCTTTGGGAATCTAGAGTATACTGAAGACCAGCTGAGACATCCAGCCTTGTGGTCTGAGCAACTACTGGACTCCTGGAGCCAGTTATTGTTGAATTAGCTGGACTGCAGCCAGGAAGTCGTTTCAATAAACCTTATATATAATATATATTTATTTATATATACACACATGCACACAGAATGTTATTCTTAAGTTGTTACTCTAGAGAACTCTGAGCAATACACTGCCAAAACATCCATCACCAGGAGGCCCAGACGCCCAGAATCCCTCTCCTTTGCACTGTATAGCAAGCTGATTCGTGTCACTAATTACAATGCCTTCTGGATCATTTACTCTTCTCTCCCATCTCTACTTACACCACAGCCCGAGGGTAGGAGAGTTGCCATAGTCTGGTAAGTAGTCCCAGGCCAGTCAGAGCCACCAAGTTCAAATTGATGTCAACAGTCACCACTAGAGGCCGTTTCAAAAATCTCAACATTTTGCAGAAAAGCAAGCTCGGGAGGACACCCTGGAAAAGAGGGGTTAAAAGTAAATGGACAGCAGCCCGGAAAGGCTCAAAAGAGGCTCCAGGATCCCAAAGCAGCCTGGTACCGCGATGAATTGCAGCATAGCAGGTTGGGCTAATAGAGCCAGAAGGACTCTTCTAGAACGTATCTGTTGGAGAATTGCAGTTGTGTTCAAGCACAGGGTACCCATAAAAACATTTGAGGGGTGAATTCAGGAATCTCAGAACTGGACACTCCCTTCTACAAGTCATTCCATAAACACCTGCTGGGCCCTTGCTCGGAACAGGGCTGCTGATGTGGCCTCTACTGTCCCTTCCCAGTATGGTTGAAAACTAAAATCTGGGGAGCTCTGGGCACCGTCATAGCCCAGTGACCTGGATGGACTTTCCCCTTTTCTCCTGAAGGCATTCTCCTCCTAGAGTTGCTTGAGCCCCGAGCCTGTTCTTTCTCTACAGTTCTGCCCACCCAGGCTCTTTTCCAACAGGAGGCCACCCTGGAACCGCCTTGCTTGGCCAGGATCGGAACAGCCACCAACCCTAGCGCGCCGCCCCCAGGCCGGATCCCAGACCCCAACAGGGCTCTCGAATCTGGCACTCCAAAACCTACGAGCGTTTCTTCGAGTCCCGCAGAGCGGCTCCCCATGTGGGGCCTGGCCTGCGAACCGCCAAGCACGCTCGACCGTTGGGGGCGAGGCCGCTCGATTACTCTGCAGCGCCCACAGCTCGACGCTCAACTAGTTGTGCCTGAGCCGCCTACAGCCTGTAACGCGCGTGAGCAGCGGGAGCGCGAAGGTAGCGGCGCGCATGCACGGCGAGTTTATTCGCCGTGAATGTGGTAGGTGGTGACTGGCCTACCTTTAGGGCTCCCTTTCCCCTTTTTAATAAAAGCACAGTGGGTTTCCACAAGCTGTTCACGTGCTCGGAGCTCTCCGATTCCGGCCTCGCGTCTACCTCAGCGATTTCGTTACGCAGCGCGCTGGCTGAAGAAGGGCGGGGGTAAGCGCCCTGAAGCATCGGGTGCGTTGTACCTCCTAGAGCTGTGTGCAGAGGAAGTGGTGGATCGCTTTTTCTCAACTCTTCCCACACTAGTCTGTCTCCCCTCTTCCCCAAGGTCTCAAACTCATTATGTAGAGGAGGATGGCCTAGAACTTATGATATCTGCTTCCCTAGCGTAGGTATTACAATCATGCCTTTTTAGGTGGGTTCCCAGCCTGTACCGACTGAACTATCTCCCCAGATCTCGATTCAGGCTTGTTTTGCCAAAATTCGCATTTTTCAGGTTAGCTTAGCATTGAATGACATCCAGTTTAAGACTTTAGCAAAGGGGTAGGCGATCGTTTAGTGGTTGAGAGCACTGGTTGCTCTTAAAGAAGACCTTGATTCGATTTCCAGCACCCAGATGACAGCTCAGAATCATCTGGCACCAGGCAGGCAAGTGGTATGCAGACACACTTAAAATAAGTTAGACAAGAATGCACGGAATTGTTTGCTTATAGTTTAACCACGAGAACATGGTCTACCCAAGTTCCTGCAAAGAAAGGGCACGGAAACAGTGGAAAGTGAGCTCTTTGGGCCCCAAAGAGCTAGTCTGAGCATGCAAGCCATGCTGGTGCTTCAGGACAGCTTGTAGGCACTCAGCTTCAGGAGGACCTTGTCTTCCTTGCAGGAAACTTGAACTATGGATGTGGCCATAAAAGCTAATAGTTGCTACTACCCGACCCTTGCCTGTTTTGTAACAAGAGGCTTGGATGTCAGGGGAATCCAGGTTTCTC